>NW_004443957.1:21503176-21565436 GCF_000243295.1 Trichechus manatus latirostris
TGGATCCCTTATGCCTGTGCCTAGGCAAAGGAGCTGTGCCTACCCTGGTTCCTGCCTTAGGCGAAGAGGCAGTTTATTTTTGCCCGTTGGTTAATTTGTCCACTCTCCAAGGCAGGGAGAGTGGCTCCGGGCATGTGGCGGATCCTAATTCTGGCCCAGGGGACTCAGCAATTGATGAAGCTCCCCCTTTTTTTTTTTTTTAATTTTTTTTTAAAGCTCCCCTTTTTAAACTTGAATAAAACAGAACTAGTCATGAAGCCCTAGAAAGGCCCTAAAGGACCATCAGGAACTCCCTCAAGCTCTTTGAAAGCCACTGCCCCAAAGTATAGTTTTAATGAGAAAAGTCTTTCTGATATAAAACCCAATTCACATGAAACCCAAAAGGTGCTTTTATATCACTTTTTCCCTGGAAATTCATTTTCACCAGAAGCAAAAAGCTTACATCTCCACTGGGACTCTGCAACTCATGGACTGTTTGTGTGCTAACCAAACCCAAACCAAACCCATTGCTGTTGAGTGATTCCAACTCATAGTGACCCTGTAGGACAGAGTAGAACTGCCCCATAGGGTTTCCAAGGCAGTAAATCTATATGGAAGCAGGTTGCCACATCTTTCTCGCAAGGAGCAGCTAATAGGTTCGAACTGCCAATCTTTCGGTTAACAGCCAAGCGCTTAACCACTGCAACACAAGGGCTCCTTATTTGCGTGATACTGGGGCAATAATAACACATTCTTTGCATGCTGAGAAAATAGTCGAAAGACTGCCCTTGACTGGAATCAGATGATATGAATTGGAGTTTCTAATTCCATTTCTACCTCTAAAACAACCTAGGCCTTGTGGGAAGGCTCACTAATATCTAATTGGTTGGATCAGCCATATTTCATGTGGCCTTCAGTTTTGTGACAGCATTTGTATGCTTTCATTTAAAGCTCTGAATTTTTTTCAGATGGCCCTTTGCGGAGCATTAGAAGCAGTTTCCTGACAGGGTAGTTGAGGTTTCCTTTTTTAAAAAAAAAAAACTACTGTCTAAGAATGTGGAAGGAGGTGGGCCATTTTGAAGAATCCATCTCTTCTGTTCTGGAGAAATAAAATAAATGGTTTAATTTTAGTTGCTTCAGGTCAACGAGTCCCATTCTTAGGGGACAACCACCTAGACTAGTACCTTGATTTCTGTTAAAAAATACCATAGAACACTCATAGCTAGGATATAACAGATCACCCCATGCCTGGACCACTCTCTCGGCCTGCCAGCATCATTAATGGACAGATGTAGCCATCTTCCCTTCCTTGGCTGTGCATGTTTAAACAAGTTCGGAGGTAGCTATCATATCGCCTATAGTCCCAGCTACCCAGGAGGCTGAGGCTGGAGGATCACTTGAGTCCGGAAGTTCTGGGCTGTAGCATGCTATTCCGCTGGGGTGTCCACACTAAGTTTAGCATCAGTATGGTGACCTCCTGGGAGCGGGGGACTACCAGGTTGCCTAAGGAGGAGTGAACCAGCCCAGGTCGGAAACAGAGCAGATCAAGGACCATATTACAAGCTAATAAAAGTGCTTAATAAAGATCTAAGTTGTAATACCCCCCAGAAAGATGTTTATCTTGATAGATAAATCTGACAAAAGAGCACCAGAATCCTTATTTCAACAGTCTTTTCAGACACACACAAATCTAATATCTATTATAGCAATATGTTGAAGGGCAATACTTTGTCTCACATACTTTGGACATGTTATCAGGAGAGATCAGTCCCTGGAGAAGGAAACTGTGCTCGGTAAAGTAGAGGGTCAGCCAAAAAGAGGAAAGCCCTCGATGAGATGGATTGACACAGCGGCTGCAACAATGGGCTCAAACATAGCAACAATTGTGAGGATGGTGCAGGACAAGGTAGTGTTTTGTTCTATTGTACACAGGGTCACTGTGAGTCAGAACCCACTCAATGGCACCTAACAACAACAAGAGCCCATGGGGATCTAGCCCTGTTCAGGACTCAGAACACTCAGAGTACTCGACTCTCCCACTCTCTTGACCCTTGTGTGTACTGTCTTACGCTGTATCTTGAGTTATTATCCTATCTTAACCATCCTTTTGTGAATGAATGTCTTCTCTCTCCAGCTAGATTGTGACCTCCTAGAAAGCAGAGACTGTACCTTACTTCTCTTTCTAACTTTCACAACCCCAGCCTTCTAGACAATAAATAGTCACTCAGTAAATGCTAGTCAAATTCCCTAGAATTCTTTGGGAAACTTGTGTAAATCAACTCGATAATCAAGAAGTTCTCTTAAACCTGATTATGGTCTCTCTGGTTGAAACTTAGTCCATTTTTTTCCCCTTATTTGGTCTTCCCTGAGATGGATTACAAATGTCCAGTGTCCTTCTTAAACCTATAAATACTTGAGGTCATTTAATGTGTCACCCTTAGCTTCTGCTTCTCCAAGCTAAACCAAGATAATGAGGCAGAACCACTATATTTACACAACACCTTTTCCTGAGAAACCCATAACCGTTTTCTCATGTTAAGATTGGGTCTTATTAGTAGTTAAAAGTCAGCAAAAGGTTGACAATCTAGGGAGAATTATCTCTTTTGTAGATAAAATAATAGTTGGGTAGTCCTGAGCCTCTGGCAAGCCTCTACCTACCTACCTATCTATCTATCTATCTGTCTATCTATATCTATCTATCTGTCTATCTATCTATCATCTATCTACCTGTCTATCATCTATCTATCTATATAGCTATCATCTATCATCTGTCTACCTATGATCTATCTATCTATCCATCAGTCCGCTATCTATCTATCTAACAAAAACTCCCTCATCTAGACATGTTTTAATGTCAATTGAAACTTGAGGATCTTACACATACATACCATACACTCTCTGTGTAGCCTTGCTCACAGCTACACACATTATTGGATCATTTTAAAAGTCAGGACAGGAGCTTGCCAAAAAGTAATCTAAAAAGTCCAAAGCTTGAAATCCACAGGGGCAGAAAATAGATTACAGTTTGTCAGGGGCTGGCGAGAGGGAGGAACGGAGCATGACTGCTATTGGGTATGGGTTTTCTTTTTTGGCAATGAAAAATGTTTTGGAATCAGACAGTTGTATAACTCTGAATATACTACAAGCCACTGAATTGTGCACTTTTAAATGGTGAATTTTATAGTATGTGAATTATATCTCAGTAAAATATTTTTAATTAAAAAAGTCCAAGGTTTGTCATTTTGCATATCCAAAATCTTAGACTTAAGAAGACTTAGCTTCCAAGTATTCCTCTTGTTAAGTGACTAGTAAAAGATTTCAGTAACCAGAATTGTCTAATGATGAAATATTGCTCTTGTATAGTTGATACTAACAAATTTAACTTAAGTAATTCTAAGGAATGGCAATTATAGATGGCTTCCTACCCAGTTTTCCTTCCCCAGTCTGCAGTGAAAGGCATGGAGCCCAAACCACTGGGGGGGGGCAAGACAATGGTGGGGCTGTACACTTTTAGTAAAGACACTTAGGCCCCTTCTCTGGTGATATGTCTGCAGAGTCATCTGGAGGAGCAGATGTAAGGAAGCAAATTAATCGGCTCTCTTAAAGTATCCTGGAATATCAAGAAAATCTATTTGAATCCTAGAAAGCTTATGAGCTAGTTGAATGGGTTAATATTTGGCTTGTTGAACTGACTTGTTGAGGGGGTCTCAGGGGACCCCTCTTCCTTTCTCCTGAAAAAAAAAAAAAAAAAACAGAAATAACAATCTGGCTGGATAAATGAAGGGCCACACCCAGGGTGCCTGGGAGGGAACCACTGGGTAACTATTTCACAAGCTTTCTCTTTGATTTAATCGTATTAAGTATCTGGGAAGGATTAAGAAATATTAGGCCTGTTCAGACTGATTCATAAAACACTCACACAGTAGTGTAATAATGTCTAAAGAAGAAATGGTACGTTTTCTGCAAAACAGTCTTGACAGAAGTCCAAAACATCAAAGTTGGGAGTGGCTAATGAGCATTTTGTAGCAGAGAGGCCTTTTCCCAATCAGAAGAAATGAGAGTCCTGGGACTCAAGACATTTGGAAATGTATTTCATCTTAGAGTTTTGGTTAGCCACAAAGAAAAGCTTGTGGGGACATAAAAGAGAAGAAATTTTTCCTATGCAAAAATAGAGGCAGAAGGGACACTTAGAGTAAGTGTGTGAGTGTGGGGCGGGGGGTTGTTAAGAAGAAAAGACTTTCTCTTTGATAAGAGTAAGTAGACAGTTACAGTCTTTTTATTCCATTTTGAAGTTCTAGAACCAGTGCAGCCTCCCTAGGGAACTGGAGGTAGGTCGGGTGCTTTCGTAATATCCATACATTTATTCACTCATTTATTCATCCATTCATCATTCATTAATCAGCTGTCCAAAATAATTTATTAGGGGCTTATTATATTTCAGGCACTGGGGCTATGATGATGAATAAGAAGCTCATCTGGAAGAACGCTCAGTCTACTGGAGAGGGGGATATATAAATAATTACAGTGAAAGTGCTAAGTGTTATACTAGACTGAAGAGATAGCTGTGGCATACAGGGAAACATGCCGATTTGTCTGGGGTTGCTGGGGAAGATTTCACAGAAAGTGATATTTGAGGTGGGTTTTGAAGGATGAGTGAGGGTCGCCAATTAAGCAATGGGGAAAGAGAGTCGCAATGAGGAGCTGGGTGTGTGCAAAGGCACCGAGGTGTGCCTGGGTGTACAGAGAACAGGGAAGAAAGGCAGGCCATTATGGGTAGAGAACATGGAAGCAGTGATGGGGAAATGCCTGCAGGGTAAAACAGGGGCCAGTTTGTAGCAATAGGGTGTGCCATTCCGAGGTGTCTGTAAGGTACTTTGAAGGAGTCCTGATGGCACAAGGGTTAAGTGCTAGGCTGTTAACCAAAAGGTGGAGGTTCAAACCCACTCAATGAAGCCACGGGAGAAAAACCTGGTGACCTGCTTCCATAAAAGTTACAGCCAAGAAAACCCTATGGAGCAGTTCTACCCTGTAACACATGGGATCCCTATGAGTCAGAATTGACTCGATGGCAGCAAGGTTTTTTTTGGTAGGTTCTTTAAAAAAAACCAAAACTTCAAGAGTTTATTTTTAAAGCTTTAATAATGTGTGCATACATTCTTTGTCAAGTGTATTTCTCCAGTAGAGCAGTAGCACCTACTCCGAGCACTGCAGAGTACCTGGCCAGGGAAGGGGGAGCCAGCAGGAGAACTGTGGACAGGGCAGCCCCTACCTGCCCTGGCCCGCTTTCAACCAGTAATTAGAGTAGCAGAGCCTAAGCTTGATCTTGTTTTAAGGGCTGGGACTTAGCTGTCGTTCTCATTCGGACAAAGACCCTGAGGCTGAAACAGTTTGAAACTGAAGGAATGTTAGTGTATGAGGCCATATACTACAGTTCCAGGACAGGGTTCTGGGAGCAGTATAAGGGGTATCTGTTATGGATTAAACCATGTTTCCCCAGAAGTATGTTTAAGTTCTCACCCTGGGTACCTGTGAACCTGACTTTGTTTGGAAATAGGGTCTTTGAAGATATTATCAGTTGAGTTAACATGCGGTCATACTGCAGTAGGGTGGGTCCTAATCTAACATGAGTGGTCCTTATAAAAGAGAAGTAGCGCAGAGTGACAGACAGAGGAAGGACAGCCACATGGAGACGCATCAACAACCCAAGTTAGCCTAGGGCTACCAGAAGTGGAGAGAGACAAGAAAGGATCTTCCCTAGGACCTTGAGCATGGCTTGGCCAACACGTTGATTTGGACTCCTACCTCTCAGAGCTGTGAGACAGTATATTTCTGTTATAAGCCACCCAGTTTGTGGTATTTCATTATGGCAACCATAGAAAACTAATACAGGATCTAACGTTGGTTTTTAACCGTGGGAAAGACAAACATACACATTAACCCTAGCCTGTAAGTTCAGTGAGTGAGACCTGCTGGTCTGACTGGTGCCCTGCTCAGTCTCCTGTGCCTACACTGTGCCTGGCATGTATTTAAATATTTGCTGAATGAAATTAATAAGGCAATGTGGAAAATGGACAAGAGTGGAAGGAGATTACTGCCAGAGAGAACGGTTAAGAGACTGTTAGAACGATCTAGATGAGCAGTCTTGGTGGGAGAGAAAGGGCCAGATTTTAGATCACTGCTCTTCAACACAGCTTTCAGCAATGATGGAAATGTTCTCTTCTGCACTGTCCATTGCAGTAGTTGTTAGCCACGTGAGGCTCTTGAGTACTTGAAATGTGGTTAGTAAGACTGAGGAACTGAACTTTTATTTAATTTTAATTTATTTAGCCACATGTGGCTAGTGACTATCATATTGAATAGTGCAGTTCTAGAGTTTTCTGTACCAGAATCAAAAGAACTTGTGACAAATTGTATTTATTCATTAACTCAATAAAAAATATTTATTGATTGTTTACTATGTTCTGCAGGGTAAAACAGAGGCCATGTTTGGAATGTGCGTGTCGTTTGGCAATGTATGTGTCATGTCAATGTGTTTGGACTTTGTAAGGCCCTTTGGTAAAGAGGATCCAACAATGGTTTTTTAAGCATGAACAGTGCAGACAACGTCCTTGTCCAAACAGCATACATTTTCTTAATGGAGATAATTTAAAAAAGTTCCACGAAGAAAATAAAGCAGGGTGATATGAGAAAGCACAGAATAAGGTGGACAAGCTATTTTAGCAGGACTGGTCAGGGAAATCCTCTCTGAGAGGTGACAAGTTGAGAGTTGGATGATGAGAAAATAGGGATTAAGAAAAACAAGAACCCAAAACCAGAACTGGAACAATCATTGATGAAGGAAAGCAGTAAAATTCAGCATGAAGACACTTAGAACAAAGAGGGACTTCTGCAGTCCTCAAGTCTAACGTACTCATTCCTCGTCTCCAGAAAGGAAACAGAGAGGAAAAGACACTTACCTAAGGCCACACAACTAATTAATAACGTAAGTGGAAACAGACACTTAATCTCCTGACTTCCAACTCCACTCCCTGCTGGTTAGGTTTCTCAGCATCCTGAATCTCCTTATTAGTAAAATGAGTTATTGTGAGAAATGGAAAATAATGCATAGTCAAGATGTTAAAAAAAATGGTAGCTATTTTTATTATTGGACTTTTTAAAATCTTCTTTTAGCATGCCCTTTTGTTTATACTCATAAAGTCATTAACTATGATGTTATTTTAGTAATATTAAAAGCATAACTGGGGCAATAAGCACGCAACTCCTGCTTTTCTTTAGTTATTGCTGCCTGAGGTGAATCTCAACATCGAGCCCATGCAGTCAATATCAGGTACCACCTGCCATTTGCCTGGAGGCAGCTTCCAGAACTACAGGTGCTGTGAGGGAAGACATAGCCTCTACACTGCTGGCCTGGTGAACCCCATCTTATTAAGTGTGGCAAGTATTATATCCTACTGCTTTTGAAGAGACAAAAAT
Organism: Trichechus manatus latirostris; assembly: GCF_000243295.1. NCBI lineage: Eukaryota > Metazoa > Chordata > Mammalia > Sirenia > Trichechidae > Trichechus > Trichechus manatus. The sequence goes on from NW_004443957.1 coordinate 21,510,629, forward strand.
GCAGCTGTGGTTTTTCCCCAGCAGACACAGCTCTCATTAAGTTCCTTACTGAAAGCTGCTGTAGACAGGGACTGAAGAGAAGACGAAGGCTTTAACGAGATGTGAAAGTTGAAATGATGATAAGGGTGCTCTAAAAGCATATGGCACAGGGAAGGATTTTCCACATGCAAATCAAGAATTAGGTCTTCATTTGGTTACTCATCATTTTGTATCTTACTCCCTCCGCCACCACATCTCCCCCCTTTGAGCTTGTATTTTTGCAAATATTCAAATAGGAGAAAACAATATGAAGCTCATGGCTTCCAGGGTGGCAGTCAGTGTTGAATGTACATGTTGTTTCTCCTTAACTTCACTGTGCCATTTGACTTTTCTAACCACGTCTTTGGGGCTCGGCTCAGAGGCTCAGCCTTCCAGCCCGTACTCTTTCTATTCCTTGTGTAGCATCTGAGTTTGGTGACTATTGAGCCTCTTAAGCAATTGCCATTCATCAGTAATTTGATGACTATAGTATGACTATTCAGTGCAGTGGTGGGTCAGTGGTAGAATTCTCATCTTCCATGCAGGAGATCCACGTTCAATTCCTGGCCAAGGTACCTTGTCTTAGTCATCTAGTGCTGCTATAACAGAAATACCACAAGTGGATGGCTTTAACAAACAGAAATTTATTCTCACACAGTCCAGTAAGCTACAAGTCCAAATTCAGGGCGTCAGCTCCAGAAGCCCTTTTCCTTCTGCCAGCTCTGGAGAAAGGTCCTTGTCATCAATCTTCCTGTGGACTAGGAGCTTCTCAGTGCAGGGACCACAAGTCCAAAGACGCGCTATGCTCCTGGTGCTTCTTTCTTGATGGTATGAGGTCCCCAACTCTCTGCTCACATATCTTTCCTTTTATCTCTTGTAAGATAAAAGGTGATGCAGGCTACACCTCAGGGAAGCTCCCTTTACATTGGATCAGGGATGTGACCTGAGTAAGGGTATTACATCCCATCCTAATCCTCTTTAACATAGCCCAATCTTGCCTCATTAACCACAGGCAGAGATTAGAGTTTACAACAAATAGGAAAATTACATCAGTCTCGAAATGGAGGACAGCCACATAATACTGGGAATAATGGCCTAACCAAGTTGACACTTATTTTAGGAAACACAATTCATTCCATAACACACCTCATGAGCAGCCACCACCCATCTGATAGTGGAGGCTTGCATGTTGCTAAGATGCTGAACAGTTTTCAGAGGATCTTCCAGACTAAGACCAGGAAGAAAGCCCTGGCAATTTACTTCTGAAAATCAGTTAATGAAAACCTTGTGGACCACAATGGTCCAATCTGCAGACTGGGCAGCATTTTGTTCCATTGCGCATGGGGTTGCCATGAGTTTGGGACTAACTTGATGGCAATTAACAACAGTAACAGCATTGTATGACTGACAGAGTAATTCTGAAAATGAGGCTTTGAACAACTGAGGGTTGCATGTGGAAGAGTGACCTAAGAGCCAGGGTCTAAGACTCACTACCCACTGCCTCATTACTCCAACCCTATCTAGCCACAGACAGGGTCAATGTCCCTCCCCCAACTGTAGAACCATCACCTCCCATCATTCCTGAGCAGCAGAAAGACCCATCAGGATGATACCTCTGCCCTTTTTAGCCCCCAAGAGCTCACCAATGTACCCTACAGTGGGTATGTGTAGCTGCAGAGGCAAAGGGGCCCATGTCCTTGACCTGAATCTAGAAGGTCTAAATTCCACACATCACTCTACCATGTAATTCACTGTGTGTACTTGGACATGTTACTTAATTTCTCTGAATTTCCATTTCCTCAGACGTGAACCTGGAATGATATCTACCTCACAGGGTTGTTGTAAGAATCAAATGACTTAACTATTGTATATGAAAATGCTTTGAAAAATAGAAAGCACTACTCAAATGACCATAAAGTATTAGTCACCAGTCTACATCTCATCATATTTTTGTGGAAAAAATTAATCTGAAAGATTATTAAATTATATTTATATTATTTCATTCATCCATTTTTCATTCATCCATCCATACACTCAACAAAACTTTACTGAACAACCAGTCTGGGTCAGGCGCTGTGCTTGGTGCTGGGTGAACAATTGGTGAACAACCAAGATATTAGTCCTATTCTCAGGAGTTTACAGTGTATTTGGGGGAGGGGCACACAGTAAACCATAATCATGCAAACACGGTTATAATTACAAATTGTGCTAAGGAAGGAAAAAGTGCAGGCTACCATGTGTGAAGAGAGCAATGGAAGGACTTCATCAAGTTGGCTGACTTGGAGCAAAGACCTTCCAAGCAACAGGAAGAACACAGGAGAAGGCTCAAGACAGGAGAACAAATGGCAAATTCAAGGATCTGGAAGGCCAGTGTGGCTGGAACAAAGAAGGAAGAGGGACCATGTTGCCAACTGTGGGCAGGCAAAAGGAGAGTCCCAGGCAACCCCTAGGTTTCTGTTAAGAGAGAGCCGGGAAGTTTGAGGCTAGTGGAGTAAGTGTGAACTAGAAATCGTAAGACTGGGGAATGAACTTACTAGAAAATGTAGTAAGGTGGTTGTGTAGTCCGTTTAAATTGATATAGGATAAATTCATAGATTCTAAACTCTCGGGCTGGGAGATTTGTTGCAGTAGTGTTCAGCATTTTGATGCAGGCATATTAATTCATTTTGATATGGTTAGTTGTGATTTTCCACTTTGTATTTTTCATAGAAACATTTCTAAGTATTTGTAGTCCATATACTTGTTATTTTTAATACCTGCGTAACATTCCATTATGGTTTCCATCATGTATTTTTGGCCCTTCCACCCACTGGAGGGGTTTTTGGTTCTTTCTACTTTTTGTTTTTTCTCTTGCTGCTGAAAATATCTTTGGAAATAGTTCTGTTTTGTTTTCATATGGGTGATTTCCTTAGGTCACATTCCCCTTGTGGGTCATTTCTCTGCGTGACAGATGGACACGCTGATGCTCACAGTCCTCTGTTTTGTTGTGCTTCATTTAAGCCGCCTGGATGTGAGCAAGTTCCCCTGGTACCAGGCTGCTACAGGGGACTTGGACAGGGAGGGGTATTGGCAGGAAGGAAGAGGACCATCCTCCTTGGAAGTATGGAGAATGCAAGCTATCCTGTTCCTACGTTTTATTCTTAAGATGTTGCCTCTATCTGGGATTTGTTTGGCACTCAGAATCTCCACGGCCCTTAGCCTGACAGATAGTTTATTTTCCTCTCTCACTTTGTCATCTCCCTCAAGCGCCTATTAAGTTCCTCATGAGTGCTGTCCATAGAACAAAAAAGTGTAAGGTAGTGGCAATGAGTTGAATAGTCAGAAGGAAGTGATTTTGAGAAGAGGCATAAAATCTCTGACTGTAATTAATTGAAGGTTATAATTACATCACCTAAGGCAAATGGTTCCCTTGGAGCCAGCATTTTTATTTATTCCTTTATTTAATGTGTTCATTCTGAATTCCTAGACAATGTTTAGAAATTGGAAACCCTAGTGGTGTAGTGGTTAAGAGCTACATCTGCTAACCAAAAGGTTGGCATTTCAAATCCACCAGGCACTCCTTGGAAACCCTACGGGGCAGTTCTACTCTGTCTTATAGGGTCACTATGAGTCGGAATCAACTCGATGGCAATGGGTTTGGTTTTGGTTTTTTTGGGTTTAGACATTAGTCAGGGGCCAATTCACCAAGCTGAGCAGGTATCAGGGAAATTCATCCAACAAACATCTTTTTCTTGCCTGAGCATAGCTCACCCATTCATCGATCCAGTGTACTTCTTAAGTGTTTGTTATTGCTAACACGGGTCAAAAAGTGGAACAAAACAGAGTAAGAAAACTCGATTTGAGATAAGGGTAAGGTTTAAGGTCAGTTCTCTGAAAAAAAGTCTATTCCTTGTGTCAAACATACTATAATAATAACTTAGTCTAATGTTCTTGATGATTGGGGATAAACTCTGAAGGGTTTCTCTGTTATCAAAGCAAAAGACAAAGATGGAACATTATAATCATTTTGTTCTCTTGCCCAAAGAGGGTATGTAGGAGAGGAGACAAGGAGCCCTAGTGGCGCAAACGGTTAAGTGCCCAACTCCTAAACAAAAGGTTGGTGTTTCAAACCCACCTACCAGCTCTGCGGGAAAAAGGCCTGGCAATCTGTTCCCATAAAGACTGCAGCCTAGAAAACCCTGTACGGCAGTTCTGCTGTGTCACATGGGGTGGCTATGAGTTGAAATCAACTTGATGGCACCTAACAACAACAAGGAGAGGAGACAGGCTCTTGCCAGAATCTTAGCCATTTTGATCAGAATCACCATCACTATCAGTGATGTCTATAGTTAATAATAATAGTAATGATAATAACATCTAACAACTATGGAGTGGTAACTATGTGCACATATAGTGCTTTGCATTACATCCTCATATGATTTCCATGAGGTAGGTTTTCTCAAGGTCACATAGCTAGTGAGTGATGGGCTCCGGGTTCACAGCCCAGTTGCAAAACCAGTGCTCCTAACGTCTATCCTGGGGATACGATGACTGGAAGCAGTGTGGGGGTATGAGGACAAGGCCAGACCCAAATCTGCAAGCATCAAGAATCACAAGTCATGCTAGCCTCTCATCTGGTAGGTGATATTAGGTAAGTCACATAACTCCTTGAGGATACAAAGCAGAAGCAACATCTGTTTTTCCTAATACCGATTGTGAGGGCATGCTAGATGATAGGTGTGAAAGTTCTTTCACAACCAACCATAAAGTCCTATAGAAATGTAAGAACTTATGGTTTTGTACTCAGTTGCTATGATGATGTGGAAAGAGTCTCATACTTAAAATATGAGACCTGCAATAGCTGCTCTAGTGTGAGAATGCTAAACCAACAAAAACAGTGGCCATTGAGTGGATTCTGACTCATGGGGACCCCATGTGTTTCAGAGTAGAACTGTGCTCCATAGTTTTCAGTGGCTGATTTTTTGGAAATAGATCTCCAGGCCTTTCTTCTTAGGCACCTCTGGGCGAACTTGAACCTCTAGCCTTTTGGTTAGCTGCCAAGAACGTTAACCATTTGCACCACCCAGGATGCTAGGAGGGGTCAGATTCAAATGTCGCCTCCAGTGGCTGCATTCAAAACGAATCACCTGATATGCTGGCATGCCAGTGAATCAGATAGTTCACAGTCAGGAGGTGGTAGGAATGGCGTATGTTGTGTGTGTGACTTGACTGATGTGGTGACAGATGAATTAAAAGCATCTCTAGGCTCTCTAAACAGATCTCCTTCCAGGAAAACTGATGGTTGTGGCAGGCTCCCTCCAGCAACTTCAGGCTGGAAATTGAGCATAACAACTTATGAGGTAGGTTTCAGAAACGAGATTGAAAGCTGGAGCAGGAATCAGGTGTTTTTCAGATTGATCTTGTTGACGTTAACCTCACCCAGGCTATACCATGCCTTGAGCAATCAGTACATCTCAGGTCTTGGTCAAGGATATGAGTTTCTAGAGGATGGAATAAGTGTCATAGCTGACCCAGGCAGCAGGACATGGAGGCCAAGGCAGAAATTTCATCTGTGCTTTCTGTAAATCCAGTAGACTCCATAAAAAACCCATTGCCATCAAGTCGATTCCGACTCATAGCAACCCTGTAGGACAGAGTAGAACTACCCCACAGAGTTTCCAAAGAGTGACTGGTGGATTCAAACTGCCAACCTTTTTGGTTAGCAACCAAACTCTTAACCACTGCACCACCAAGGCTCCACCCAGTAGACTAGTGGTTCTAAAACTCCAGGGAGATTAAAATCTAGAAAAATTGTCCAAATGCTGATTTCCAGGCTCCATCTCCAGAAATCAGTAGAGAAGTCCCTGGGTGGTGCAAATGGTTAAGTGCTTGACTATTAACTAGAAGGTTAGAGGTTCGAGTCCACCCAGAGGTGCCTCAAAAGAAAGGCCTGGCTATCTGCTTCTGAAAGATCAGAGCCATGAGAACCCTGTGGAGCACAGATCTACTCTGCAACACATGGGGTTGTCATAAGTCAAAATTGACTAGACAGCAATTGGAAAAAGGGTGGGGCCCAGGAATCTGCATTCTAACAAACTTTTAAATGATTTTGATGAAGAAAGGAAAAAAAAATGTAGTAGATAAAGGAAGGATTCTGGGAGAGAGCTACCAGGGTAAAAATTAGAAAGCTAACCGGAACAAGACAAGGATGCCCTTTATCACCACTCCTATTTAACATTGTGCTGGCAGTCCTAGCTAGAACAATAAGGTAAGAAAAAGAAATTAAGGGCATCCATTGGAAAGGAAGAAGTAAAATTGTCCCTATTCACAGACGATATGATCCTATACATAGAGAATCCCAAAGATTCCACAAGAAAACTACTGGAACTAACAAAGATTCAGCAGAGTAGCAGGATATAAGATCAACATACAAAAATCAGTTGGATTCCTATACACCAACAAAGAGAACTTCAAAAAGGAAATCAGGAAAACAATACCATTTATAATAGCCCAATACAAAGGAAACTACAAAATACTATTTTAAGAAACCAAACCAAACCAAACAAACAAAAAACCCCATTGCCGTTGAGTCTATTCTGACTTATAGCGACCCTATAGGACACAGTAGAACCGCTCCATAGAGTTTCCAAGTAGCACCTGGTGGATTCGAATTGCTGACCTTTTGGTTAACAGACGTAGCTCTTAACTACTCTGCCACCAGGGTTTCCAGAAACCAAAACAGACCTACATAACTGGAAAAACATACCATGCTCACAGACAGAAAGACTCAACATTGTGAAAAATGTCAATCCTACTCAAATCAATCTACAGATGTAATGTAATCCAATCCAATACCAACAGCATTCTTTAATGAGATGGAAAAACTAATCACCAATTTTATATGGAAAGGAAACAAGCCTCAGATAAGCAAAGCATCACTGAAGAACAAGAACAAAGTAAAATACTTCACACTATCTGATCTAAGACCTACTATTCAGCCACAGTAGTCAGAACAGCCTAGTACTAGTATGACAGACACACAGACCAATGGAACAGAATCGAGAACCCAGATGTAAATCCATCCACCTATGATCAGCTTATCGTTGACAAAGAACCAAAGTTCATTAAATGGGGAAAAGACAGCCTTTTTAACAAATGGTTCTGGCAAAAATGGATGTCCATCTATAAAAAAAAAATAAAATAGGACACATACGTCACACCATACATAAAAACTAACTCAAAATGTATCAAAGATCTAATATAAAACCTAAGATGATAAAGATCATGGAAGAAAAAAAGGGACAACACTAGGGGCCCTAACACACGGCATAAATACAATACAAATCATAACTAACAATGCACGAACACCAGAAGAGAAACTAGATAACTGGGAGCTCCTAAAAATTAAATATTTAAGCCCATTAAAAGACTTCACCAAAAAAGTAAAAAGAGAACCTACAGACTGGGAAAAAAAATTTTGGCTACAACATATCTGACAAGGCTCTAATCTCTAAAACCTATAGAATACTTCAGCACCTTAACAACAAAGACAAATAACCCAATTAAAAAATGGGCAAAGGATACAAACAGACATTCACCAAAGAAGACATTCAGGCAGCTAACAGACACATGAGGAAATGCTTGTGATCATTAGCCCTTAGAGAAATGCAAATCAAAACTACAATAAGATACCATCTCACCCCAACATTACTGGCACTAACAACAACAAAAAATAATAATAATAAATGTCGGAGAGGTTTTGGGGAGATTGGAACTCTTATGCACTGCTGCTGGGAATGTAAAATGGTGCAAGCACTATGGAAAAAGACATGGTGCCTCCTTAAAAAACTAGAAATAGAAATACCATATGATCCAGCAATCTCACTCCTAGGAATATATCCTAGAAAAATAAGAGCCATCACGTGGATAGACAAATGCACACCCATGTTCATTGCAGCATTAGTCACAATAGCAAAAAGATGGAAACAACCTAGATGCCCATCAACAGATGAATGGATAAACAAATTATGGCACATACACACAGTGGAGTACTACATAACGATAAAGATCCATGGTAAGTCCTTGGAACATCTCACAACATGGATGAATCTGGAGGGCATTATGCTGGGTGAAAAAGTCAATCACAAAAGGACAGATATTGTATGAGAACACTATTATAAAAACTCAAGAAAAGATTTACACACAGAAAAAAACATTCTTTGATGGTTATGAAGGTGGGGAAGGGTACGGAGGGAAAATCACTGTACATAAGTGTTAACTTTGGTGAAAGGAAAGACAACATACAATATAGGGGGAGTCCACACAACCTGACCAGGGCAAAGTCTTAGAAGCTTCCTAGACACATCCAAACACCTTGAGGGACCGAGTTACTAGCGCTGAGGTCTGGGGACCATGGTCTCAGGGGACATCTAGGTCCATTGACATAACATAGTTAATAAAGAAAATGTTCTACATCCTACTTTGGTGAGTAGCATCTGGGGTCTTAAAAGCTTGCTAGCAGCCCTCTAAAATATATCTACTGATCCCAGCACATTGGGAGCAAAGGAGAACGAAGAAAACCAAAGACATAAGGAAAGTATTAGTCCAAAGGACTAATGGGCCACATGAATCACAGCCTTCACCAGCCTGAGCCCAGAACTAGATGGTGCTTGGCTACCATCACTGACCGCTCTGACAGGGATCACAATAAAGGGTCCTGGACAGATCGGGAGAAAAATGTAGAACAAAATTCAAATTCACAAAAAAAGACCAGACTTGCTGGTCTGACGGTGACTGGAGGAACCCTCAAGACCATGGTCCCTGGACACCCTGCTAACTCAGAACCGCAGCCACTCCCGAAGTCCACCTTTCAGCCAAAGGTTAGACAGGCCTATAAAACAAACAATAACACATATGAGGCACATGCTTCTTAGTTCAATCAAGTATACGAGGCTAAAGGGGCAACACCTGCCCAAAAGCAAAGATGAGAGGGCAGGAAGGGACAGGAAGATTGGATGAATGTACGCGGAAAACCCAAGGTGCGAAGGGGGAAAATACTGACACATGGCAGGATTGCAACTAATGTCATAAAAGAATTTGTGTATAAAATTTCTGAATGAAAAACTAGTTTGTGCTGTAAACTTCCACCTAAAACACAATAAAACTAAAAAAAAAATTGAAAGCTAACATTGACTGAGCACTTCCCATGAACCAGGCACTCAGCTAAGTGCTATACGTAAATTAACCCATTGAATCCTCACTTCAGTCTTATAAGATATACACTAATATGTCCTCAATTTTACAAATGAAGTAAAAGAGGCACATACTGTCGAAGAAGACACTGGGAGAAATTGCCAGTAAAATGTAAAACTTCTAATATCTCGAAGAACTTTCTAGTAAAGGAGTGGATTGCCTGAATTTCATCCAGAGGAAGAGCTATGGACTGCTATCACTGTGGCAGCATAGCCTGATTTTAATACTGAAAATTCACAGCCTGGTAACTTAGGGGAGTGATGGAGCTTGGGGGAAATTTTCCACCCTAGAAGCTGTTTCATAGGATGCAGACTCTGAGACAGGGAACCACAGAGCTCCAATAGTTCCAGCTTTGTTTATAGGACCCCAATCTCTAATGCTGAAGTTGCCCTTCTCCCAACCAACTTTCTCTTTGGTGAGGTCCTATTGAAATGCTATAGGCCTCATACTTGCCTATAAGGTTTGTGGAAAGATGAGTTTTTAAGTGTCCACTAGTTACAAGAAAAGTATGATGCTAACTATCTATGGCCGGTTAGCTCATTTAGTTAGGGCCTGTTGAGAATAAGTACTTTAATGCACACAAGGTCACCATGAATCAGAATCAATTCGACAGCAACTGGTTGGTTGACTAAGGGTGAACTCATCAAACCCTACCTTAACTATTCACTGCAAAAGAATCCATTTGAACTCTCCCTCTTCTTTGGCCAAGAAGAATGAAGAGGCAGGAGACCTGGGGAGTCTCCTTCACTGCAGATAAATTGGCCAGCCCAAAAAGGAGGTAGTACTTGAATTGATGAGTAGAAATTCTCTTTCTCTGATTTAATTATCCGTGGACCAAGATTTAAGGAACCTTAAAGTTGGCTGAATATTGTTTCAAAGTTTGGAGCTCTCGAGTTCCAGACCCACATTTCTAAGTGCCTGACTGCTAAATTGTTCCATTAGATTGTTCTGCTGGCACCACCTCCCCCAAACACATCCCAAACCAAATCCAGCATGTTGCCCACCAAGCCATCTCTTCTCCTGATGACTTTATTTCTGTTCATGATCACATTGTTCTCCCAATCTAGGCTCAGCTGTCTTTGAACCCACCGTCCCTAGATAGTCAGCTGTAAGAGAAATTCACGAAGTCTCTTAGATCTTCCTTTATTCTTTCAATACTCACATCAGCGTCACCACCATAGTTCAGATCCCTTTTCACTTCACGGTGTCTGGACCATGTTCTGGGACCTTCCTGACCAATGCCTTCCTTTCCTGTTGATTCCATGGCCTCTTTCTACAGTGGCTCTGGGATACTGAAACTATATCATTCTTTAGCTCAAAATCTCTCCATGATTTTTATCACCTACTAAATAAAGTTCAAATTTACTAAATTCAAAGTCTAATGTACAAGGCCTTCCATAATCATATTCTATATTATCTGTTTAGCCTTGCTTTCTAACAATTCTTTAAAAACTCTACTATTCACAGAGTTGACTTATCTAATATGCACAGGAGGCACAGTGTCTAGTGGCCATAATGCTCTTAGGGGTGTAATTAAGTGTTCTAATTTCTTTTATTGTCAGAAGAAAAAAATGGATATAATTCAGCTTCGATCATATTCATATTTGTACCCATGTAGTCATAAAATATAATTTTAATTTTTTTTTAATGGAAGAAAAGTTCCAAAAAGGCAAAAGTGCCTAGAACCTATGAAATTCATGATATAGCCCTGGCTATTCATTCATTCAAGCAGTAAGTATTAATTGCACTCCTATTATTTTTCAGGCACTGAGCAAACAGATATGGTCTCTGTGATCGGACTTTAGATGCTAGTGTTAGTTACAGACAAGTAGACAAATCAACAAAAGATTGTAAAACATGATAAACACAGTAGGATGGAAAAGAGGGGATACTGAGAGAGATAACATTGGCAGCGAGGAGTCTGACTGCAGATGTGGCGGTCAGAGAAGGCTTCTTTGGAAGGATGAGAAGGAGCTGTCCATGCAAAGAGAAATGAAAAGAGCATTCCAGCAGAATCTCCAGGTGAGACTTGGAATCTGTACTGTTACTCTGCTTTCTGGGTGTTTCTAGTAAAGGAGGAGCCTTTGGTCCTGATGACATCCTGACGCTCAAATTAAGCTCTCCTGTTTCCATGGTTTTTTCCCTTCTGCTCTTATCCTCTGTAATTCCTTCCACTCTGCCTCTCTTTCTCTATTTTTCAAAGCCTTAGTCATCCTCCAAGGGCCAGTTCAAATGCTACCACCAAGCCACTGCCTCCATGAGACCTCCCTCTGACCATGCCAGCTGAAAGTGATCTTGAACTGTTCAGAACCCCGCTTACTCAGGTGCTTATCTTCCGATGCCCTTTTCTTTTATATCTTTTTTCTCCACTGCTTGACAGTAAGCCCCTTGATTGTAAAGACTGTGTTTCATATCTTAGCATTCCTTGAAGCACCTTGAAGCATCTCCACAGTGACCTTCACATAGAAATTTGGTAAAAATTTCCTGAATACACTAATGGATAAATGAATGTTCAAAGGCAGACTATGTCTTAACATTGCATTCCTGCAATGTTTCCTTTTGCAGTCCAGACCATCTATGCCTGCAGCTGGGACTGTGCTGCTGGGGATGAGACTTTGCATATTTAAAAGGATGCCGAGAGAGGAGGAGGAATGATGAATGAGCTCAGGAAGACATGATGGCTTATGCAATGACACTAATAAATGGAATACAGAATTCAGCTCCTATACATAGAATTGGAAACTAAATACAAACAAGCAAGGAAAATGAACATGTGTGTGTATGGGTTGGGGGGGATATTCGATAAATGAAAAGAAAAAAGCTACATGGCTGCTGAAGGGGCAGAAATGTAGGAGTTTCAGATGAGGGCTGTTCTTTCTTTCTTTTTCGTGCCTTTTTTATTTAATGGGAAACCAGTCTCTAAGGGTTTTTACACGGTCTGGGAGGCCATGGATGAGACAGAGAGCTCAGTGTTGTAGGTGGTATCCCAGCAGGCTGTAGATCTAAATCAGAGCCATCATAGCAGCTGACAGGCAGGGCACAGCGGTAAACACTGCATCTATGGGAGCAGGCAGAGCAGTGCAAAGGATGACTCCAATAGGGAGACAGAAGAAAACCATCTCCCACGAAGGCACGTGTGTTTAAAAAAGGCTTAGAAGAAAATGGCAAGACAGAGACATTTCATTCTGTCAGTCAGAAATGCAAAAGAATAGAGCACGATTCAAAGGACAAAGTGAAAAATATGGCGATCGGAAGAGCAGGAGCTGAGTGAGAAATTTGAGCCCCAGGAGATGTTTTTGACCAACTTATTTTAAGATTGAACTTTATAAAGAAGTTAAGATGGGGAAAGGTGGTGTGAAAATATTACCTGGTCTTCAAAAGTATTAGAGTCAAATACTTCAAAAGCTATTGAAACACTTGGAGTCCCTGTATGGTTCAAACAGTTAATGCACTCAGCTGCCAACCAAAAGGTTGGAGGTTTGAGTCCACCCAGCAGTGCCTCAGAAAAAAGCCCTGGTGATCTAATTCTGAAAAACCAGACATTGAAAACCCTATGGAGCACAGTATCTACTGTGAGATACATGGGGATGCCATAAGTCAGGATGGATTCCGTGGCAACTGATTTTTTTTTTTAATTGAAACACACTGGCATGAGATGTGATGAAGTATTGCTAATGGAATGAAAAAGTGGGGTGAGCATGGGGCTGAAGACTAGGAGGTGATTCAGGCTAAAGGCCTCTAGGGCTAAACGTTGGGTGCCTTGGGAGAGCTACCTGGCTAAGCTCCACTTATGGGTGCTTTTTTGTCCATTGGTTATCAGCTGAGGCCATCAGGGTTTTGTTCATTCATTCATTCAACAAATGTTTATTGATGGCCTACACAATGGCAGGCGCTGCCACAGGCTCCGGGGAACAGCTGTGAATAAACCAGGCAAAAATCCCTGCCCTCGGGGAACTCATATTCTAAAGCAGGGAGATAGATAATGAAAAGTTAAAGAAGTAAAATGCATAGCATGTCAGATGGTGATCAATGGGATGGAGAAAATGAAGTGGGGAAAGGAGACTGGGAGGATTGAGAGGTATGGTTTTAAATAAGATGACCAGAGAAGGTCTCACTGAAAAGGTGATTTTTGAGCAAAAGCCTGAAGGAAATGAGAATCAGCATATGGATATTTGGGGAAGAGCATTCCAAGCAGGGGAAACAGCTGGTGCAAATGCCCTGAGGCAGGACATGCTTGGTGGATTTGAGAGACATCAAGGAGAAGGAAGGATGTGGCTGGTGCAGAGTAAGGAGAAAGTATTAAGCGATGCAGAGAGTTAATAGAGGACAAATCATGTAGAACCTGTGGCTCATTATAAAGACTTTGGCTGTGAGTGAGATGCCCCTGGACAGATTGAGTTACCTCAAAATGACTTATAAAAAGTAATGTATCTTTCTTTCCTCATTCCCTCTTTTCCTTTTTCCTCTCTAAAGTCTCCCTCCTTCAAACACTGCCCCCACCCCCCACACACACATCCCCCACTGAGAGCCATCTTCTGGACTCCAGTAAAGGGACATTCCAATTCAGGGAGAACTGATTACATATCAAGTGATAGCTTGCTTGCCGAGTCACAGGCTTGGGGATCTTACAAATAGAGCTGGGAGCCTCCAGATCAAGGGTCTCCATGACTTATGAATGCAAACATTTTCTTTATATCATCTTTCCAGGATTAGTGACCTTAGATTAAAACTCCGATCTCTCCCATTTTATCTGCCCCTTAGTATGTAATATTATCTTCCACCATCTATTGATGTCACTTCTCACCACCTCCACTATGAGACCCAAGATGCAAGTCAACATCATCTCTCTCAAACAGCTTTACTGAGTTGTGATTTATATACTATAAAATTCACCTATCATAAGTGTACAATATAGAGATTGTTAGTAAATTTATTGAGTGGTGTAATCATCACCACAATCCAGCTTTAGAACATCACCATCCCCAAAAGTTCTTTTGTGCCTATTTACAGGCAATTGTGTTGCCACCTTCAGTTCCAAGCAACTGTTGATCTGCTTTCTGTCTCTACAGATTTGCCTGTTCTGGACATTTCATATAAATGGGGTCACACAATATGTTTTGTGTCTGGCTTCTTTCACTTAGCATAATGTTTTTGAGATTCATCTAGTTGTGACGTATATCAGTAATTTGTTCCTTTTTATGGCTGGATAGTATTCCATTTCATAGATGTGCCACGTTTTGTTTATTCTTTCACCAGTTCATGGACATTTGGATTGTTTCCAGTTTGGGGCTATTGTGAATAATTCTGCTACGAACATTAATGCGTAAGTCTTTGTGTGGACATACAGTTGCATTTCTCTTGAATAAATACGTAGCTGTGGAATCGATGGGCTATATGGCAAGTACATGTTTAACTTTATATGAAGCTGCCAGACTATTTTCCAAAGTGACTATACCATTTTCCATTCCCACATATATGAGCATTTTAATTTGTCCAGCTCCTTACCGACACTTGTTAATGTCTGTCTTTTTAATTATAGCCATTCTAGTGGAGGGTGTAGAGCTATCTCATTTTGGTTTTAAATTGAATCTCCCTTATGACTAATGATGTCCAGCATCTTCTCATGTGTTTATTAACTGTTTATATATTTCCTTTAGTGAAATAAGCATTCAAATCTTTTGGCCATTTTGGCCATTTTGTCTTGTTATTAAGTTATAAGAGTTGTTTATGTATTTTGAGTACAAATCCTTTATCAGGTACATGATTTGTAAACTTTTTCTCCCAGTTTGTGGCATACATCTTCATTTTTCTAGTAGTACCTTTTTGAAGAGCAAAAGTTTTAATTTTGGTAAATTCTAATTTACCATTTTTTATGGATTATGCTTTTAGTGTCATATCTAAGAACTCTTTGCCTAATCCAACATTACTCCATTTTTCCCCTGTTTTCTTCTAGAAGTTTTATAATTTCACTCCTACATTTAGTCTAGGATCCATTTTGATTTAATTTTTGCTTATCCTGTGAGGTATGTAAGGGTCCAAGTTCTTTAAAATTATTTGCAATTGTCTCAGTACCAGTTATTGGAAAGACTATGCTTTCGGCATTGAATTGCATTGGCATCATTGTTGAAAATTAATTGACCATAAATGTAAGGGTTTATTTCTGACTCAGTTCTGTTCCGTTGGTCCATATGCCTATCCTTATGCCAGTGTCACATTGTCTTGATTATTATAGTTTTATGGTAAGTTGGAAATTGGGTAGTCTAAGTCCTCCAACTTGGTTCTCCTTTTCAAGACTGTTTCAGCAAGTCTAAGTTCTTTACATTTTCATTTAGAAATCAGTTTGTCAGTTTCTTAAAAAAAAAAAAAAAAAAGCCTTCTGGGATTTTGGAAGGGATTGTGTTCAATCTATAGATCATTTTGGGGATAATGACCGTCTTCAACAATATTGAGTCTCTAATTCATGAATATGAAATGTCTTTCCATTAATTTAGCTCTTTTTAAATTTCTTTTAGCAAAGTTTTGTGGTTTTTCCCTGCACTTCTTTTGTTAAACTTATTCCTAAGTATTTTCTGATGCTGTTGTGAATGAAATTGTTTTCCTAAATTTATTTTTTTTGTTTTTCCTTGCAAATATATAGAAATGCAATTGATCTTTGTGTGTTGATCCTGTATCCTGTGACCTTGCTAAACTTGCTTATTAGTTCTAATAGATATTTTTGTGGATTCCTTAGGATTTTGTACATACAAGATCATGTCATCAGCAAATAAGGACAATGCTACTTCTTCCATTCTAACCAGTATGCCTTTAATATTTTTCTTGCCTTGATACACTGCCTAGATCCTCCAGTATAATGTTGAATAGAATGAGTGACAATGGACAACTTTGCATCATTGCCAGTCTTGCAAGAAAACATCTGCTCTTTCACCATTAAGTAGGACATTAGCTATAGGTTGTTTGTAGATTCCCTTTACCAGATTAACTAAGTTCCCTCTATTCCTAGTTTGATGAGAGTTTTTATCACAAATGAGTGTTGGATTTTTTAAAATGCTTTTTCTGCATCTATTGAGATGATTATATGGGTTTTGTCTTTTATTCTATTAATATGGTGCATTACATGAATTGATTTTGGAATGCTAAGCCAACCTTGCCTTCCTTGGATAAATTACACCTAGTAATGACATACAATGCATTTTATATATTCCTGGATTTGGTTTGTTAAAATTTTGCTAAGGATTTTTGCACCTATCTTCATGAGGGATATTGGTCTATGGTCTTCTTTTCTTGAGATACCTTTGTCTGGCTTTTGTATCAGGGTAACACTGGGCTCATAGAATGTGTTTGGGAGTGTTTCCTTCCCATCTGTTTTCTGGAAGTGTTTGTGAAGAATTGGAATGATTTCTTCTCTAAATATTTGATAGACTTCACCAGTGAAGCTATTTGGTCCTGACCTTTCCTTTTTGGGAAGGTTTTTATTACTAATTCAGTTTCTTTACTTGTTATGCATTTATTCTGTATTTATCCTTGAGTCAGTTTTGATAGTTTGTGTCTTTCTAGAAATTTCTTCATTTCATATAAATTGTCTAATCTGTGAGCATAAAGTTGTTCAAAATATTCACTTAAAATCCTTTAATTTCTATAAGGTCAGTGTGATTGCTTGTCTTTCATGATTTTGATAATTTGGGTCTTCTCTTTTTCTTTTCTTGGTCAGTTGAGATAAGGTTTGTTAATTTCGTTGATCTTTTCAAAGAATCAACTTTTAGTTTCACTGATCTTCTCTATTATTTTTATATTTTCTGTTTCATTGATTTCTATTCTAATCTTTATGATTGCCTTTCTTCTGCTTGCTTTGGATGTAGTTTGTTTTCTATTTCTAGGTTTTTAAGGCAGAAGCTTAGATTACCAATTTAAGATATTTGTTCTTTTCTTTTGTGGGCATTTATAGCTATATATTTCTCTCTAATTGCTGCTTTAGCTATATCCTTTAAATTTTGATACATTGAATTTCCATTTTAATTCAGTCCAAAATATTTTTTAATTACCTTCTGACTGATGTTTTATTTGACAAATGGGTTATTTAAAAGTGTGTTGTTTAATATCCAAATATCTAGTGATTTCTAAAATTTCCTTCTGTTTCGATTTCTAATGTAATTGCTTCATGGTCAGAGAATATATTTTTATGGTTTCAAACCTTTCAAATTTATTGAGAACTGTTTTATGGTCTAGCATATGGTCTATCTTTGAGAATATTCCATGTGTGCTTGAAAAGAATGTTTATCCTGCTGTCATTGGGTAGAATGTTTTATAATTATCAATGAGGTAAGTTGGCTGATAGTGCTTAAGTCTTCCATATCCTTGCTTATTTTCTGTCTGGTTGTTCTAATAATTATTGAAAGTAGAGTATTAACATCTCCAACTGTCATTTTTGAACACCATTGTCTCTTGCTCAGGTTATGGCACTCCCTGTCCACCATTCCTGTTTTATTTTTCTTTATAGGGATTTTCATCATCTGACATAATACATATTTTGTTTTTATACCAGAAGATAAGTCCTATGAAGTCAGGGATTTTTGTCTTTTTTCATCACTGCTGTATCCGTCAGAGAAAGATGTGAGAGTCTGCTTTTGGAAAGATTTACAACCTTGGTGTCATGGATTGAATTGTGTCCCCCAAAAATATCTGTCAACTTGGCTAGGTCATGATTCTCAGCATTATATGATTGTCTACCATTTTGTAATCTGATGTGATTTCCTTATGTGTTGTATAGTCTCTCACTATGATGTAAGAAGATGGATTAGTGGCAGTTATGTTGATGAGATCTACAAGATTAGACAGTGTCTTAAGCCAATCTCTTTTGAGATGTAAAAGAGGCAAGCAAGCAGACAGGGGGACCTCATACCACAAAGAAAGCAGTGCTGGGAGCAGAGTGTATCCTTTGGACCTGAGGTTCCTGCGCTGAGATGCTCCCAGACCAAGGGAAGATCGATGACAAGGACATTCCTCCAGAGCTGAGAGAGAAAGCCTTCTCTTGGAGCTGATGCTTTGAATTTGGACTTGTAGCCTACCAGACTGTGAGAGAATAAATTTCTCTTTGTTAAAGCCATCCACTTCTGGTATTTCTGTTATAGCAGCACTAGATGACTAAGACACTTGGAAACCCTATGGGACAGTTCTACTCTGTCCTAAAGCGTTCTTATGAGTCGAAATCAACTCGACAGCAATGGTTTTTGTTTGTCTTTGTTTTTGTTGCCGTATCCCTAGCACCTAGAAAAGTGCCTGACACCTATTACTGCCCACCTTTGTCAAGTCAATTCCAACTCGTAGCGACCTCACAGAGTTTCCAAGGTTGTACATCTCTATGGAAGCAGACTGCCGTATCTTTATCCTGTGGAGCCGCTGGTGATGTTGAACCACCAACCTTTCAGTTAGCAGTCGATTGCTTTAACCACTGCCCCACCAGAGTCACTCAAAAATATTTGTTGGATGAATGAATGAATAAATCAACAAATAAATACTCTCTAGAGGGAGTGCAAGACTCCTCATCCCCACCATCTAGAGAGATCCGAAATAGGTCAATAGCAGTGGAGTACTGAGATAGATTCAGAGTAAAGATATAAGGGATACCTATTGTTTTCGGCCATAGGGAGAAACTCTCCCTTTCCCTTCTTAGTTTTTCCTTTGAGTTTATCTTTTCTTACATTTGCTAGTCATTACAGTGGTAGGCCCTTGAGGGTCAGAATTGTATGTAGGTCTAGAGGAAATAGGCCACTGTACTTGATTTTGATCCAGGCCACTTGGCTGCCTTCTCCATGCAAAGGAATCTCCTTGGCATCAGGCAGACCAGTACAGCTTAGTAGGTGTTGATTTCCAAATGAGGAGAGGCTGAAACTTCAGAGTAATGCACATTCACTGCATGTGTCTTATATACTTTTCCCTCCTGAACCTAAGGGAGGGGGTCATAGGTAGCTAGTCTAAGATTGGATGTTCAGGATGCCAGCCAAATAGCATTCTATCTTAGCATGATTGGCCCTATCTGCTCAGATGTACATCTTCAAGTAGCTTTGAAATTTAGTGTTTATCCTGCTTTGGAGGGCTCCATTATACAGCAAGAATTTCATTGTATTTGGATCTGCAATCAACACCCATGGAAGCAGCAGTCAAGAAATCAAATGACGTATTGCATTGGGCACATCTGCTGCAAGAGACCTATTTAAAGTGTTAAAAAGCAAAGATGTCACTTGAGAACTAAGATGCGCCTGACCCAAGCCATGGTACTTTCAATCGCCTCACATGCATATGAAAGCCAGAGAAGGAATAAGGAAGACCGAAGAAGAATTGATATCTTTGAATTATAGTGTTGGCCAAGAGTATTGAATATACCATGGACTGCCAGAAGAATGAACAAATTTGTCTTGGAAGAAGTACAGCCAAAATGCTCCTTAGAAGCGAAGATGGTGAGACTTCATCTCACATACTTTGGACATGTTATCAGGAGGGACCAGTCCCTGGAGAAGGACATTATGCTTGGTAAAGAAGAGGGTCAGCGAAAAAAGAGGAAGACCCTCAGTGAGATGGATTGACACAGTAGCTGCAACAATGGGCTCAAGCATAACAACAATTGTGAGAATGGCACAGGACTAGGCAGTGTTTCGTTCTGTCATACATGGGGTCACTATGAGTTGGAACCGACTCAACCGCAACTAACAACAACAACAACTAATATTATACAACAACCTCAGAAACCAAAACAGCATGCATTGTTTATTGAGTGTTCGGAACTGTGTCAGATACTTTACATTATCTCTATGCTTAATCAGTTAAAACTAGAAGAAAAGATTGACTCAAATTTTTCTTCTGCTTAGGAAAGCTAGGCCATGTTTTGTAAACTTTTCTTATATGTTTGTATGACAAGCTGAAACTCAAATGAGAGGTCTGGGCTAGAGACAACAATTTGGGCACTGTGTAAATTTATTATAATTATGTAAAGATATGATAATGAAAGCTGTGGAATGGGTGAGGACCTAAGACAAGACTTTGAGGAATAGTAAAATTTAATGGCTGCATAGAACACGATGAGCTTGGAAGGGCAGAGAAGGAACAGCCAAAGAGGTAGGAGAAAAACGAGGAGAATATTGTTGTGTTCAAGAAGCTATGCTTCAGCTGTCTGAAAACTTGCAATTCTCATGATGCACCTTGCATTGGGGGAGTCTAGCTCCTATAAAGTACCTCTCATTTAATAATAAATTATCATTAATTGAATGATCCTGAAATTGTTCTTGACATTAAATACTGCATTTTAATGTAAGTAACACGCTCCTACTGTTTGTTTGCCAGCCGCGCCCTCCCCACCCCACAGTTATTTTCATAAGCGACGCTATGCCAGTTTTTTTTGCATATTGCTGTAAAAAAATTAGCATAGCACACTTATGAAAATACCTGAGGGGAAAGGAGGGCATGGCTGGCAAACAAACATAGATGGTGCAAATTACTTGCATTTGCATAAAAAATACCATAGTTCTCAACCAGAGGTACATAGAACACTGGTAGGATAAAGATTTTTGTTTTAATCGGACACTAAGTTTTCATCAGAATTGTTCTACCCCAATTCTTGTGTCCCCCTCCAAGTGTGACATACCCAGTCCTGTTGTTGTTGTTAGGTGCTGTGGGGTCGTTCCAACTTATAGGGGCCCCACGTACAACAGAGTGAAACACTGCCCAGTCCTGTGCCATCCTCACAATCGTTGCTATGTTTGAGCCCTTTGTTGCAGCCACTGTATCAATCCATCCCATTGAGGGTCTTCCTCTTTTTTTGCTGACCCTCTTCTTTACCAAGCATGATGTCCTTCTGCAGGGACTAATCACTCCTGATGACATGTCCAAAGTACGTGAGACAAAGTCTCGTCATCCTTGCCTCTAAGGAGCATTCTGGTTGTACTTCTTCCAAGACAGATTTGTTCGTTCTTCTGGCAGTCCATGGTATATTCAATACTCTTCACCAACACCATAATTCAAAGGTATCAATTCTTCTTCGCATGCATATGAGGTGATTGAAAATACCATGGCTTGGGTCAGGCGCACCTTATCCCTCAAAGTGACAACTTCACTTTTTAATGCTTTAAAGAGGTCTTTTGCAGCAGATTTGCCCAATGCAATATGTCATTTGATTTCTTGACTGCTTCTTCCATGAGCGTTGATTATGGATCCAAGTAAAATGAAATCCTTGACAACTTCAATATTTTCACCCTATCATGATGTTGGATAATAGATGACTGTGTTATCCATCTATGACTTTTTGGCATTCTGTTAGTAACTTGAATATTTGATGTCAGTGAAACATGACAAGCACTGCTCAAATAAAGTCGAATTATCATTGCAGCTTTCCTGCTGATATTATTTCTTCTTTTTGTGTTTAATAATTATGCCAATAAATTACCAATCAATTTTTTAGTATTTTGGTCTCAGTAACAAATTTATTTGTAACTGCACTATTTTATTTGATTCATTCATTCACTCATTCATTCATCAAACACATACTAAGTGCCAATGGCATGGCACACAGTGGGAGTGTTAAGATACACGAGGCATGATTCTCAAGCTTTGATGTGTAAAAAACTTGTTAAAAATACATATGTCCCAATCCTATCCCCCATATTCAGATTCAGGGTAGGGTTTAGAAATCTATATTTTTAACAAGCTCTTCATGTGATCGTGATGCAAAGTTTTAGAACTATTGGTCTATGTAAAAACATTTAGTCAACAAACTAAATGCAATAAAGTCTTAGAGGTGTCAGATAGAAGTATACACAGGATAGAGTGTATATTAAATTTTATTATATATATGTCTTACCATGACAGAAAACTGTAAAATCAACAGTATTATTGCAATTTTCAAGTGCTAATGGAATTTTTTGTTAGAGTTTTTAAAGCCCTAGCAATATGATTTACTCTCATTAATATTGCAGAAAATTTTAAAGTCCTTAAAAAAGATCATAAAGGTAAATGAATGCTGTAAACATCTAAATATCATTACATTCATGCATCTAGCTTACTTTAGTAGCAATAAGGAAAGCATCTGGTGGTTCCTGCTCAAAACTCCAGGGAGCTTATCCTATGGTTCAAAACTGGGCAACCAATGTTACAAAACAATTTTTGTATTAACTGTTTAATGAAAAACTAGTTTGCTCTGTAAACTTTTACCTAAATCACAATTAAAAGCAAAACTGATCCTCTCAAGTGAAAGTGTTTTTCCCTGTGTTTTTGTTGTTTGTTTGTTTTGTTCTTGTCTGCTAGATTCTTTTGCAGCCTGTTGATATATCTGGTTAAAACAGCATTGGAGGAATATTCATAGCAGTCGTTAATTAAAGTCCAGCGATGATGCAAAGTGCAGAACTCTGAATCTTGCCTTGAGGGAAACAAGATTCCTTTTAAAGAGTTGTTGGTGTTTTGCTTCTGAGAAGGAGGCACTCGTTCACGTTCACCTTGCCATTCACAAGGAAGCTTAGGCTGTGAGGAAAAGATTGGCAGCCCACTCCCATTTAGGGAAGGTATTTGATTCCAAGACTTAATAGGAAGAGATGTAGAGAAGCAACTATTTAGAAGCTTCTATTCAGAGACAGAGTTAAAATAGCATAGAGAATTGGAAAAGATATCTGTAATTTCTTCAAAAATGTTTCTTCAAAATGTCTCTTGGTCTCTTGAATTAGCACTTCAAGATATGTGACAAAGGGTGCTAACTGCTCACCAAAAGTCCTGGTTTTTCCTCCGCTTCCTGGACACACAGACAAACTACATTTCACAGCTTCCTTTGCATTCTATGTGGTCATGTGACTGAGTTCTAGCCCATGGAATGTGAGTGGAAGTGGTGTGTGTCATCTCTAGGCTTGACCCATAAAGACTTCCCAATGTGGCTCTCCATGCACCTTCTTCTGCTGGATGATGACCTCCGGGTAACTTTGGAAACCATAAGTTAGAAATGACAGGGCCTCCGTCAGCCTGGGTGCTTGAATGACTGTGTGGAGCCGAGACGTCACTCCCCTCCTCCACATTCCAGGGCCAACGGACTTTGCTTGAGAGAGAAATAAACTTTCACTTGGTTAAGTCTCTAGATTCTGGGGGTTTGTTTGTTTTTAATGGCAGTTAGCCTACTTTAACTGGCCTATTTTTTCCTGAACCAGAGCCCTGGACATAGCCCCATACTTTTAGTGCAGAAAAGACTTCTCTGGCTCCAGGGGACAGTACATAAGCAGTCAGGATATTATAGTTTTGCAAGAACAATTCTAAAGCTAACATTTCCCATAGTCTTTGGGACATGGTCCTAACACAACACAGACCATAAAATAAACACTCAGAAATTCAACAAAGGAGTATGGCCCATGGCAGAGACAGAACCAGAACACAGGGTCACCTTCTAGGCCCCTCATTGCACTTGCCCCATGACTGGCAGGCTGTGTTATTAAAATATAAAGAGAAAATTTTCCTGGCCTTTTAAATGTTTTATTGTATGGAAGTAGGAAAGTAAATTTTCACAATGTTCTAAGTCCCAGTCTTTACCAATTATGAAGAGATAGGTTTGTCTTCCTCTTTTAAGATGATGACTGAGCTCCCCACAGTATCTCCCCATCCCACGAAAGCCAACTGCTCACACTCCAACACCCTATCTACCAAGTGATTAGCTTTCCACTAGGTACCTATTTATGGTACTGCCCATTCCAAATACAATCTCAGTGCATATAGAAACTAAGAATTTTCAGCATGGCTTTATTTTCAATTTCAGATTTGTTGTTATCCAAAATACTCCCCTCAGCCTTAAAATCCTTCATCATTTTAGATACCTCTCTTTCCTTCCTAGTTCCATTGGATGAAATAGCAACCATCTAGGCAATGGTTGTTCTATGTCAGGCATGGCCTTTACATACATTGCTGTTGTTGTAGTTAGTTGTCATCGAGTCATCTCCAACTCATGGCAACCCCATGTACAACAGAATGAAACATTACCCAGTCCTGTGCCATCTTCATGATCGTTGGAATGCTCAAGTTCATTGTTGCAGTCACTGTGTAGTTTGAGTGCCTTCAAACCTAGGGGGCTCATCTTCCAGCATTATATTGGATAATATTCTGGTATGATCTGTAGAGTTTTCATGCTAATTTTCAGAAGTAGGTCACCAGGCCTTTCTTCTTAGTCTGTGTTAGTCTAGAAACTCCACTGAAACCTGTCCACTTGTTGGTGACCCTTGCTGGTATTTGAAATACTGGTTGCATAGCTGCCAGCACCATAGCAACACACAAGCCACCACAGCAACAAACTGACGGATGTGGTTACATACATCATGTTATTTAATCTTCGAATGAAGTAGGTACTACTATTATCCCATTGTGCAGATGAAAAAACTGAGGCATCAAAAGGTTAAGTAACTTGCCCAAGCTCATACAGCTAGTAAGCGTCAAAACCAGGGTTCAAACCTAAGTACTCTGACCCCTAAACCTCTACCCTTATCCATTGTACTACACTGCCTTCACTTCCATTCTGCAAATTTGCGCTTATGTTTGCTTACTGTCTTGGGAGAGTGGTTGATTCTTCAGAAGGGTCAATAAATAGAATCCAGTTCATCAGACTTTCGTTTCTGCATCCTTGTTTTTCTTCCAGCGTTGTGGAATTTGGGGGCCTCTCACCACTGTTCTGGTGTTTGACTGCATAGTCATCTTCCTTCTCTAAATCTTAGCCGCTCTCTGGCGTGGTAAGATCCTGGGGCTGTTGCCACTATCTTCCGGAAAAGAGAAGCCAAAAGACAAGCCTCTGGGCTCTGGCACATTCTTAACGCTCAGGAGAAGAGCTGTGTTGTGGAGCCAATCTGTCACTGCTTCTATATTTAGCACCATCTGCCAGGAATATTTCGAACTGCTTATTTTAGTCCATGCCTCTCCGTGCAAATGTAACTGCTCCACCACTAGTTCGTGGGAAACCAAGGGCATTAAGTGGATTTTCGAGTTCTTACGGTAAGTGTTATGGGTTGGCCCTTCAGCCAACCTTAAAATGAGATCAGGAGAGAACAGAGGCAGAGTTTTCCCAGGGTATCAGTCCCAGGGGCCCATGGTTTTAATCTAGGGGTAGAAGCTGCTGAGGAGGAGATGCTTCTACCTGCGGGCTAGTATAATATAATATAATAGGCCCAAGGGTCTTGTATGTTATCCCCCAGGCAAAGTGATTTCCTTGCCCCTTTCACGGTCTCCACCCAGCTCTGTGAATCACTGTACAGGCCCTTGAAGCCTTAACTGACCCACAGTACAGCCTTCTTGACCCATCTCAGTGAAAGATGAGCACGCCGTTTGCTGAGGGTTTACCCGTACCACAGCTCTCGGTGCCAAATGCTATATGCCTTACTCATCCAGTCTCCCTGTTTTCTTCCCCAGCTACAGACATTATATATTTTTTGCATCCATTTCCATCTCCAGCTTATTTTTCAGAATTGATGCTTAGCTGCATTTGAGGGGATCTGACCATAGGCTTCTTTCCAGTGCCCACTGTAACTCTGACGCACATAAATGCCCCTCCCAGATTGGCCCCAGCAACAGCCCCATGAGGTAGCAATGCCCCTGAGTTTGCCTTTGCCCTTGAGCAAGAACTGGTTGGTGGGAGCCATTGAGCAGCCTCATGAGAGATTACTTCAGTGACAGAGGAGAGTTTGATTAGAGGTATATGGAATCTGGATTTATAGGTGGCAACAAGGACTTACTGGAAAAGGTATTTCCCCCTGGGACTGGCATGTGGCTGGGGCTGAGGAGACTGACAATGGATTGAAGCTCATTACCACAGGTGTCCTGGGTGACTTAATAGTGCATGAATCAAGGCATAATCTGAACTGTGATAACAGAGAAATCTTGATATATATATATATATATATATATATATGTATATATGTATATATGTATATAAAACAATTCTTCAGAATGACCAATTTTCAGTGAGTCACCCTAGACTGAAGGTTAGAAAAGATGACTACATTCAATGTTTGCTGTGTTTTGGGAGATTAGGAACTGAGTCCTTGGCAAGTGTAGGGGCTGAAAAATGCAAGTGGCACAGAAAAGAGATTAGAACTCAGATCTCTAACTAGCCAAGAGCATATCCCATTTGTTTCAGATATCTATTCCTACATAACATAAACTACCCTAAAACTTAATGGCTTATAACAGAAACAATCATTTTATTCTTCTCTCATGGATTTGGGGGGGTTGACAGATCTTGGCTGGGTGGCTCTCACTTGGGGTGGCTTACATGGTTACAATCGGACAATGGCTGGGGCTGGAGTCATCTCAAAGGCTTCCTTACCACATGTCTGGAAGTTGGTGCTGGCTGTCAGCTGGGAGCTCAGCTGTCAGTTAGAATACCTACACGTGGGCTCTCCATGTGGCCTGAGCTCCCCCACAGCATGGCGTCTGGGTTCCCAGAGGGAGATACCAAAGAGAATGAGGCAGAAGCTGTATTGCGTTATATGATCTAACCTTGTGTCTTAGCCTGGGTTCTTTAGAGGAGCAAAACCAGTGAAACGTATATAGATATATAGAGAGAGACCTACTTCAAGGAAATGGCTCAAGCAATTGTATTGAAATGGCTAACGCTATTGTGGGGACTGACGTGTCCCAAATCCATGGGTCAGAGAACAGGCTGCCTCTGCCGGCTCATGTGGTTGCAGGGGCTAAGGAACCCAAAACCTGCAGGTCAGGTGACAGGCTGGAGGCTTCTGCTGGCTCACAGGGTTGCAGTGTTGGCAAATCCAAAATCTACAGGTCAGGTGACAGGCTAGAGGCCCTTGCTGGCTTACATCCCAGAAACCAGGGCCAGATGCTGAGAATATTGCAGGATCGGAAAGACAGCAAGCTTTGCCAGGACATTCTTCTATATCGTGGATGCAGGCCACACCCCCAGAGAAGCTCCTCTTCTGATTGGCTGCTCATATCAGATCAGAAAAAGGAGATGATATATACTGTCTGCCAAACCACTGAGAATTACAGCCTAGTCAAGTTGACACATAACATTAACCATCACACCTTGGAAGTCACATAATGTCACTTCTAGCCATAGTCACAGGCAAGCCTAGAATCAAGAGACAAGAACATAAACCTACTTCTCAACTGGAGGAATTTCAGCATCACATTGTAAGAAGGGCATGTAGGATGATATGTGTATTGTGGTGACCATCAATAAAAAATACAATCTGCCATACCAATTACACTGGACTAGGGGAAGAACCTGGATTTGGAAGAAACTGGGTGTGGTACAGTAGCCAGTGTTTGAGTGCCCAAAGGGTGGCAGGGCAGTTGAGAACCAAGACTTCAAGCAGTTCATTCATACATCAGGTAAATGTTTACTGGGTGCCTACGATGTGCCAGAAACTGGGGATATAGGAGTGAGCCAGAGACATGGCCCTGGCCCTCATGTAGGTTACAGCCTGGTGGAGAAACAATGAGAAACTGCTCAAATAAATATAGATGTGCCACAGGAAAGATAAAGTTGGCTAACGAGATTGACAATATCGGGAAGGGGGGAATCTATTTTAGATAAAGTGACTAGGGAAGATCTCTCTGAAGCAGGAACATTTGAGCAGAGGCCTGTACAAACCGACGGAGGGAAGGAAGCATGCAAACATCTGGGGGAAGGGTGTCTTAGTCATCTAATGATGCTATAACAGAAATACCACAAATGGATAGCTTTAACAAACAGAAATTTATTTTCTCACAGTTTAGGAGGCTAGAAGTCCGAATTCAGGGAGCCAGCTCTAGTAGAAGGCTTTCTCTCTCTGCCAGCTCTGGAGGAAGGTCCTTGTCTTTTTGAGCTTCTGCTCCTGGGTGATCTTCAGGTGGCTCGGCATCTCTCTTCCCTCATCTCTGCTGTGCTCAGTTGGTTGTTTAATCTTTTATCTCAAAAGAGATTGACTCAAGATACACTCCACAGTAATCCTGTCTCATTAACATAACAAAAACAACCCATTCCCAAATGGGATTATAACCACAGGCATAGAGGTTAGGATTTACAACACAGATTTTGGGGGAACACAATTCAATCCATAACAAAGGGTATTCCAGATGAGAGAAGAGCAGGTGCAGAGACTCTGCAGAGAGAATAACCTCGGCCTGTTCAAGGAATAACAAGAAGCCCTGTGTGGCGAGAGTGGAGAGGGATTGCATTGGAGAAGGCTATGAAATGTGTGTGAGAAGCTGCCAGTAGTTAATGCTTAATTTGGAGCAAAGTCCATTTGTTAATATTTGTTTCCCTAGATCTTAGGATAGATGAACAATTCCTCCTCATTAATAAGTATCCATCATTAATATTGGCTTCTTGTTTTCTAAATGCACATGACCATGTTTGCTTTTGGGGCAGAGCTGACAGAATACAAATTTGGGGAAACGTCTCTAACCTGAATGTGGAAGCATCTGGCCACCCTCAGGGTACCTTCCCGTCACTTACCACAGCCAGCCTGGGCTTTGTACGGACATCTTTCGCTTCAGAGAGTAACTATGACAACGGAGTGTGATGCTGCAGGTCTGCAGCGGCTCTCTATTTGCATACAACCTGTGACACTGTTAGAACACAGAATTATGAATCGGCACAATAGGCCTCTCCCTTTGTAGCGAACAAGTTATCTGCTATTTAGTTAGACTAATGTTTTATTATTGTTTTTGTTTTTACTATGAGTCTTTCATAATAATATAATTAATATGTTCTATAATCTATAGATCCTTTTCCCAAATGTATTTGATCAGAACCTCTCTATTAGTTTTCTGTTGCTGCTGTAACATGTTACCATACACTTAGCAGAGTAAGGAGTCCTTGTGTGGTGCAAACAGTTAAGTGCCCTGGCTACTAACCAAAAGGTTTTCAGTGCAAATCCACCCAGAAGAGCCTCGGCAAAAAGGCCCGGTGATCTAACTCTGAAAAATATAGGATTCTACTCTAACATACTTAGGGTTGCCATGAGTCAAAATTGACTTGATGGCAACTATTTTTGTTGTTGTTGTTTGTTTGTTTAGCAGCTTAAACAACACAAATTTATTAGCTTATTGCTCTTAGGTCAGGAGTCTGTCATGGCTCTCACCAGGCTAAAATTAAGGTGTTGGCAGGGCTGTGTTCATTTCTTGTGGCTCTAGGGGAGCATCTGTTTCTTTGCTTGTTCAGGTTGTTGGCAGACTTCAGTTCCTTGCAACTGTAGGACTGAAGTCCCCATTTGTTTGCTGGATTTCAGCTGAAGGTCATTCCCAGCTTCTAGAGGCTGTCTGCATTCCTTAGCTCATAGCCCCTTCCTCCATCTTCAAAGCCAGCAATGGCAGGACCACTTATTCTCACACTTCAAATCTCTTTTCTTTCTTCTATCTTATCTTTCTCTGATCACAGGCAGGAAAGGGTCTTAGCTTTTAAAAATTCATGTGATTAGATTGGACCCAGCAGGATAATCCAGGATAATATCTCCATCTCAATGTCCTTAATCACATCTGCGAAGTCCTTTTTGCCACATCGGTAACATATTCACAGGTTACAGGGATTAGGGCGTGGATATCTTTGGGGCCCATCATTATGATTAGCACGACCCTAATTCCCCACCCCCTATTAAACTAGAACTTGAGGGAATACAGTTTGAGAAGCAACACCCTAGGATGAAGAGGGCTGATTCTAGAAGGCGAGAAATGGATTCCTTAGAGACAATGACAACAACCAAAGGACCGGGTGAGCACTGGGGCAGTGCTGGTTGGATTTCTCCTTGCGGTTGGGAATGAGGGTGTGGAGGAAGGAGGTTAAATAATGACTGAGTTTTGGTGAGGGATTTCACTTTCTTGCCTAGCCTGAATGATGAATCAGGTAGGTTTTCTGATTGGACTGGTTTGTCAAGAACTTCTGCCTCTGACGCCTGAAGGGGGAGGGAGAGACTGTTACTGCACCGGGTGCTTTTCGTAATCGTCTCATATAATGGTCATGCTAACTGGTGGAGGCAAAACCTGCGTTGGAACCCATGTGTAGTGGATGCATTTGGTGTCCCACTCAGATCCCCATTACACTGCAGGGATACCCATGCCACACAGCTACCTCCTTCTCTGGAATTATCCTTACAGCCGATGGGAGCTGCTTCTGCAAGGAGGTTATGTCCCTAACCCCATCTCTCTCCTACAGAAAGTCTGGCCCCTTGCCTGATGGTGGGGACATTTTGTGATATGATTTGATTCTGTGATGTTCCAGAGTCTCTGTGGATCAAATCTGGACTTTCTCTGAGTCCAGAGTCCATCCTTGCTCCACTCTTTCCCCTTTATGTTCTTGCTTGCCTCACTCCCTTACAAGTTTTTCATGAAGACTATGTCCTTAATAGGAGTCGCTGGGTGGAGCAAAAGGTTAACGCACTCAGCTTCTAACTGAAAGGTGAGAGGTTCGAGTCTACCCACAGGCACCTCAGAAGAAAGACGTAGCAATCTACCTCCGAAAAATCAGCTACTGAAAACCCTATGGAGTGCAGTTCTACTCTGACACACATGGGGTCACCGTAAGTCAGAGCAACTGGTTTTAGTTTATGTCTTTAATAAATCAGATGACCCCAAAATCCTGCTTCCGGTTCTGCTTCTACAGAACCCAATCTAAGATATTTCCAGCGTCTTTTCTGTTTGCATTGTACCTGGCCTAGAATCAACCAAGTACCCAAAAAAGACTGGAGAAAATGTCCCTGACACATCTGGTACATGCCCCCTTCTAGGTACATGTTTGAATAATCAGAAGAAGCTAGGCTGTTTATTTACAAAAATGAGGATGGGATTCTGTGCACAATTCTAAAGACTTAGGTCTGTGAAAAAGGCAGAGAAGGGAAAGTTAAGGAAAGTATAAATAAAATGATCCACTCAATTGTAAAACTCCTTAGGGCAGGGACAGTGTCTGTCTTGTTCACTACTGTACCCCTGGGTCTAGTGCAGTAGGTGGTAAGTGGAAAATGTGCAGCATATTGAACAAGCAAGTGAATGAAGTAGAGATGAGGTCTCTGTGAGTAGGAAGCTAGCTGGGAGGAAGTCAGGGAAAGAGGATCTGTTCTTAGCACCTTGTGTTCCTTGCACCCCCCCACCAAACTCTGATGTGATGACCTTGCTCCACCTGGAACCTGCTTGTCCTTCCCAGAACCTGCAGACTCAGGCCCTTTCCCCTGGCTCCTCATCTTTCTACACCCAGGATGGAGTTCCAGCAGCCTTCTCCTAAGCCTATAACATGTCCTGCCTTTAAAAATTCTAGTGGACCCCTAGGGTAGACTCAAATCAATTTTTATTAACATGTTACCTCAATTCGTACAATAAAAAAAATAGGTATTAAATCATTTTACTTTGGCACTTATATAAGACTAAAACAAATTTATGATCTAAATACCAAGAAAGTCACAAAACCAGTAAAAAGAAAAATTATAATAAAATTAATTGAATATGACATAATATTATTTTGCTAAAACTGTATCATCATTCACAACACAATATGGTACTGACTGTCCAAGCCATGTTCTTTCACATTCAGCCAATCCATTCTACCGCGTGTCATGTGCAAACGCCATCTCTCAGCTTTTCCCTATTCAAACTACTTCTAAACTTTCTTTTGTATAAAATGTACCTTGCTGTTTTTTTAGCTTTCAGCAGATGCAAACACATTTATATGTTAAGTCTGCTTCTATTCTTTTCTCATTAGCCTGAAAAATAAAATGATCTTACTTGGCATTAATGTGATCACGAACACAAACACGGAGAATGAAATCATGTGGTGGCTCTGGATTATAAATAGGACATTTAGGTAACCTATAATGTATGTATGGAGCCCTGGTAGTGCAGTGGTTAAAGCGCACAGCTGCTAACCGAAATGTCAGCTGTTCAAACCCACCAGCTGCTCTTCGGAAGAAAGATGTGGCAGTCTGCTCCCATAAAGATTACAGCCTTGAAAATCCTATGGTGCGGTTCTACTCTGTCCCATAGGATTGCTACGAGTTGGAATCGACTTGACAGCAACAGTATTTTTTGGATACACACACACACACACACACACACATGCAAACACAACACACACACCCACTCAAAAACATATATATGCACATATATGTATGTGATATGGAGCCCTGGTGGCACAGTGGTTAAGAGCTCAGCTGCTAATCAAAAAGTCTGCAGTTCGAATCCACCAGGTGCTCCTTGGCAACCCTATGGGGCAGTTCTACTCTATCCTATAGGGTTGCTATGAGTCAGAATTGACTTGATGGCAATGGGTTTTTGTATATGGTATAATCATTGAATTTTAAAATAAAAATTAAAAATGCTTTTAGAAAACTCGTGGACCCTTTAGAAGTACTGCCCCAGGACAGCTGGTCTGGGATGTCACTTTGTGCTGTTAGCAGCTGTATGTCTCCCTCTACCATGCCGATGCATTTTACAGGTCTTGTCCAACAAGAAACCAAATTAATTTTCATTACCTCTCCCACTTGCATATGAAATCATCATATTTATTTGTACATCTATTATAGAACAGCCAGCCGATCAGCAACATTTATTGACTGGCCATTGTAACTACCTCCTGACTTCACAGGATTCTGGAAAGTAGTGTTATTAATGTTAATATTATTAATACTCTGATTTCTATTTTAAAAATGAGAAAACGGAAGCTCAGAGAGTTTAAGAGACTTGCCCAAGAACATAGGGCTTTTACTCAGTTGCGTCTTATCTCACAGCCCACATTCTTTTTTCCCTCCCTTATTTGTTTATTTATATTGTAGTAAAAAAACTATATATATATATGTATATATATATATATGTAACTGTATCCACAGGGTATTGAATGGTGCGTGGCACATAAAACAAGTTGCCTTTGAGTTGACTCCTGCTCATGGCGACCCCATGTGTGTCAGAGTAGAACTGTGCTCCATACGCTTTTCCAATGGCTGATTTTTTGAAAGTAGATCACCAAGCCTTTCTTCCAAGGTGCCTCTGGGTGGACTCAAACCTCCAACCTTTCAGTTAGCAGCCAAGCATGTTAACCGTTTGCACCATCCACAAACGTTGAATGGCTACAAGAACAATGAACCATTTCCATTATACCAGTCTGCCTCTACCCACGGCCTGTTGGAGTTGGTGTCCCCTACAGGCAACAAGGCCCTGGAAAGTAGAAACCAAGGGTTTCTCACCTCGGAACCCCCCCACGGTGACTTGCACATAGTAGGTGCCCAACTACATGTTAATTTGAATTGCTTTGAATCAGTAGGTGGCCACTCCCCAGACCTGGAACTTTTGTTGAGGTGAATTTTGATTTTTAAAAGAGACATTGAGGGAGAGTGTATTTCTGACTACACAAGCCCCCAGCTAGTCTTGGTAAATGGAACAAGAAGCTTTGGCAACCACCTCCTGAGGCTGTCTCCAAGCCTGGCTACGTAATGTAGGCAAAAGCATTTGAGTCAGAGAGCAGCTAAACCATGGAGCGACCTGCCAGGTTCAGAGTCACCGAAGCAAGTAGCGCAAACGATGGAATTTAAAAGACAGAAACCTTTTTAGAAAAAGCCAGAGTGGCCAGAAGTGACAGCTCTGAAAGCTGGGTTTAGGTGGAGATGATAGGAAACTTCCCCTCCCTCTCTCAGGAGGTCCTCAGTGAGGACTTATAAGATGGCCTTTTAAGTAGCTGAAGGAGCCACTGCTGAATCAGCTAAGGCAGGGCAAGTTCCTCGTGATCATTTGTGGCATAAATGAGGTTCGTTCCCACATTCTTTTTGCCAAAGCTGCTCCTTGGGTCAGATAAAGTGCAGCGGAGTCTCCACAGTTCATTTGTGTTTAGATTTTTCCTTCTTTACTGTGCTTGTTACTTTGCTCTTCTAAAATCTCCAGGCTCTAGCTCTCCCCTCATTCAATAATGTCTTTCTTCCCAGGCTATTTGTTTACCGCTTCCTCTCCGTGCTGTTTTTCAGCCCGTGCAAAGCCTAGCCCATTGCTGTTGTGCGGTAGGCCCTGACGAGCAGCTTCACTTGCCCTGAGTCCTCTCGTCACCCACATACCTGCATGAGCAGGGGCAAAGCCTTATTGTGCTGCTGAAGGAGGCCCAAATGCCCACGCCTACTGCACCCCCAAATGTCTGCTAAATTGCAAAGTGTATGCAGTGACACCCAGACAGTCATCCATTTCATGTTGGCTGATGCCTGTGAGGCAGGTTTAGTTTGCCTAAATTGGAAAAAGACAGCCAGGGATCTGCTTTGGGGTCCCGTGATCTGACTGCAGTTTCAATGAACATTTGTTAAGTCTTTACAATGGGCTGGGCACCTTTGCATATAT
Organism: Trichechus manatus latirostris; assembly: GCF_000243295.1. NCBI lineage: Eukaryota > Metazoa > Chordata > Mammalia > Sirenia > Trichechidae > Trichechus > Trichechus manatus. The sequence continues at coordinate 21,545,174 of NW_004443957.1, forward strand.
CACCTGAAATTGGCTGGAGGGGGGAAAAGGAGCTGATTGACATTTATGCACGCCTTGTCCATGCTAGACATCGGACTAGGCGCCTGATGGACTTTATCGCATTGACTTCTCCCAGCAGCCGGCCAGCTCAGCACTGTTCTCACCTTGTAGATCAGGAAACCGAGATTCAGCTGAGACACAGCTAAGAGTTGGAGAGCAAGGGCTCAACTGTAGGTCCCTGGCCCCAGCATTCCTTTCCTTTCCACTTAACACACTGGATGGACTTCACCTTCCCTACCACTCCCCCTGTCATGGACTGAATTGTGTCCCCAAAAATATCTGTCAACTTGCCTGGGTCATGATTCCCAGTATTGTATAATTGTGTACCATTTTGTAATCTGATGTGATTTCCTTATGTATTGTAAATTCAATCACTGTGATCTAACAAGATGGATTAGCGGCAGTTATACTGATGAGGTATACAAGATTAGATAGTGTCTAAAGCCAATTTCTTTTGAGATATAAAAGAGAGAAGTGAGCAGAGACACATGGGAACCTCATAACACCAAGAAAGCAGTGCCGAGAGCAGAGCGTGTCCTTTGGACCTGAGGTTCCTGCGCAGAGAAGCTTGCAGACCAAGGGAAGATTGAAGACACAGACCTACCTGCAGAGCCGACAGAGAAAGCATTCCTCTGGAGCTGATGTCCTGAATTTGGACTTGTAGCCTACTGGACTGTGAGGAAATTAACTTCTCTTTGTTAAAGCCATCCACTGGTGGTATTTCTGTTATAGCAGCAGTAGACGACTAACACACTCCCCAGCCACCTCTCCCTCCTCCCTTTGCCCCAAGCTAGGAACTTGTTCTTACCCACCTCCCACTGCTGATTCATGAAGAAGGGAATACATTAGTGATCTGTGAAGAGTTTTGTTCCTCAGCTCCTCTCAGATACACTTCAGTTTAAAACAGTGTTCATTCATCTCAGTTTTCCCAGGACACTTCCAATGCCATGCCATACTATTGTTTACATAAACTTATTTTGTCACATATATGACTGACTATGCTTTCATTTGACACCATTTTCAGACATTTCCTGCACACACATTCAGAAGCCAGAAAACACAATTTTTGTCAGATGATGCCAGGCCTCGATTTTTGAATTGCTAAATTCATTTCCTCACTGAAGCACACACCAAGGGTGTAACACAATCATAGTAAACATTGCACCTTAATTCTCAATGTTGACCACACGGTCTCAGCCTCCCCTCCCATCCTGAGAGTCAAGATATTATTTTCAATTCTGCAGCAGGTGGAACAGCTACTCCCACCCTGAGGACCCCCTCCCAAGCCCCTGTTCCAGGGAAATACTGGGGGGGGGACCCTTAGTGAAGGATGATGCTGGGTCCCTGTGTCATGGATACCAAAGAGAAAGTCCTGCCTCTCCCCAGCGGGACCCTCCAAGCTAGCTTCCCTCCCTGCCAGGCATGGGGCTACACACGTTGCCTCCAGTCCTGCTGGAGCCCACACTTTCCAAACGACTGAGTCATTTCCTCTTAGAGACTTTCTCATTAAAACCTTCCTGTTTGCTTTAGCTCTGGAACTCCACTCTGAGTTACTGTTTCCTTCCCCATCCCCACCGAGCTGTAATTAATGGCCCTGCACCTTCCAGCTCTCCCTCCCAGTGCAGTTTTCCTTCCCGCTCTCATCTCTTGGCCGGAGTCTCCACACTTTGTACACATTTGTACAAAGCCCCAAAGTTCCTGAAGCTTTCAGGGAGCGGGGGCATGCCTCTCCTGCCAGGTATTACTTGAAGGCTAAATTGGGCAGATGAATGTCTAGAAGCAGAGCACCAGAGAAAACCCTCCTACCAACGGCTTGTCCCAGCCCAGCCTGGAACAGCAAGTAGAGCAGTTGGGACTCGTAACCTTTGACTAATGTGCTCTCAGCTGCTTGACCCTGAGCAGCTGCTGAGTCGCCCGGAAGACAGGCTTGGTCTCCACAAAGCTTGGTTTTGAGTGTTGTGTGCACGCCTGGGACTTGCTGACCCAGGGGACAATTTTTTGGGTTGTCAGCAGTATAAGCCTTCTACAAAACAGGATTCTGTGGGGCAGAAGAAACCAAAAGATACTGGGACTCTGGGGTTCAGTGATGAGATAAAGGGGAGAGAGTAAGGAGGGAGAATAGTCAAATGAAAAGTCATAGGCTGGAGTGAGAACAGTACCCTTTCTGCCCCATGGGCATTTGGTAAATGTTCATGGAAGCAAGTCAAACTAAAGTTCAAAAAGTGTACGTGCCAGTAAGGTGGGCTGCAAACTTGTCTGCTGACTCGAAATCTAGCGTTGTCTATTAGCTTCATCACACTGCTTGTCATTATGAAAAGCCCCTGGGAGATGTTCCTGGGGTGACAGGCCTTTGGCCACCCCTCAAGTCCCATCACTTCGGCCCACAGCATCTAGTGACTACTAACATGGCTTTGGGTACCCCCCAAAGCAGCACACTACCCCTTGGGAGACTTTGGCTTTCAAAATATATTTACAATTTCTAATCATCACCAGGGTTTGCTGGCTTCAGGAGAAAGAGAGAGCAGCACAGTTCTGGTCCTGGCCCTTTCCTCTCCGAATCACAGGAAGCCACCTCAGTGCTCCACAAGGCCCATCCTGCCTCCTGTGCTCTCCACCTCATTCCCTCTCTGTGAGCTTCTGGATCCTGTGTCACAAATGATCTTCCTTCTCTTATATTTTTAATTTCTCTGTTCCTATCGGCCTTTTCCAGCCAGCCTACAAATTGCTTGAATGTGGAGCATTTCCCAACATCCCTTTCCTCTTCCTGCTTCCTAGGGCCTTTCCTGTATCAACCTCCAGGGGGCGCCACACACTATAGTCTGTACAAAGGAGTAGCGCTGCCGGGGTTGCCGTTTATGTAGGATACAACCTGAATGGCAATCCCCCCACCTCTTGTGCAAAGATGGACATTGCTGCTTCCCTCAAGTTACTGCCTTGTGTCTCTCCTTCCACTACCAACTTTTTACAAGAGCAGACCTAGTTCCTTACCTGACCACAGGCAGAATTCTCTACTGACCTCCTACTGCAACATCAGTGGTCTCCTTTTAACCTTCATGACTTATCTGCACCATTTGATACGCCTGACTCTCCCCTCCTTCTGGAAGCATTCTCCTCCCGTGGCTTTCCTGCTTCTCCTGTTCTCTCACGCCTTCTCCTCCGTCTCTGACCAGCTCCTCCCTCCCCAGTCCTCTCTCTCAAATCTTGATGTTTCTGGAGGCTGTTTCTTCAGCTCTCTTCTTGTTCTTCATATGCCCTTCCCTGGGCAATCTCATTTACTCCCATGGCTACAAGTAATGCACTGATAATTTTCTTTCCTTCTTATTAAATAAAAAATAACTGCTTATTATAAGCAGCACATATACAGATAAACAAAAATAAGCAAATAAAAATACACCATTCCCACCTGCCAGATATTACCACTGAGAATAACTTATTTTATATCCCTCCAAACCTTTTATGCATATATATAATATATATGTATATATATATACACACATACACATGTAACATGTATCTCTTTACCAAAATGAGAATATACTGTAATACTGTTTTGTAAACTTCTTTTCCCTAGTTAATGATCACCACCTCTCCATAGCAATACATTTTCATCTTATCTAATAACTAGTCCATATGCAATCAATGAATCATCTCAAAATGTCCCTTCTAGCTGTTTCATCCAGTTAGGAACTAATTCAGGTCCATGCACTGCATGGGTATTCCTGAAGCCCTTTTGTCAAACACAGTCATGACACTGCTTGTTAAATGGATTTGGCCAATTATCCTCTGGAACGTCACGTCTTCTGTATTTGACTAGTTACTTGTTTCTGGTGTCATTTAGCTTGTTTCCCTAACCCCTTTATTTCTTATAAACTAGAAGTAAAATGCAAAGGCATGAAGGATTCAAGGCAAGCATTTTATCTAGATAATGTCACAGATTATGTTCTGGTTGACCTACGATTTGGGATCCTAGGATTGACCAATCAATTACGGTAAACAATAGTCTTATCCTTTCATTGTAACACTATGTTTCCCCCCTTGTGACTAGGAAGCAATCTGTGTGGTGTTCTCTCGGCACTATATAAATATTCAGTTCCCCATCAACCATATACCTAAGGCTTTTAACACCAGTTTATAGTTGTTGCTTAAGCTAATAATTTCATTCAGGGTTTAGTGTGATTATCAGCCAAGGTTCCTAGTAGCAGATGGATAGCAAGCTCAAAAGGTTAATTAAGGATAGTTTTATGAAGCGGCTATTTAGAGGCCCCTGAGTGGTACAAGTGGTTTGCACTCAGCTGCTAACCTAAACGTCAGCAGTTCAGGCTTTTCTTCTGACATGCCTCTGGGTGGGCTCAAACCTCCAACCTTTCAGTTAGTAACCAGATGTTAACCTTTTGCCCCACCCAGGGACTCCCAGGAACCATGCTACCAGGGTTCAAACATAGTTCTGCCTTGTCCAAGCCACACGGTCCTGGGCAACACCCTTAACCTTGTGGTACTTTTCCCTCAGTATCTGAGTGGGGAGAGGGGCAATAATCGCACCTCCCTCACAGGGGGCCCTCACGGGGATTCAAGGAGTCAATGTGAAGGGCTGGGACAGGGTTGGGCCCTCAATAAAAGTGAGTGGTTTAAAGGGTACCTTTGGCCTCCTTCGCTCTTGACTCTCTACGAGAGCCTAACAGGCCTGCCTGCCCCCAGGCAGACTCACCCCTGGAGGGGGCCTTTGCCCTTTTGGAGTCTTGCCAGCTGGCCTGCCTTTACCACTTCTGCAAGTTCAAGCTCAAAGCCCACCACCCCTTGAAGTTGCTGAAGTCTGACAGCATTATTCTGTCCCGGAACTGGCCACTCTTTTTTGCTCTGAGTTCTCTCCCAGCAGCCCTAGAGTTCTCTACAGCACTCCGTAGCACTGGACGTGGTGCCCCGCCCCGGGCCCTTCGCCAGTCCCCTTTCTGTGCCTCTGCCTCAGGGATGCTCAGGCCACGGAGCCCACTCTGCTCATGTGCGGGGAAGTGACATTGTTGGGGGGCTGACAATCCCTAGAAGCAGCTCCCGACCGATGACAGATGGGAGTTGATAGACAAATGGAAACGCTGAGGCCCGTTCAAAGCTGTCTCCCAGCAGTTCCCACTGCAGTAGGTTGCTCAATAATGTACCCTTCGTGGGCTTTCTTCCCTTCCTTGTCTCCTCCCCCACTCTTCTATTGGTATTTCCTGGAACCATGTCCCAAATAAACTATTCGCAGTGAAATAAATAAATAAAGGTTGGCAGTTGCAACTCACCCAATGGCCCTGCAGAAGAAAGGCCTGGCAATCTCCTTCGGTAAAGATTACAGTTAAAAAAACCCTATGAAATAGTTCTAATCTGTAACACATGGTGTTGCCATGAGCCAGAATTGACTCGATGGCAACAGTTAATGGATTAGGTTCTTTTTTTTTTTTAGGTAGAATAAAGGCCTCTGGGTGGCTCAAATAGTTGCGTATGGCTACTAACAGAAAGATTGGCAATTTGAATCCATCCAGCAACACTGCATAAGAAAGGCCTGGCTACCTACCTCCATAACATTGTTGTTATTATTAGTTGCTGTCAAGTTGACTCCAACTCATGACGATCCCTGGGTGTACAGAGTAGAACTGTGCTCCATAGGATTTTTAAGGCTTTGACCTTTTGGAAGCAGATCACCAAGCCTTTCTTCCAAGGTACCTGTAGGTGGGTTAGAACTGCCAACCCTTCAGTTAGCAGCTGAGCACAGTAAACTCCAGCTGATAATAGAGCAATGCAATTACAACGAAAACCATGACCTAACAGGTCATTCAAAGGAAATGAAAACAATCTGGTTAATGATGTTTTCTGTTTCTTGCCTGAAGCACAATTGCTGGCCCGGGGAGGTTGGACATGAGGCTCTGGAAACAGCTATGACTGTTTAGTGGCCGTCTGTGCACCAGGTTTCCTGCTGACATTCCTAGACATTCTGAACTAACGGCAGGAACAAGGTAGGCATGCGTTTTTGGTGGAATAAGCTTGGCGTTGCCCAAGCACAGGCAGGGCGGTGTGATGACATTGGATAACTGCATTTGTTATCAAGGCTGAGCCAAAGCTGTCTGTCTCCTAGCAAGAAGTAATAAAAAAGCAGTGCTGGTTCCAAGGAGACATCTTCACCCCTAAATCATCATTCGCTTTGACTCCAGGACACCTTTCCTTCTGAGGAGTAAATGCACAGAGGAAGGAAAGTTCACGATCTCTAGCCTTTTACCATGGTAGAAGGAGCACTTCCCGCTGATGCTAAGTATTATGAAGGTTCTGACAAGTGACATCCAGGTGCCCTTGGTGTAGTGGTTAAGGGCTAAGGCTGCTAACCAAAAGGTTGGCAGTTCAAATCCACCAGGAGCTCCTTGGAAACTCTGTGGGGCAGTTCTACCCTGACCTATAGGGTCGCTATGGGTCAGAATCGACTTGACGGCAATGGGTTTGGTTTTATTTCATATCATTTTCCTCAGCATGGGAATAAAACATTTCTGCTTTTTACTGATGACGTGTTGAAAGAAGTAGAACTGATAAAGTATGTTATGTAATTCTATCATGCCTTGGAATCAGAAGACATGCTGTTTTTCTCTGTCTCCTGACAAGGGTTCATCGGTAAGTTTTCTTGTAGCCGCCAAGTAATTTAGGGGTGTCTCTCAATTACATGGGAAGATAACAGCATTGGATTGAGAAGGGGAAGATTAGATTGAGGGCTGGCTCTGTCTACCACTTACTAACTGGGTGGTCTTAAGTATGTTACTTAATCTCTCCAAATAGATTTTTACATCCATAAAACAGTAATAATCGCCGGTCCTGTTCCACTGGTTCTAGAGAATCAGCCTTGATGAGTTAAGTGGATAAGCCTGGGTTCTGACAGCAAAAAGACCAGAGTTCAAAATCTACATTCAAAATCTAAATATACATTAAGCATTTGTTAAAGTTTTTTTTAAGAAAACATTTTCCCATGATTGTAAGAAATTAGGCAGTCACTTGGCCTCTAAACCTCAATTTCTTCACTTAAAAAAACAAGGAAAGGAATAGAACTTACTTCATAGATTGTTATGAAGATTAAATGCTGAAAAGCACTTAGCACAGTTCTGGCACTGAGTAAGTGCTCAGCACCTCATTGTTAGTATTACTAGCTATCCTAGCTACCTAAGATAGTTCCTGGGTGGCAGAAACAGTTAAGCACTTGTCTGCTAAACAAAAGGTTGGTAGTTCGAGTCCACTTAGAGGCACCTTGGAAGAAGCGATCTACCTCTGAAAAAAATAAGTCATTGAAAACCCTGTGAAGCGCAGTTCTCTGACACACATGGGTCACCATGAGTTGGAGTTGACTTGGCAGCAACTGATTTTTACTGGTTTAGATACTTGTCGTAGGCAGGATTCTAAGATGGTCTCCATGATTCCTGCCCCTGGTGTACATGCCCTGTGTATCTCTTTGAGTGTGAGTAGAGCCTATGAATATGATGAATTATCACTTTCATGATTATAGTATGTTGTATGGCAAAAGGGAGATTATCCTGGGTGGGCCTGACCTAATCAGGTGGGAATTTTGTCTGTCTACTTGCAGAGGAGAGGAAGTCAGAGAGGTTTGCTGCTTCTGGTCTGGAAGAAAGCAAATATCCATGTTATGAACTGCCTACAGGGCCACACGACAAGGAGTACTATTGGCCTCTAGGAGCTAAATACATTTCCTGGCCCATAGTTAGCAAGAAAGTAGGGACCCTAGTCCTACAACTGCAAGGAGCTGAATTCTGCCAAGAACCCGAATGAGCTTGAAAGAGGATCCTGAGCCTCAGATGAGAACTGCTGTACAGTTGATGTCTCAAATGAAGCCTCATGATACCCTGAGCAGAGGATCCAGCTAAACTATGCTTAGACTCTCAACCCATGGAAGCTTCTAATAAATTTGTGCTATTTTAATTGACTACGTTTGTGGTTCATTCACAGTAACAGAAAACGAATACACTAGTTAATCAACACTGCTTCTGCTGTTCTTGCTTGTTCACTTCTGTTCCTAATTACTGTTGTCTTACGCAATACTTTATTGCATAATTCATGACAATCAAGAACACAAGAAGTGCCTTTCTTCAATACAGTCCCTTAGAGTGTGAATGTTCTTTCTGACTGTCTTCTGTTGCTAACAGGCTGGTGATGGTCGTGGGGAGGAGTGGTTTATAGACCTTTGTGGCTTTAGAAAGGAACAAAAATATCATCTGAGCTGACTCTTTCCGGAAGACTTGACACTTAAAGCCCTTCTCTTTAAGGTTGTTTCCTGTTTGACACTACAAGTCTCTTGGCTGCAAAGGGCTTGTCTGAATTCAAGGCCAGACTTAGCCAGATAATCTGCTGAATGGCTTTAGGTTCTTACCGAGCTTACAGTATATTGGGAAAAGCAGATGTTAAACAAATAATTATGCAAATATAAAATTATAAGCTCTACTGCATGCCTTAAAGGCAAACCAGGAGCAGAGCAAAGGGAAGCACAGTATGAGTGGAGGTGCACCACTTTCTAAAAGGTAGAGATCATCTCTTACCCACCTTTGTTCATCTAGATGAAAGAGGGTGGGTAGTTCCACTTAGATTCATCCCATTCAGAGCAGACATATCTCAAGTTGCACACTCTTCTTAGGGATGATGAGCTATTTATTTAATTATTTATTTACTGTTGTGGGGGAAAAAAACATCTTGAAGGATCTGAATGATTCTATGTGATCCGTATAAGTCATCAAATACTCTGTACAGACTTTAAAAAAAAGAACTCTATTTGGACAGGTAAGGCAAAAGTAGCTACTGGAAGGGAGGAACATTCCCATCTTGGTTCAAGGAGCAGGGAATTGACTCCAACATTCCAGTCTCATCTTCACATGAGGGGATGTACAATGGGTGGAGGTCCCAACTTCTCTCCCCCCACCCCCATACTTACTCCTCCTTAGGAAAAAATGGTGAATTTTAAATTTACTAGGCCATGCTTTGCTTATGGAACCCTGGTGCCGTAGTGGGTAAGAGCTCAGCTGCTAACCAAAAAGTCGGCAGCTCGAATCCACCAGCTGCTCCTTGGAAACCCTATGGGGCAGTTCTATTCTGTCCTATAGGGTGGCTATGAGTCAGAAACAACGCGATGGCAAGGAGTTTGGTTTGGTTTTTTGGTTGCTTTGCTAGTGGCAGGGATGTACTATGTCTGCAGAGCAAAACCAGTCTAGTGTGTTCCCTTCACTGTAGTGTAACACAAGGGAACAGGTTCCTGCTCTGCCCGAGGTGTGGTTGAGTGTGTGAGGCAGCCTGTGGTCCTCACAGCTGGCTGGTGAGTGAACTTGAATCTGCTCTGCACACCCAAATCTCCTCTCAGGTATGCTGGGTGAGCAGTGTGATAGTGCAAGGGTGGGCGTAGGAGGCTTCATTTGGACCTGAGCCACGTTCCCTTCCGTTTAGAATCACTGGGCCAAAACCCCATTTAGCTCCCTTTGTGTCACTTCTCAATTGGTCAGAGGCAAAAGGGATGGGTCACGGAATCTCAAGCTTTAACATAAACATAAAGCCCCACTGAGATTCTAAAGAACTGGCATTCGCTCTCGTGTTAATCCTCAGCACAATCTCCCTTTTGCTCTTTTTTTTATGCTTTTAGAATAGTCCTTATTGATTCCTCTATCCTCTTTTCGTAACCATTTTTGAGAGAATGTGAAAGTCCATACTTATTAGTGGTAACTCTTCTGGTTTCAAGTAACAGAAACGCACTTGAGCTCTCTTAAAGCAAAGAGATAGAACTTATCTTAAGGAAATAGGTTTGTCTCACAGACCCCAAGGGCATGTGGACAGGTGGACTTCAGAAATAAACTGAAGTGAGAACCTCTACTGCAGTCAGGACCCTCGCTCCCATCTCGAAGGGAGGTGCCCACACACTCCAGTTTGCGTAGAACTCTCCCTGTTTGCCACTGTCACCTCTCCCCTTTCAATCTTGTGTAAACTGGGGGTCCAATCAGGAGGCAGAAACCACATGATGACTTAAACAGGGGAATATAAAGAATTCATAAACTATCACAAAAGATCAATTATAAGATAAAAGAGACCTCTATATGGTACCCCAAGACTGAGGAAAAGTACCCAGAGAGTGACAATTGTGGTAGGGGACCCCCTTCCCCAAGGCTGGGTGGCAGAGACCAGAGCTGGTCTGCAGTCGCTGAGCACCAGGGAGCATCCCTCTGCGGGCCGCAGGCGGAGTGCAGGCAAGCAGCACCAGTAATCCAACACATGGAGGGTAGAGGGAGTATGGGTAGAGGGCAGGTAGGAGACCTGGAGCATGTTTCTGTGTCCAGAAGGCTATGGGAAGGTGATCACCAGGCCAGGCTGGGGATGCGAGGTTGGGGCACAGGCTGGGCCTGTGGTTGGGTCAGAGCACCACTGGATGTCCCCACACCTACATCGCTGACTAGTGGTGTGGCCACCCAAAAATAGCAGGAGGGCCCCTTCCTCCTGCAATGTTCCTCCAGTATCCTCTACTGAGAAAACTAGTGCCCGCTGTACACGAGAAATGCTTAATTTTGCACATTATCACAGTCCATGTATTGAAGGGTGAATTTGGAACTGAAAGGCAGGAAATTGGTTAAGTGGTACAACAGTTAGCACTCAGCTGCTAACCAAAATGTTGGCAGTTCAAACACACTCACTCGCCCAGTGGGAGAAGACCTGACTATCTGCTCCCATAAAGATTACAGCCAAGATAGCCCTATGGGGCACTTCTACTCTGTCATATAAAGTCGCTATGAGTCTAAAATTGATTCAACGGTACACAACAACTCTTGACAGTACCCTGGTAAGACTGATAAATCCGTGGTCACCCTGTGCATCTCTCATCTCTGCTCCTCTCTGTGCATCTACTTTCTTCTTCCTTCTCTGTTCCTCTGTCTACACACTAAAAAACATGGCTGCCAACAGCTCCTGGATTGACTCAAGAAGTAGGCAGACTGAGTCTGGACTGTTGTAATGCTTTCTTTCTAACTCCCCTAGACGTTCTGCAGTAGCTTTGGGTCAGTGCTCACTTTCAGGGCAATCATCTTCGGCCACTTGGGCCAGTATCATCTGGCATAGACCTATTTTCAAAAAACTGTGTGTGTGGTTTTGAGGGTAGGCTAGGGGGGCGGTGGAGGGAACTGTACTTACAAAACATGAGTAATCTATTATACTTCTTAGAGAATCTCTCCCCCTCCAGAGTTCTAGCTAAGTAGGGAAGCCAGGCAAACAAATAAAAATTAGAAAATCCACATGAAGAGTGAAACCAATGGCAAAAATAATGCCAGATCAGTCAAATATTTTTTTTCTCAGTTCCACCTGTGTTGCTAGTCTGAATTCATAAAAGAGGCATATGGCAGAATAATCAGAATTATTTACCAGACTAATTAACCATAGATTGTTTCCTAAGTGGCCGCAAAATGACAGAAATCTTTATATATATGATGAGACATAGTATTTGTATTAAGACACTTAAAAATTAATTGAAATTGCTACAGTGATTGTTGTTTTTTATCTTTGCAGGCACCACTTCTTGAAATGATATACATTCCTGTCAGGTACTTCAGAAAAGCACTGGTCTTTTTCTTGACAAGCAATGTGCATTCGGGTACCAAATTATTGGATGGAAAAATACAGGCATTTTCCAAGCCCTAAACACAGAGTGTGCCATCTATTAGTTTGGATTTCTTCCTTAACTGTCATCATACCAATATGTGGTGATTTTTCTAAGGAGAAATTAATCCAAGTCTGTCTTTGGACTCAGAATCCAAGACGCCTGGGTTTTATCACTGGCGTGGTCACAGATGCACTGAAAATGGGCAAGTCACTCCCATCTTTGTCTGAATTTCTCCATCTGGCCCATGTGGATTCTGACACTTACTATCAGATAATGTTTGCAAAATGTTTGACGGTCCTTGCTGGTAGACAGCATGTAATTGCAAACTGTTGGATCATTTTTTTTTTTTTTTCTGTTAAAAATCCTTCTTTTTCTCTAGCAACTATTTTTAAATGAAAAATATCACTTTTAAAGTATGGCATATGGCAGTAAAAATTCAGTTGGTACTGGAGAGTAATTAAAAAAAAAAAAAAAAGAAAGGTCTTTCTCCCTGGCATTCCCCAGAGGTAACAGCTTAGAATTTTTCTGTTTTTAATCCTTTTGAATCAAACTCCACAGTAATAATTTATTATGCCTTTATTTTTGATATATCCTCTTCAAATTGTATTTGATGGACCCATTTATGAAAGATGAGGATATTGGTTCATTTATACTTCCTGTTCAGCAATCACTGCCAGATACGTTTTATTTTTTATTGTTATATTGTATATTTCTGTAGCTTGACATAATATATTCAACCCTCCATTCCTCAATCCATCAGTTTTAGGCAGTATCTCTTGACTTTCCTCTAAGGTGATGAGGGATTTAACATCACTACCTTTCCCTCCATCTCTCCTCCCTTTATTGGCATCCCTAGCATCACAGCTTCAGTTCATCATATAATTAATTTTACATTATCAAAATTTATTGGATTTATATTTTTTCTATAATTAATTTTTCTGTGTTTTGGCTGTTGATGACACTAAAAATAAACCCATATCCAGAATTTATAATCTTTTAGTTGAATAAATATAATTGATTATATAATCAGTCCCATTCAGTGCAAATAAAAAGTGTTTATTGATTATGTACTCTGTGCAGGCACTGTTCTAGGTGCAAGAGATACATCAATGAACAAAACAGATGAAAAATCCCTGCCTGCATAGGGCTTACATTTTAAGGTATGTTTGGACTGATAGAAAAGGCGCTATAACTCCATGCCATTTAACTTGTGCCAATAGAAAAAGAAATGTATCTACTTAAATGGGAGGAGGAGGAAGTGGAGGTGGCAAGGCACTGAATTTTATAACCTCACCGCCATCCGGTCAATTCTGACTCATAGCAACCCTATGAGACAGAGTAGAACTGCCCCAAAGGGTTTCCAAGGTGCACCTGGTGGATTCGAACTGCCAACCTTTTGGTCAGCAGCCATAGCTCTTAACCACTTCACCACCAGCGTTTCCCAAATTTTATAAACATGTTATTATAATATGCCTTTACTTTCTCACTAAGATAATCCAGAATCCTCAGCATTTTAGATGCAATTAATTTTCTTCTAGAAGATATTCTTTCTAGACACTCTTGACTTGACAATCTAATTTGGGTTGCTAGCTTTCCAGGCCTGTTTTACAATATAATCTTGCAGGGATTTTTTAGTTTGTTTATTATTGCAGTGGTTTTCGTTTTTGTTTTTGTTTCCCCCTATTTTTACTTTGTTTCATTTTCTTTGTATTGAACAGCTGGGTTTGGTAACTTGTTTCTTGGGTTCCATGTCTTTCTCTTTTCTTCATCCTGCTGGAATAAATTCTCAAATAACTATTTCAGGAAACATTGTGCACTGGAGTAAAGATATTATTTTATCATTTTTCTCTCCCACTTGACTGATAGTTTTTGCTGGGTAGAGAATTATTTGTTCAAAATAAATTTCCATCTGAACCGTAAAGATATTTCTTTCTTGTCCTAATGTTGCTGATGAAAAGTCTGATGCCAACCTGATTTTTACTCCATTAAGACTAACTTGTTTTGCCCACCCACCACCCCATAAGTGTTAAATATTTTTTTCTTTAGCCATAGTATTCTGAAATTTCACAAGAATATACAGTTGATCCTCATTATTCACAGATGCTGTATTTGCAAATTTGCCTACTTGCTAAAATCTATTTATAACCCCCAAATAAATTCTTGCAGCGATTTTGCAGTTATTTAGAACTTGCACACCTGCAGAGCAGCAGAAAATTCCAGTTGCCAGATGTCCATGTTCCTAGCTGAGGTCAAACAATGCTAATTCATTATTTGCTAATTCAGTGTTCGAGGAGACCTTATAGACCATAACTATTGTAGATAATGAGAATCGTCTATTTAGGTATGAGCAATTTTTCATTAATTTTGCTGGGTACTTTATAGGTGCCTCCATTTATAAGACCCTTATCTGTCTTCAGCTGTGGAAAAATGTCCTCCATTGTTTTTTTTCTTGGATATTGGAATTCACACTAGGTAGATTTAAGTCCTCTTGTGTTGCTTCTCCATATCTCTTCACTATTCTCATAATTCACATCTTTACTTTTTGGCTGTATGTTCCGGTAGATTTATTTCACTTAGTAGTCTAGACTTTGTACCAACTTTTTGATTTTGATGATGATATTTTTAATTTCCATTGATTTTTTCTTGTTTTCAGATAGCAGGCTTTTTTTCCTTTTATGAAAGATGCAGTATCTTATTCATTTAAGGTTCTCTTCCTTGAATTATCTGATTCCTTTGTGTCCATTGCTCTCTTGTTCATCTTGGTCCTTGTCTTTTGTGCTAATGGTTTTTCCTTCCTGTGTGTGAATGAAGGATTGGACTGCTTGCCATGGGTAGCTGACATGACTTGCTTCTGCCAGAGGGCTAGTTTTATGACCTGGGTGTGTGGTTGGGATCCTCGTTCACACACTTCACTTTAGGGCAGATGGGGAGAGGGCAGACAGCAACCTCTCTACCTTTCTGTATTTTATTTCCTGTGTCTACTCTCTGCTCTGAGGTGTCAGTTCCCACTCTGTGAGCCCTGGACCCTCAATACAGTAGTTTTCTAGTTTCACTACAAGGACAGTGCTTCCTCTGTAGTCTAGGAGCCGGGTATGAGAAAAGGGAAGGTCAGTCTACACAACCATTCTGCAGACAGGTCTCTATCCAAACACCTTCCTCGGTCTCCATCTCTTATATCAACTGATTCCAGGGTGTCAGTCTTGTAAAATGTTCTTACTTTTGTAATCTTCTCTTATATATGCTCCAAACTCTGGCTCTTTTGCTCTGATTTTTCTACCAATAAGATTCATCTGCCTTCCATTTTCCAGGTGTTAGTAAAATTCTTCTACGTCTCATGCCCCCACCTCCTATTTTTAGTGCCTTAATGAACTTACTCCCTTTTTACTTCTTTCCTGGTATTTCAGAAGATTTTAAGGAAAAAAAGGAAGACAGAGATTATGCCCTGCCCAGGCATCCTGTATCAGAATCTCCTTTCTTTTTCATTTAAGATACGGAAAAAGTAACTTTAAATTGTTCCCCATTTGTGTTGTTTTTGAAAAAGAGACAATTCCTAGTCTTTGTCTTGAAGAGACTGACGGCTATTTTTGTCTTAATTTCTATCATAGCAGGAGATAGTCCAGTTATTAATTTAAATATATCATATCAGTAACTGGGTCAAGTTATGGCATGTGCCTAGCATTGACAATTGAGAGCTAGGCAAGAATCTCTATCTTCTGGAAAATAAAAATTTCAACAGGTGGTATATTTGTCCCTGAGATACAAGACTGAAAATGTGTAGGGTTGTGGGTTTTTATAACTCAAGAAATCTGTAAATCTAAATCTAAGGGTCTTTCCTTAGATTTGGCAAACCTTTCTTAGATATAACACCAAGAGTACAAGCAACCAAAGAAAAAAGAGATAAATTAGATTTCATGAAAATTGAAAGCTTTTGTGCTTCAAAGGGCCCTATCTATAAAGTAAAAAGACAACCCACGAATGGAAGAAAATTTTGCAAATTATATAGCTAATAATAGACTTATATCTAGAATATATAAAGAACACTTACAACTCAATAATGTAAACACAAATTACCCAAATAAAAATGGGCAAAGGATATGACTAGACATTTCTCCAAAGAAGATACACAAATGGACAGTAAGCACATGAAAAGATGCTCAACATCATTAGCCATCAGGGAAATGCAAGTCAAAAGCATATCGAGATACCACTTCATATCCAGTAGAATAAAAGAGAGAGAATATCGCTAAAGTTGGTGAAGGTGTAGAGAAATTGGAACCCTCATCTACTGCTGATAAGAAAGTAAATGGTACAGCTACTTTGGAAAATAATCTGGCCGTTCCTTAAAATGTTAAACACAGAGTTACCATATGATCTAGCAATTCCACTCCTAGGTATATACCCACAAGAAGTAAAAACATATGTCTACACAAAAACATGTACATGAATGTTCATGGCAGCATTATTCATAGTAGCGAAAATGTAGAAAGAATCCAAATGTTTATCAACTGATGAATGGATAAATAAATGTAGATATCCCTGCAAGAAATATTATGGGCAATTAAAGAGAATGAAGCATTGATACATGCGACAACATGGATAAACCTTGAAAACATTATGCTATGTGAAAGAAGCTAGTCACAAAATACCATTATTGTATGATCCCGCTGACGTGAAATGTCCAGAATAGGCAAATCGATAGAGACAGAAAGTAGTTTAATAATTGTCTAGGGCTAGAAGGGATGGCAGGTTTGGGAGATGATGGCTAAAGGGTACTAGGTTTGTTTTTGGTAATGAACATGCTCTAAAATTGATTGTGATAATGGTTTATAACCCTGTGAAGATACTAAGAACCACTGAATTGTACAGTGAAAAAGATTGGAATCGGGAGACAGCACTGAGTAGCATTTAAGAATAATGACTTTGAAATTAGGCTGACCTGAGTTCACATCCTGACTTTACTAGTTACTGGCTGAGTGACTTTTAGATACTTATCCTCTCTGAACCTCAATTTCCACATCTGGAAAATTCAAATAAAGATATCTGACTCAAAAATCAAAAACAAAACAAACAAACAAAAAAACACTTCCCCGCTTCCTCCCACCCAGCATCTTCAAAGAGACTAGAAAGCGACCTGAGGAAGCAGGGCAGTGGGAGGCTAGTTGAAAGCTCCCGGCTCCTTCCTTCTGCAGCAGCTTTCACCTCACTGACTGAGACTTGGCAGAGAGGCTGCTCCATGCTGCCACCACTGCCTCCGGGGGAGAGAAGAGAGATCAAATTCAGTGAGAAACCAACTAACTGTCACCTTCCCTGGGTGTTTTTCTTTCCCTCTAAATTCTATCAGTCCCAGTCCCACATCCATAAAGCCCTCCCTCTAATTTGAAAAAATGCACAGGGACAAAAACAGCAAGCAATCAACTTTTAAAAGTTTCTCACCATTATGATGGTATTCCCGAGGTCCCAGGTGCACCACAGACAAAGATTGGCCATTTATCAAGTATAAAACCCAGGCTAGCATGAATTACTTCCTCTGAGGTGGAAATTACAAGTGGTACTTAGATGCTGGCTGACTTTGGCACAGGCCAAATGGATTAATCATTATGGTGTAATGTAAAGTCCAGATGAAACAAAGACAGCCCAGCAAATTTTAGCTGGAGAGGGCAGTGTAAACACTGCAGCAACAACCAGGCAAAGAAATATAGACTGTGGGCAGCAGCCATTTCCAAAGCAAGAGCAAACCCAGGGACCAGTTTTCCAAGAGAACGTTTTATTTCAAGCCAAGTGAACCTTGCTTAAAGCCCTAAGATTAAAGCCTGTTGTACCTACCACTCTGTGGTTACCAATAAAGGACCACTCACTCAAGCAAAAAGTATTCCCAATTGTTTTTTTAACCAACTTTACTTTGAAATTGGACTCTTACTGAGCAGACAACAAGGAAGCCATAACTGTTTGGACAGAAAGGAAATATGCCCTACTATGGCAGTACAACACTAGAAATAGCCATCAGGGATAGTTGGTTCTTAGCAAGATGGTGATGACATAGAGTAATGAGATTTCTAAGCTAAAGA
The DNA here is from genome assembly GCF_000243295.1 of Trichechus manatus latirostris. Lineage (NCBI taxonomy): Eukaryota > Metazoa > Chordata > Mammalia > Sirenia > Trichechidae > Trichechus > Trichechus manatus. The sequence goes on from NW_004443957.1 coordinate 21,562,919, forward strand.
GAAAATAAAAATATTGAACATGATGATAATAATACAGTAATCATGGGAAAGCATTTATTAAGAACTTACTCTGCACCAGGGATTATTCTAAGCACTTCAATTGTTTTAACTCATTGGATCTCAACCACGACTCTGTGAAGTAGGTACAATTAATATTCCCATTATTCAAAATAGGAAACTGAGGATATGGTCCAACTTGCTCAACTAGGAAGTTCTCAATATCTAGGCCACTGAAGCGAGATATTGCATATAGTCATTGAAGTTTGTTTTCTTTGCCTTCAGACATCCTTTTCTATAAACTCTTTATCTTCCTCTTCACTCCATATCAGGTACTCAATTCTTTTATTTAGAAAAAATTCCATTTTCAGGAAAAGATCCTATGTCAGTTATATACCCCTTACTTGTCAAAGTCACTAACGTCCAAATGATGTTGATGCCACTTCCAATGTTCAATATTCTATCTTCCTCTTGCTTGTCCTATTACTAGCATTTGATATAATGGTTCCTCCTCAAAACCATTTTATTCCCTTGGCTTCTGGTACACTATTCTCTCTTGAATTTCGTTCTGCCTCAGTGGCTTCTATTTCTTTGTCTCTTTTACAGATTCCTTCTCTTTTCCCTGACTCTAAACAGTGCAGTGCCAAGGGCTTAGTCAATGGACTTCTTTTTTTCCATAACTACACCCACTCCCTCAGTAATTTCTTCTAGTTTCATGGGTTTAAATATGACTCTTGAATTTATATTTCCAATAAGGACTGTCCCAGAACTCCAGACAAATATATACAATTGCCTGCTTGACATCTCCACTTGAATGGCTAAGGAACATGTCAAACTTATTATGACTAAAACCAAACGTATAGTTTCCCCTATCAAATATGCTTCTCCTGCAGCCTTACCCACATTAATAAATGGCAACTCCACCCTTCCAATTGCCTAGGTCAAGAGCCTTGGAGTCATTCTTTTCCATACAGGCAAATCCTATGTGAAAATCTTAGCAACATACATCCAAAATTCAATGCCTTATCACCACCTCTGTAACTATTGCTCTTGTTGAAGTCTCCCCTATCTTGCCTGGATTATTGTGATAACATCCTAACTGATCTTCTCTTCCATCCCTGCAGCATTATCGTAGGTAGAGCGATTCTTTGAAAGTGTAAGTCAAAATTCTCTAATAGCTTCATATGTCACTCAGAGCAATAACCAAATGCATTTCAATGGTTCATAGACTCTATACATTGTGAGTTACCTAACCCCATCTTTCTGTTCTTGAGCTTATTGATTATGTCTCTACCTCAGGGACTTTGTACGTGCTATCTCTCAGTTTGGAACATTCTTGGTCCAGATATATGCATGGCTCACGCTCTCTCTGACTTGTAGGACTGTGCTCAAAAGTCACCTTATTAGAGAAGTTAGCTGCTATTAATAACAACTTATCATTTCTGCATTCCTAGTACTCTTTATCCTGATTTATTGTCAGCCTTAACAATTATGACCACTTGATAATGATATGTTTATTTGTTTACTGTTGATTTCTCCCCATTAATAATAAGCCACATGAAGGCAGAGATTTTGGCTATTTCATTTATTGTAATAACCCTAGCACCTCAAAGAGTGCCTGGCACTGTTGAATAAATGAATGAATAAAGTTAAATTAGACTGTTACCTATCACAGGACTACTTATAATTAAGACTTATTGTCATTGCAGAAACAAAGCACATTTCCAAAACTCCATGACTTAGATATGATGATGATAAATGTACTCATGAACTCAATCTTCATCCAGCCTCTGACACTACCTTCATAGAGATCCATCCCTGAGAATTGTTGTATTCACTTAAAAATAAAAATTAATCATAAAAAGGTGACCATATTGCTGCCCGGCTACCACCAATGACTACCCTGAAAGGGAACACAACAGAGAGTTCCTGATGGAGCCGGAGAAAAGTGGGATGCAGATTGCAAATTCTAGTAAAAAGACCAGACTTAATGGTTTGACAGAGACTAGAGGGACCCCCAGAAGACATGGCCCCTGGACTCTCTCTTAGCCCAAAACTAAAACCATTTCTGAGGCCAACTCTTCAAACAAAGATTAGACTGGACTATGGGACATAAAATGATACTCGTGAAGAGTGTGCTTCTTAGCTCAAGTAGATACATGAGACTAAATTGCCAGCTCCTGTCCAGAGATGGGATGAGAAGGCTGAGAGGGTCAGGTGCTGGTTGCATGAACATGGGGAATTCGAGGTGGAAAGGAGGAGTGTGCTGTCACAGTACAGGGAGAGCAGCTTAGGGTCACATAACAATGTGTGTATAAATTTTTGTATGAGAAATTAACTTGAATTATAAACTTTCACTTAAAGCACAATAAAAGAAAAAAAGGTGACCATATTGCCTTGGTTTGGGCAGGATTATTTCAGGCATTAAAAATGAGCTGCTCTTCATGCCATGTAACCTTCTATTGGTTTGGCTAAGTTCCTCATGCCACTCATGTGCTATGGGAAGCCTATCTTTTTTTTT
>NW_004443957.1:21565805-21575420 GCF_000243295.1 Trichechus manatus latirostris
GATGGATGGATTTAACATTAAATTAAACATAGCTAAAGAAAAAATTAGTGATTTGGAAGGTAAAGCTGAAGAAGTTACACAGAATGTGGGACAGAGAGACAAAGAAAAAAATATATAAAAAAGACATTAAGAAACATTGAGCGCAGAGTGAGTAGGTACAATATACATATAATCTGAGTTCTAAGATTAAATGATAAGAATGAGGGATAAGCAATATTAAAACACATAATGACTGTTTTCCAGAATTGGTTAAAAACATGAAACCTCAGATTCAGGAAGTTCCCAAAAGTGCAAAACAGCATAAGTTAAAAAGAAATCCACAGGAAAGCGAAAAATTCCTAACAATAAAAACTAACAGAAGATATTAGAAGCAGTCAAATGGGGTGGGGAGACGGTGGGGAATTATCAGCAAAGGCTAACAGCTGACTTCTCAGCAACAACAATGGAAACCAGAAGAACTGGAAATTGATTTTGTATATTTAATTAAACAATATTTTAAAAATAAGGGCAAAATAAAGACATTTTCAGACCAAAAACTGAGAGGATTTACTGCCAACACACCTTCAAAAAAGGAATTTCTAATGAATGCACTTCAAGAAGAAAGAAAACTATGTCTGAGGGAAGATCTGTGATACATGAAAGTGGAAACCATAAATGTTGAATGTGTACAATGGTAAAATTAATGTCTAATTTGTGAGGTTAAAATAGCAAGAAAAAATAAAAGTCTGGTACAATAATAGCATATAACTTAAGGATGGCAGTGATCGGAGAGAAAGCATTCTAAGATCCTTATATAGCTCAGAAGGAGAACTAAGCTATTAATATTAAACTCTGTTCATTGTGCATGTTAAAATGTCTGGAGTAATCACTAAAGGAATAGAAATAGCTATAAATGTTATTACCTAATATCATTATTATTATTATTGCTATTGTTATTATTATTATCATTCTTATCATTATGTTCCAGAGGTCTTATGAAAGAAAGAGAGAGAGAGAGAGAGATAGGAAGGAAGCAAAAAAGAAAGAGAAAGAGGGGAGAGGGAAGAAAGAAGGAAGGAAGAAATTCAATATTAAAACTAGTTTTGAAAACTAAACCAAATTAAACACATTTCCTGCTTGATTTCTCCAAGTTTTTTCTCCACTAATGTACATTATAAATACCTAAGTGGAGACTGTAAAGAGTTTTCAGCATTTCCTTCACTTATTTGGCATCAAAACCTTTATCTCATGGAATATCCATTAACATCTTGCGGAATTTGACATTTTGGGAAACATCTTTTAGGTCGAATTTGAATCTTTGAGAGTTTGATTTTGCGTGCTTAAGGGATAATAGAATCATGTGGGCTTGAAGAGAATGAGTAGGATAACAGAGTCAGTTTTAAACAGACTTCAGGCTTGGGGGAGGACTGAAAATACTATTGTCCAGTGATACCAGGAAGGGTGGGACATACTGCAATCTGTTAAATTGGAAGGAAAAAAAAAAAAAAAAAAAGCACCACCTAGCAAATAGATTGGAAAGTTTCTGCTACAAGGCTGTTGGAACATCTGGGCACACTGCCAAGAAATTCTGGGGAACAGACTTGGCACTGATTGTGGCTTTGTGTTCTTTGTGAAAGAAAAGAGATTAATTTATTTTATAAGTCATAATACACTACCTAGAAGCCAAATTGCCAGTTAAAATTCTGTTTGTAAGCAGGTGTAGAGTTTCAGTATGGCTGCCACCTCACATCACAGAATGCTGTCTCTTCATAATCAAATATGACGCAAAATATCTTTTCAGTTATACTTTCAGTGTTTCAAATGTTCTGAAAAATGGCAGGTTAGGAATGTCTTTAATTATAATGGAATCTGATGCATCTGCTTTAAATGCAGCTGTTTGGTTTATATAGTACAGGGGAAATAAATCGCCACTTATAGAAAGGAGTTTTTGCTCTTATTTATCTAATTAATTATTTCCCCTAGAAGTCAACATTTTAAATATAGCCAAGCAAAGAGAAGAGTGAGTGAATGGTATTTGGTACTTTTCTAGTTCCATGCTGTTTAGAATAATGGATGCTACCTTCTTTTTTGACCATAATATTAGTTGCAATTGATGTAATTTAGTTCAATAGATGCTTTATGTAACTCTGTACAAATATATGGTTTGTTTTCTCTGCAGACTCAAAGAAATCTGCAGGTGTTAATCTTCACAGTCCAAATGGCAGAAGACTGAAAAGGCAACCCTGAAAAGATTTTGGTAAGTGGAAAGAAGAGAAAACTTCCACCCTCTTCTCCACCGGCATGCCCTTAGCACATTTTTCTCTTGTTCTCCAAATTCTGATAAACTCAAAGCCTACCTTCTCCAGTGGTGCTTCCCTTGATACTTCTGGTCCACCTTAATCTTCTTCCTTTTCTGAACTCCTACAGCCCATATCTCTCTTCTCCTCTATGTAACACTTAAATTATACTCCCTTTGGAACCCAAAGTTGAAAGGGACAGTGTTGACGTATCATGGGAATGTGAACCATTGACATAAGACAATATGTATACCAACTGTTTAATGAGAAACTATTTGTTCTGTAAACATTCATCTAAGGTACAAAAAAAAAAAAAAAAGAATTATCTATGTGAGATCAAATTGACAACAGCAACTCAAAAGGTTTGATGGGAAGCCTAGGGGGCAGTGAGTTGAAGATAATGGTGATGGAATAATTTGGAAAAAGATAGTGAGAATAGCAGCACAACTGGAAGAATGTACGTGTAAAAACTTTTGAAATGGTATAAGTTTGGCTATGTATATTTCCCCCAAAAAAAAGGTCCTCCAAAGTTGAGAAGGGAGAGTATTGACATGTCGTGAGGTAGTTAACCAATGTCATAAAACAATATGTGTACTGACTGTTTAATAAGAAACTATTTGTTCTGTAAACTTTCATCTAAAGTACAATAAAAAAATCAAAAAATAAAAATAAAAAAATAAATTATACTCCCTTTCATTGACCTCTAATTATTAATCTGATTTTCTTCTGTAAACAATAAGCTTCTTTTTTTTAATGATAACATTTTCTTTAATTGTACTTTAGATGCAGGTTTACAGAACAAACTAGCTTCTCATTAAACAATTAGTACACATATTGTTTTGTGACATTGGTTACCAACACAATGACATGTCAATACTGTCCCTTCTCGACCTTGGGTTCCCAATCACCAGCTTTCTTGTCCCCTACTGCCTTCTAGTCCTTGCCCCTGGGCTGGTGTGCCCCTTAGTCTCATTTTGTTTTATGGGGCTGTCTAATCTTTGGCTGAAGGGTAAACCTCAGGAGTGACTTTATTACTGATCTAAAAGGGTGTCTCAAGACCATACTCTCGGTATTTCTCCAGTCTCTGTCAGGCCAGTAAGTCTGGTCTTTTTTTGTGAGTTAGAATTTTGTTCTTCATTTTTCTCCAGCTCTGTCCGGGACTCTCTGTTGTGATCCCTGTCAGAGCAGTTAGTGGTGGTAGCCAGGCACCATCTAGTTGTGCTGGACTCAGTCTGGTAAACAATAACCTTCTTGAAGGCAAATCTAGGTCTTCCATTTGTGATTCTTGCTCGACTCAATGACGGGCTTCATAGATGGAAACTCCTAAGTACTTGCTAGTAAAATGACTAATTAAAGAATCAGAGAGTCAGTTTAATCACCTAGGAACAAATTATCCAGCTGCTATCCTGAGGGTGGGTCAATGACAGTAGACAGGTTTGAAGTTATCTGTGGTTTGGGGGTTACTTGTGTTAAAAACAGTAAGACATTAACAACTAAAGAGAGCAACTATTTATTAAAAGTGAGAGAGAGAGGTGTTTACAAATGGGCAGTCAGTTCTAGAGATTGCTGCGATTATCACAAAGCAGCTTTTCGTTTATATGCTATTTACAATCTTGTGATAAAAGAAGGTACAGTTGATTCTTTAAAGATTATACAATAGTGCAGAAGAACAAGTCACATAGAATACACAAAATTCTGGAGATCCAGGTCTTGGGGAAAAAGACAATTTTAGGTTAAACACCTACCATCTGTTACTTCAAAGTGAGCCAAATCCCTGGGAAAACAAGAAGGGATATTCTTGCGGGATTAATGAGGTTGGTTTGCAGGGGTATATTTGACGGTAAAACACCCGGAAATCTTGGATCATTGTCTAGGCTTCTGGGGAGTTAAGACTTGTATGTCGTCGTTCTTGCCATACATTTTCAAGGACCTTAAGGAAACACAGTGCTTCAGAGAGCACATAACCGCTCACAATCCTTGTTTCTTTATCAGCACTTATGATTGGATTAGACCAAAGGCGAAATAAGGGCCATTTATTGGTATGCAAAGCTCTTTATGTGATAAGGAACTGTGGTTGAGGGGCGGTGGAGAGGGAAGACCAAGCAGGAAGTGGAGGTGGAGACGAGCGTATTTTTCAGTTTCCCCCTCCTCTTGCCGAACCCACCATACCTTGCTACATTTTTTATTCTTTGATTGCAGCTACAACCCCCTCCACACTTATATCTTAAAGGGCTGCTTTGAAGATGAGGGTTTGGAAAACATGTCTTTAGCCTTTGAAAACTCCTCTTCCAAGGCTATGCAAAGTCAACAGGAGGCATTCTGATTATAGCTATTTGTTTTGAAACACACAGCGAGTTCGCCGAAAATTAGATCTCAGACCCCGCCCCTTCCTGCTGCTCAGGACAAAGCTGCGCAGCAAGGCCCGAGGGAAGCGCCTTGGTGGCTAATGCTAGGCTTGAGTCCGAGCCGCTTGAAATAGGATCAGAGGATCGGAACACAGCCTTGAACCCTAAGGGTTTGGGAGGGCTTGCCCGACGAAGGTGAGCTACCTCCTCCGCAGGGCGCGTGGATGGAGCGGGGGCTGCGCTGAAGAACGTGCAGCCACCCCGAATGTGGTGCTGACGAACGCGGAGGATGGTTACAGCGAGAACAGCTATCTGATTTATTTCAGTGGCAGCATTACCACGGAAATGAAAACTATTTAGTCTGAGAGCCTTGGTTTCCTTTCACATCACTTTTGTGTCTTTCAATTATTTGCACATTGAGGAGCTCCAAGGCCCTCATAAGACAGTACAGGTGTGTAATTTTAATAAAACAGATTTATGGAAATCCGAGCTTACAATTAATGAATTATGGGGATAGATTTTTACCACAAAAAGATTTTGTGATCAAATTCAAGTTTCTTTGTATTAGTCAATGATTCTCCTAGTGTAACTGTAACCCTTGCCCTTGAGTCGATGCCGACTCATAGCGACCCTATAGTACAGAGTAAAACTGCCCCAAAGGGTTTCCAAGGCTGTAATCTTTTCAGAAGCAGACTGCCAGATCTTTCTCCCACTCAGCAGCTGGTGGGTTCAAACAGCTGACCTTTCAGTTAACAGCTAAGCCCTTAACCAGTGAACCACCAGGGCTCCTTCTCCTGGTGTATATAATGTTGTGTTTATGGATTTCTCTTTCCTGACTTCAGAAAGCAGTCCGTGTTCTTGGTTACAGTACACCATGGTGGTTAAAGCCAATGTTTTGACTTCAGACAAGACCTAGGTGTGAGACCAGGCTCTGCCACTTACTTTCTTTATGATCCTGGATAAGTTTCTTAACCTCTCAAAAATATAAATTAAACGAGATAACATATGCAAAGCATTTGCACATAGTAAGGGCTCAATATGTTAGTGAGTAATTCTTATTCTTCTTGTTATTAGAACATTTATAAGATTGGTTTACCCACATGTGATTCAAATGCAGCTATTTAAATTTCTTTTGTTTAAGTAGGGGGTCTGTCGTTATTGCTGTAACCCATATGCTTAACCATTCTACCCATTGCTTCTTTCGTCCAGTGGCTTTGGTTCTGTGGTTCCAAGACTTCCCCAAGGGCCAAAGTCCTTCTCTGGCCCACTTATTACAGGATGGGGTAGAATAATGGCTTCTTCTACATCACACTGGCTTTAATATTATTTTAGAGAGAAACCCCGTCTAGATTTTGCACCTAGATAGGGTTTCTCTCTAAAATAATATTTCTCAAAGTATGGCCCACAGACCCCCTTTATCAAAACAGCTTAGGAATGTTTCTTAAAATGCAGATTCCTAGGGTCCCACCCCAGGGTTTTTGAAGCAGAATCTTCTGGGGAAGCAGGAATCTGTATTTTAATAAGATAAGACTAATAAGATTATTCTAATGTTAACTAAATAAAATCTGAGAATTACTCCAGTGCAAGTCTGCAAGCTTGCCAAATTATAGAATGGCCTGGGGATACTTATTAAAAATCAAGGTTCCTGGGCCCCCCCGCCAGAATTTCCAGTGGAGGGACCTGAGGCTGCTTATTTGTAATAAGTATCCCTAGATACTTATTATGATTCTGATAATCTGACAAGTCTCAGAAATGCTGCTCCAAAATTACTGGTGAGTGGTGGTCGTGGCGATGGTGGTAGTAATGAGGTTGGTGCAGTGATTATGGGGGGGTAGAGGTTGGAATAAGGAGCTCCGGTGGCACAGTGGTTAAGTGCTCAGCTGCTAACTGAAAGATCAGCACCAACCAGTGGCTCCGAGGGAGAAAAGATCTCGCGATCTGCTTCTGTAAAGATTACAGCCTAGGAAACCCTGTTGGGCAGTTCTACTCTGTTGTATAGGATTGCTATGAGTCCGAACAGACTCCACAGCACACAACAACAACAGAGGTTGGAATGATCAAGAATTGACTTGGGTCAAGAATTGAGCTCCCATTGTGAGGCTTCTCTTTGGTTTTATGACATCTCCTTCAGGTGTGAGAGTCTCTCTGTCCAGCCATCCCCTCAGTGGAAGGAATGAGCCAATCTGGAGAGACAAGCAAGTGTAAGAGTGAAGGGGGACACACTTGGGCGGGAACCAGCAATCCCAGATCAGTGAACCTAGGTCCCTGGATAAATGGAAAGAATAGCTGCGTATTCTAACAGCGATTCCTAGAACTTTCGTATAGCCTGGCTGCACTTCTTGCCTGTGTCTTTTTCCTAAAATGCCTCCTTTTGTTAAGGTGGTCTGGGTAAGTTTGTAACCCTAATGGCTTTAACCAAAACAATGCCATGCCACCACGGGTTGACCATTTGGTGAGCCATGACTGAGCCGTGCCTCACCTGCCCTACTTCTGTACCGCTGGAACAAGCCTCTGCAGCTGGGTTAGTTCTCGCTGAGCCTGCCCTGCCTTCTTGAGGGACTCATGCTGGGTCCCCTCTTCCTTTCAACACCTGCCCAGTGATGACAAACCGCCATGCTTTGAACACAAGCTTTGACCTGTGGCAGATAGAATAGTAATGCTTCGGCCTCCTATTTTGTTGACAGACACGGTTATCAGCACGAAAAACCTAGTTGTTGTAGAGATTCTCTCTTAGGACATTAATCCCCTGTCCATGGTGCTCTCCTTTCTTCCAGCAAGGGTGAACAATACTCCTTTTAGTCTGCTGCCAGAGTCTGCCCTCTCTCTACCTCTCAACTGACAGCCACATGGTACCAGGTTCTGTAGTTTTTGCCCTCAACTATTCATGGGCCTGGGCCTACCCCCCTCAAGACAGTGCTGCTTTTTCCTTTTCCTTCTTATAGGCCTTCGCTGTTATTCCAAAGGGTGTTGGAGCTTTGGCTCTTAGAGGAAGGAGTTAGCTAGGTGGAGAAGGAGCATCAGTAGGCAGAAAAACAGCATGGCAAAGGGCTGCAGGCATGGTACAGATAAGTCGTATTTGCAAATATGCAAACAATTTAATGTACCTGGAATATGATTAGAGCTCTGGTGGCCCAGTGGTTAAGCGCTTAGCTGTTAACTGAAAGTTTGGAGCTTCGAACCCACCCAGCAGCTCCACAGGAGAAAGGCTTGTGCATCTGCTTCCTCAAAGATTACAGCCTAGGAAACCCTATGGGGGCAGTTTTACTGTGTCCTGTAGGGTTGCCATAGGGTCACTATGAGTTGGAATCAACTCAGTAGCAGTGGGTTTGGTTTTTGGGGGAGTTTGGAATATGATTTATGGTAAGATGGAAGCTTGGTAAAATATAAGATTGAACTGGTAAACTGGGTTCAGATCATTAAATATGCGCTCTTAAAGGCAATGGAAGGCCACAGAAGGAATTTGAGTAGGAGAGTAACATTATCAAATCTATAGTGTAGAAAGTTCAGTCTGCCACTGGTGAGAATTAACTAAAAAACAATTGTACAGCAGGCAGGGAGACCAGTTAAAATGAGCTTTCAAGAATCAAGAGAGAGATGATAAGGCTCTGATCGGAGATAATGGCAAGTGGAGGTGAAGAGAAAGGGACACATTCAAGACATAATTAAGAGGTATAATTGATGGGTGAAAGAAAGGCAGATTTAAGAATGACACGCATGTTTTTGGTGGATGGTGGTATCTTCAAGACAGAATATAAAGGGAAGAGATGATTTGAGAGTTGGAGTAGGAGGCTGAAATAAAAATATTGATGTCTGTAAGACATCCAAACAGAGGTGCCCATTAGGGTCTGGAGCATAGGCGACCAATCTGGGCTAGAGTTGGGGACTGGGATTCAGTTCCATAGAGATGGTGGCTGAAAGGATGGGAGTAAATTGAGATGATGGAGGGAGAGTATATGCAGTGAACAGAGAAAAGGAAAAATTCCGGAATCTTAATGATCACCAACAATTAACATTCAATCCCTTTTGTGTATCCTCTTCTATTTCCCAAACTTGTTTGCATCAGAATGGTAATTCTCTTATTTCAAGGGTTTTAATGCCAATTGCAAAGAATTCTCCATTTTTCTGTTCAGAATTGTTTAAAGTTCTGACTTTGAAAAGAACATCTTCAACAACTGTTTTCAACCCCTTCAACAATCTGGTTGAAACATAGTTTTCCTCTCTTATTGTCTATGAACCTATTGTCTATGAAATATTGCAGCCTCTTGATAACTGGTATATGGTATCTCCCTGTCTAGTCTGTCCTGGGTAGCAGGGAGGAGTTTTTATCTCCTTAACCTGGAGGGGGCTCCTGTTCTAGAGGAGGCAATGACATCCAGATGTTCTGCTGCCAAAAAAGACCTCCATCTCTTCTTAGACGCCCTGGACTCTTGTACTTTCTGGGTTACATTTTGAAGTTTTTCCTGGGCTGTAACACAGTATTTCTTAATGTTTTGATATCACAAACCACCATTTGATAATATTTTTATGCATAAGGCTTATAAAATTTTTTAAACGCTTTTTATTTTGTTAGAACAACAACAAAAACCTCAGGGTAGTATATGGCAAAAACAAAGCAAAATCATTTGCTCTTGAAAGGTGAAGAAGTAAAATTGCTTTAACATTTTTCACTAGCATCATGAAATGGTTATTTACTGTAAGACTTGAAAGTATTTTTCCATTTACTCAGAGCATGCCTGCAGGTTTTTCACAGAACACCAGGGTTCCATGACACACAGTATGATAAACTCTGTTGTGGTGTTTTAATTTTATTTTTATTTTTAACAGTTTTATCGAGGTGTAATTTATATAGCAATTCACCCATTGTAAATGTGCAACTCAATGATTTTTAGTAAATTTACAGAGTTATGAGCATATTACCATAATCTGGGGTTAGAACTTTTCCATCATCATCCCAAAAAGAAACCCCATACCTGTCAGCTCGTTAGCAGTCACTC
>NW_004443957.1:21580069-21595152 GCF_000243295.1 Trichechus manatus latirostris
GAGAAACTGAGAAATGAAGAAAGACAAAAAGGGAAAAAGAGAGAGAAGAAAACAAAACAAAGAAACAAACAAAACAAGAAAAAAACAAGAAAAAAGAAATGCCCCCAGGGATGCCACTGCACATGTGCACAGACTAAGGGAGTAGCTCCAAGCCACGCAGTACTGCCCGGCTGGAAAGGGTTCCCAAGCCGAGAAAAGAAAAAGAAAACAAACAAATAAATCAAAACAGAACAAACAAACAAAAAGCCCCGTGGGTCCCACAAGCTTGGCAGCATGGGCTGGGAAGCAGTTTCACAGTCGAGCCATTTTCACAGCCTTTCAGGAAGAAGCAAGCAAAGATGGCACATGGAGCCAGGTATTTGAGAGAAAGGAGGGAGAGGTGGTGAGAACGAAGGAAGAAATCAAAAGAAGCAGAAAAATGTAACACCAGCAGCCAACAAATGGCACTCAGGGAGCCAGCCAGTGTGGCGGGTGGAATCCAGGTGGCTCTGGGGTGAAGCCAGTGCTTCCCAGCCAAGAGACTGTGGCCACAGGAAGCAGAGGAGGCCAAGTAGGGGTGAAGAAGTGTGGGGAGTGGGAAAGTGTATATCACTGGTTACTGGTTGTTCTGTCTCCTGCTGGAAGCTCTGTAAAGCTGCTTTCTCATACCCCCTGTTCACAGATCTCTGATAGGAGTCCAAGATGGCGGATCTGTGCTGCATTAGCTGATGGGGGACCTCTGCATGTATCTCTCCTCACTCTCTGTTCTCTGTCAGTTTCTTATTCCATTTTGTGCTTGGCTGAGTTCTTTATCTCTTCATTTGATGCTTAAGGTTTCAGGATTGACATGTGTCTCTGCTTGACTTAGTTTTTGGATCTTTGCTGTGGAGGGATGGCATGGTGCTTCTGTGTATAGCACCATGTTGCCTGGAAGTCCCTCCATAGGGTTTTTAATGGCTGATTTTTTGGAGGTAGATTGCTAGGCCTTTCTTCCAAAGCACTTCTGGGTGGACTCAAACCTCCAACCTTTTGGTTAGCAACTGAGCACATTAACCATTTGCACCACCCAGGAACTCAGCTGCCTTGTAGAGCTGTGTTACTCTCTCTTCCTTTGTCAGTGTGAGAAGGTGTATATATGTGTAATATATTTTTAAGGGCAATTTTTTTTTAAAGGTAAAAATCACGACAGCCTAGAAATATAAAAAAAGCTCATGTCGTATATTGTGTTTAACTCATTAATTAATGAGGGAACCAGCAAGATGTCACAACTGGTTTAAAGAACTCCAAGAACCCTACATAAATTGGGAATAAGAAATTCTGAAATGAATTTACAAATAGATTCAAAATGGGTGTACCCACAGGGCAATAATCAGTTAATTTGCATTTCTATAGTTAAGAATCATTTGCATATTATCTACAACTTAGAGGGTTGAAAATAGCTCAGAGACAATGAAAGGCAAAGATAACCCAGATGGGTGAGCTACTGAATACAGTCATTAGTTCATACTAAGTACCATATTACTTTTAACTGTTATTTATTATTTTTACAAAATTGTGCATTTGGAGTGAGATAGACTGGGATTGGAATCTCATCTCAGCCACTCACTAATTGAGTGACCTTGGGCAAGGAAATTAATCTTTCTCAGCCCAATTTTCTCATCAGTGTGGAAAATCAAACCTATTTTGAGAATAATGAGAAATAAATAGAATAATGTATGTAAAATACTCTGTGTAGGGCTTAGCCCAGAGTAGGCATTCCATAGTGGTAGCTCTTGTTTTTATTATTTTTAAAATTGACCATTTTAACAATGCTGAAACTTCTGTTTATGTAACCAGCTGTTGCTGTTTTCATTAGCAGTGTAGTGAAATAAAATCCCTTTTGGATGTAGTTAAAGGTATAAATCACGAATAGATAAATAAACAGATAGCAAATATTGAGTCTGGCAAAATGTTGCTTATTGTTCTTGCTGCACTTGTCTCTAAAGCTAGTTATTCAGGAGGCCAATATTTTTGCTTTTCTTCTTCTTTTTAAAATAGGCATAAGTGCATCCTTGTCCCTGAGGTGGGGGGACTGGGTAGAGTATCTGCTCCCTAGGAACAAAGCACAGAACAGAAAGTTTTATCAATAATTATTTATAAAACTGGTGACTCAACATTAGGATTCATTGACTGCCACTTCAAGAAACTCATCGATTCATAGAATGATGTGACAGAACAAAACCTTTAGGATTACGAAGCCATCCATCCCATCAATGTTAAGTATGTTGCCCAATGTCACCTAACTAGCCATCAGCAGAGTTGGACCAGAAGCCAAACCTCCTCATTTCGAAGTTAATTTTCTCTGAATTTCCCCACATCATATCTCATCTAGTTGACAATAGCTAAAAATAGCACTGCTAGCCTTCCTCTGTGTATATTTAATTGAGAAATCAAGACCGACAGACAAGACAGACAAGCTTCCCTGCCGCACTTAAGACAGCTTCCACACGCTAGAAAAGGAGGTTCCACTTGACCAGAGCTCAGACACCATTGTCCAGGGTGGAATGAGCAACCTATGCATCTGCGGCACCTCATGATTTATTAACTGCTACTGGTGCCCATGAAATATTCATCCAGTCTTTCCTACAGTTGCTGCTCCAGTGCATCAATAAACCATGGCTCCCCCATCTGTTTAGGTGTACAGCTTAGAGAAGAAAAGCTTCACACAAAATTGAAAAGAGGCCTCTTTTCATGTTGAGCCCAGAGGCAGAACACACATTAACTTCTCGGTTTGTTGTCTTTTTCCTAAAAGCACAGTCAGGACTGTCTCCCTGGGCTCCTGGACAGGGAGAAGCCCTGCGCCTATGTAAGCAACAGCTAAACTAGCTAGAGAAAAGGAAAGACCATATGGTCGGCTTGCTGGTTGTTTAACACAGTGCTCCCCCCTCTCCCCCTGCCCCAACCCCATGTAAGCAGTAAAGCCAGGGAGCCAGCAGGGATTGCCTGACAAAGAGGCTCCCTGTTGCCAAGGTCTAGTGTCAAGCATTGATCCTGAGTTGCTCCATGCAGCTTCCTTTTTGTGATCTGAACCTCCGCTTGCCAGGAGTGGAAAGAGTAACTTCTGTGTCCCACTTACCTACCCCCACTTTTTTTTAGGCTCTTTCATAAGCGCCTCTTCTTCTGCTTATCCCTTAACTATGATTGCACCCCTTCATCCCTCTTCTCTTCTCACTGTATTTATTCCCCATAGATGTTTGTTTCCATGACCACGTATTGCATTCTCGCTCCGTCAATAGTCATTCCCAAATCTCTAGCTCGGTCCAGAACACTCTCTCTTTTCAGCTTCAGATCTATGTGTCCAACTATACTATCTGTCTCTATCTGGATGGCTTATTGCCCCTCAAACTCAGTAAGTCCCAAACTGCACTTATTATTACCCTTGCTCACCAAATCTGCTCCACATCTATATCTTATCTTTGAGAAAGGAACCTCCATCATGTTACCTAAGCCTGGAGACCTAGGAGTCATCCTCAAGTCTCTCCTCTTTCTTAGCTCCGTGTTTCCTACCTCATACTTATATTGCTGCTAATTACTGGAGCAAAACTTAATGGGTTAAAACAACAATAATCATTTACCTTGTTCATGAATTTACAATTTGGGCAGGGCTTGGCAAGGATGACTACTCTCTGCTCCATGAGATGTCAACTGGGGTGTTTTGACTGAGGATCCATTTCCAAGGTGGCTCACTCACATGGCTGGCAAGATGGTGCTGGCTGTTAGCTGGGAGCTCAGTCAGGGCATTTGGCCAGTGGGCCTCAGTTCCTCTCCATTTGGGCTTCTCCATGACTCATTGGGCTTCCTCACAGCATGGTGGCTGGATTCCAAGAGTGAGTGTTCCAAGAGGCAGGAAGTAGAGCACACTGGTTTCTACAAGCGTGAGCCTGAAAACAGCGCAGCATTACTTTTGCTGTATTCTATTGGTCAAATAGTCACAGAGGCCACCCAAATTCAAAGGGAGGAAACAAACTCACCTGTTGAGAGGGAATGTCAGAAAATCAGGGCCATCTTTAATCTGTCAAGCTCTGCATCCAATCAAACCTCTTGCAACCTTCCTCCTGCTTCTGTGCCTTCTCACATGCTGCCCTTTGGTCTTGAATACTTTTCTGTATCTTGTCTTATTTCATGCTCATTCTTCAAGATTCTGTTCAAGAGTTATCTCCCAAAAGCTTTGTTGGTCCTATCCCCTTGGGGTGTAACATAACACCTTAGTTAGCATTTATTATTCTGTATTGTAATTGTTCAATGCTATGTCTTGCCTACAAGACTGTGAGTGCCATGAAGGCGGGGCTGTGTTTTATTCATTGTTGAATCCCCAGTACCAAGCACAGAGCCAGGCAGAGTAAAGGATCTCAGGAAACATTTATTGAATAGGCAAATATTTTCTTATTTTAACCTCTCAATGGCCTGTAAGGCAGAAGAAGCTGAGTATGATTCCTGTCTTACCGCCCCCCAACTTCCTTATCTTAGATGAAAAGAAACAAACAAACATGACAAAGAGTAATTAAAGACATTACCCAGGGTCACTCAGCCAAGAAGATAACTCATTATAGTCAATAGGACTTCAGCATTCCAAAGTAAGCTGAACATAAACCATCTAGGGGCAGAGTCGAGAGGACGAAAAAAAGTCCAACCATGAATGGACTCAGTTGTTTAGCAGAAAATGCCTCTGAGGTTACCCACTCTATTCTGTGTTTACTGGGAGAACACAAATGTTCTTCTGTATGCTGCCAGGAAACAGATAAATAACACCAGAAGAGAGGAAAGATGGTCTGACAGAATCTGCTGAACTAGAGGGTAGGCATGGCGCAGTGCTTTGTGCAAAAACGAAAGGTGGATCTAATATAGACTCACCAAATGACAGTGGGAGACTCACAAAATGACAGTGGGAGAGCAAGAGTGTGTTAGTGATTCTCAAGTGACTTTTCAGGGCAGAGAAATAGCTATTATCAGGGGGAGAGGCTGGGTCTAGGGGGGCAAGTGTTTGGGTCAATTGGATAATTCATTGGCATTAAAGCCTCAACTAAGATAAAACATCCCTCAAGGACATTTGACTTCCTGTGCTCTGATTTCATGCTTAACAAGTCCCTTCTGTTCACTGATTTGGTTTCATATACATCTTTTTATTAGGAAAATATTCTCCTGATAGTAGATGTGGGCAGCCCAGTCACTGGAAAGAAACCTTCCTCAACGTAAATTCATACATTGGTATTGTAGCTTTCAACTTAGTTTCTTTAAAATTTGGGTAGCTTGAAAAAATTCCCTGCACACGGATGAGTGGATTCTTGATTACCTTAATTTTTTAAATCGCACAATTAATTCATATATATTTTCTCATTGTAAGAGAGTTGAACAATTGAAGCAAAGTGTACATGAAAGCCCCCAGCCCATTCCCATCCTCAGAGATCATCATTGTTATGAATTCAGTATGCTGCCTTTAGTCCCTTTTCTCTGCATTTACTTATAGAGAAGTGTGTGTGTTTATATATTTATAAATGTCCCTTTTGATTTTTATACAAACTGGATCACACTACACATTTTCTTTTTTTCCACTAACTGTATGCTATCAAGCTCTTCCTACATTGGTGTACAAAACTCTGTCTTGTTGTTTTTTGTGATTGCATATTTTTTTCATAGGATTATGTAATTATTCGCTTTTGAAGGATAGTTAGTTTTTTCTTTTTCCTGTTTTTTTTTTTTTACTATTCCAAACACTGCTGCAATAAAAATCTTTGATCATACTTTTTTGGCACATGTAAATGTTTTTCTGTAGGATATATTCATAGAAATGGAATTGCTGGGCTTGATAGGCAGAATAGTGGTCTGCTGTTAGGATGTCCACATGCTAATTCCCAGAACCTGTGAATATGTTAGTTTACCTTTCAATAGAGACATTATCCTGGATTCAGGTTGGGCTCAATATCATCACCCAAACTAAAAACCAAACCATTGTTGTTGAGTTGATTCTGAATCATAGTGACCCTATAGGACAGAGTAGAGCTGCCCCATGGGGTTTTCAAGGCTGTAAATCTTTATGGAAGCAGACTGCCATATCTTTCTCCCATGGAGAGGCTGGTGGGTTCGAACCTCCGACCTTCTGGTTAGAAGCTGAGTGCTGTAACCACTATGCCACTACCCATTTAAAAAAAAATTGCCGTCAAGTCGATTCCGACTCATAGTCACCCCATGGACAGAGTAGAACTGTCCCATAGGGTTTCCAAGGAGAGGCTGGTGGATTCAAACTGCCCACCTGTTGGTTAGCAGTTGAGCTCTTAACTGCTGCGCCACCAGGGCTCCAAAGACAAGGCTGCCACCACAGGGGTCCTTCAAAGTGGAAGAGGGAATCAGAAGACTGAACCAGAGAGACAGCAGCACGAGAAGGACTAGGCCAAACGTTGCTGGCTTTGAAGATGGGGGAAGAGGGCCACAAACCAAGGAAAGTAGGTGGCTTCCAGAAGAAGAAAGTGTAAGGAAACAGATTCTCTTCTAGAGCCTCCAGAAAGGAGCAGAGCCCTGTTGACACTTGATTTTAGCCAGTGAGACCCATTTCAGAATTCTGACTTCTAGAACTGTGAGGTAATAAATTCATATAGCTTTAAGCCTCTAGGTTTATGGTAATTTGTTATAGCAACCATAAAAAAACTAAAATTCTGGGTCATAGGAAATGCATATTTAAAATTTTGATGGATAATGAAAATAGCTTTCACACACACACACACACACACACACACACACACACACATTGCTTTAGCAATTTACGATTCTATCACCAGTGCATAAAAATGCCCATTTCCCCACACTCTCACCAATATTGGATTTTATCAGTTTTTTTAATTTTTAGTGATATAATGAGTGAAGAACTTTATACAGCTTTGTTGTTGAGATTGAGAATCTTCTTATATGCTTAGTTCCACATTTATGTATTGGATGTTTATTTCTTATCGATTTTATACAAGGTTAATGATCTTTTTTCTTAATGACTTACAGGTGCTCTTTAGATATTACTACTAATCCTTTGCCTACTATATATGCTGCAAATATTTTCTCCCAGTTGGTTATATCTATATTAACTTTTATTGTCCTGTAGATACTTTTGTATTTTTAATTAGGTAAGTCTGCCAGACATTTCCTTCGTGACTGGGTTTTGGGTCTTGTTTAGGAAGGAAAAGTAGTATCTTAACTAGAAAAACCATAGACATGGCCTGTCCGACCTTAGTCATAAACAACTTGAGTAACCTTGAGCAGGCCCCAACACTTATCTGAGCCTGAGTTTCCTTATCAAAGTAATGGATTTATTCACTTAAAAATTATTTACTGAGAACCCACCTTATGCCATATTTGCCTAGATTCTGGGGAATCATGAATGAATATGATCTTCAAGGTACATACTGTCTAAAGGGAGAAACAGACAATGAAACAGCCGTATCAATTACAACAGAGAACAGTAGAGGTTTGGGCAGAATTCCATGGGAATACATGGGAGCAACCCCTCACCCAGACCATGAGGTTCCATAAAGCTTGTTCAGGTGAGGCAGGAGAACAGGAAAACCGCACGGGGCTGACAAAGCTGCACGTACAGAAGCTTGGGGGCAAGAGCAAGGAATGCCAACTGTTGATAGAGTGAGGGTGATGGCTGGAGATGAGGGATGAGTCTAGAGAGGACATTGCAGCTCATATCACTCAGGAACGACTGTTTCTTGACAACACTAGACAACGTTTAAAGTTTGAAGTAGAGGAGAGAAAGCACTGGACTGGCCTTTAATAGAGACCCCTTTCGCTATTCTGTGGGGCTGAAAGGGGACATGATTCAAGGAAAGGAAGCCAGTGAGGAGGCTGTTGAACTAACCCAGGAGGGAGAGGACGAGAGCTCAGAATGATGGCAGAGGAGATGACACACGAGACAGATTTGAGAGATTTGTGCCTGGCTTTCCCACCACTCCTGTGTGCTCTGAGGTAAAATATATGTATATATGTAATGTTTTTACAGGTAAAAGTTCTCTGTAAGCTACAAAATTCCACTTAACAGTGCAATTGCAGGCACTGTGACAGGCTGGTGAGTGAAGATATTTCTGAAGAGAACACTTTCCAGGGAAAAATAAAAGTCACTATATTTAAAGTACAAAATCATGTATATTCAGATTATGCTTATTTTATGCTTCATATTTTGATTTTTTAAATATAACTATGAATGTACAGCCCAAGCATCAGCCTGTCTACCCTCCCCTTGCCTCCTCTGAGCTGCTCCAACTCATGGTGACCTTATGTACAACAGAGTGAAATGCTGCCCAGACCTGCATGATCCTCACAAAACGAGTCCATCATTGTGGCTCCTGTGCCAAACCATTTCACCGAGGGTGTCTCGTGCCCTTGCTGGCCCTCTACTTCACCCAATACGATGTCTTCCTTTAGCAATTGATTCTTCCTTATGACGTGTCCAAAGCAAGTGAGTCAGACAAAGTTCCGTTGTGATCCATAGATTTTCATTGGCTAATTTTCAGAAATAGACCAGGCCTTTCTTCCTAGTCTTAGTCTGGAAGCTCTGCTGAAACCTGTCCACCATGGGTCACCCTGCTGTTATTAGAAATACCAGTAGCATAGCTTCTAGCATTGTAGCAACATGCAAGCCACCACAGTACAACAAACTGGTAGATGGGTGGTAAGCTTGCCTCCTACCAGCCCCTTATTGCTTATGTGGATTGTCTTCCATTGGTATAGATTAGGAAAGAAGAGAGCTTATCTCGTGTCTTCCCTGAGATTTCAACTGAGCAACTGCTTCTCCCAGGCAGTCTCAGCTGTGCTACTGGCCACCATTCATCTCACTGCTTTTCACTGTTTGGAAATCCTGGACCAGTTGATAAGAGTCTGCTTCCTCCACCAAAGATCCCATGAAGGCATGAATGTGGGAGAAGACCACTCTCTGATATTTTTCCACCCCCTTGTTCTACATAACACCACTTTGCAAAGTAATGTTGGGGCTTCGTACTTTACTGAAGCATTAAATTAGCCCAAGGGAATTATAGTATAGAAGAACAAAACATTAAAATTATAGACTAAATATGATTTTCACCTTGCTCCAAACAAGTGCCTACACCCACTTTGCCTCTATCCCCAGCTCTGTTTCCTGTTTCCTGTTCCCAGGTGAGTGACCAAACAACATGGGGGAGAGGATGTGTCCTTTGCCAGGAGCAAAGCTGTCTTTCCTCGCCACTGGCTTAGTCTCTCAGCTCTTTGTTTCACTCAGAAATGGAAGCAATATTGAATGACATTTCCCAGAATCACTGCCGGCTAATAGCATCAACTGCTAATGTTTTATAAATCCATCCCAGCCAGTGTGATGCATTAAGCGGAAGCCACTCGGTTAACACTTGCTCCCCTTCCTGGTTTCTCCACATTATTGGGCCTGTCCTGCTATGAGAAGGGGCTCTATATGATCAAAGATCTGCCTGTACCCGCCAATAGCGACTGGAAGTGACTGCTGTTTTAAGGCTGTTATTGACCCACTGGGGCTGAGGGCCCTTACTGAGCCTTCCAAAGAGAACAGCGAGTTTGCAGACAATGTGAGATTGGTTATCACCCACCTTCCTAAATTTATTAATTTCCTAGGGCTGCCATAACAAAGTACCACAAACTGGGTGACTTAAAACAATATAAATTTATTGTCTCACAGTTCTGGATGATAGGAGTTCAAAATTAAGGTGTCAATAGGGCCATGCTCTCATTGAAGGCTCTATGGGAAGACCCTTCCTTGCTTCTCAGGTTCTGGTGGTTGCTGGCAGTCCTTGGTGTTCCTTGGCTTGTTAAATTCATCACTCCAATCTCTGCCTTCATCTTTGCATGGCTGTCTTCTCTCTGTGCCTATGTGTCTCTTCTCATTTTGTAAGGACACCAGCCATATTGGATTAGGGTCCACTCTACTCCAGTAGGATCTCATCCTAGCTTAACTAATTACATCTTCAAAGACTATTTCCAAACAAAGTTACATTCACAGGTACTAGGGTTAGGATTTCAATATATCTTTTTGGGGGACAGAATTCAACCCATTACTCTAGGACAAAGGCCCAAGGCATCTTGATTGACATTTGTACCGTTTGATTGACGTTAGTTTCATCTGTTTCTACTTCTCATGGTTAAAAGCAGTAGCTGAGTCATTGGTGCTTTAGAATAAAGATGCCCAGTCCCACTCATGGGACATCTGTCTTTAGTTGGCAATATGTAGAGTGGGTGAAAGAAGAACTGGAAATGCACTCAGAAAGTTGTAATAATCATCATCATTCACACGTTTTATCTTATGTGATCCTCAAATGAGGCAAGTATTATTAACTCTGTTTTAGAGATGAGAAAACTGAGGCTCAAAGGCTTCAGTAACTTGCCCAAGTTCATACATCTTGGTGGGAAAGGGTGTATGGATTTATGCAATTCAAGGCCTAGATGTTTCAATATCCCAAACTGTATCCTTGTGTCCCACTGTCCCTGACCAAAGAGTACCATCAGCCAAGAAACTCAGTGATCATGTTCAGGTCAGTTTTGAGTTTGGTTTTGTAGAAGGGGAGAAACAAGATCTGGAAATAGGAAGGAGCAGCATTTGGGGGGGTGAGGGAAGGTGGGAACAATCGCTTATAACATCCTGGGTGTTAAGTGCCATCTGATGAGAAGGTAGTGTTAACCTTAAAGATCCTACCAGGTGAGGAGGTCCTGCATCCACCATTTCCTCAGGGAACTTTAGGGTTTAACCTGTGCTCAGCTCAGCATTATGGACAGTTAACCTTTGGGTCTTTAAATGGCCACAGCCTCCATTACAGTAGTCTCCAGTTCCGGTAGGAATTGGGCACTGAGGAAGACAGGACTGAATGGGCTGGCTGATGGAAACCTGACCCTTCTTAGAGCTTAAAAGAGTAGCCCGTGTTACAACCAAGAGCATCAGCTGGGCACCATGGGGCTATTTGAAGCTTGACAGCCTTTGCTGAATTATTGATGATCCTCACTACCTCGAGACCTCCCCCTTGTTAACAAATTGCACTCCGTATCAAAATTTAAAGAGGCAAATGAGTGCAATCTCTCTCCCTATTACTACCCTCTTCTTTTGCCATCTGAGCTCTAATTTTTAAGTCAATCAGCCTGAAAGTCTTCTCTGGGGAGATGGCACAGCTCAGAGAGCCAAGTCCAGGACAGGAAAGCCAAAGGCCATGAGTGAGACCGTGACCTGAGTCCTGAGACTATTAATGGAGTCTGTGTGACTCTGGCCAACTAAGCACTAACGTGCTCTGACCCGTTGAAACACGTAAGAAGAAATGTCCCCTTACTGGGACAGCAATGGCCTTGCCCAGTTTGCCACATCCCAGATGTTGGCCTAAAGCAGAGAATGTAAACTTTTAGTTTGTGGATTAAGTTTGGATTTTGGATGTTTTGGTTAGCCTCCAGCGTAGTTTTTTTTTAATGAATAGGGTGGCTAAAATGTAAAAAAATCAGGAGATTTTACAGAAATATCTGACCTTCTAGCTTCTTTTGAGACATTGTAGGACTTGGGTTTTTTCAGCGCATGGTAGAATTTCCTAGGGCTGACAGTGGCTGCTCCTCTAAATCAGACGTGGCCTCTTTGCCTTGCCACAGTTCTCACCAGTCCCTATTACGTTTGCATCTGTGGCGCTTGGTCTCAAGAACAAATGGCAAACAAGTTTCCTATGTGCCAACTAAGGTCTGTTAGTAGGAAAGCCTGCAGTACCATTTAGATCTGAAGTCAGCTGTGGTAGATAGCTTTATAGTTTGCAATTATTCACCTCCCTTCCCTATTGTTTAAAACCTAATTAACCTTGATATCTACTTCCATATTTACCTTCTATATCCTTTGGCCTGCAGCATTGATTCTAATTTACATTTTCCGTTTATAATGTCAATATTCACCAGCCCCTTATAATCCTTGATTAACCCAGTCATCCTCTGAACCATCTGGTAGGAAGTATGGTAGTTATTCTTATTTAAGAGATTCAAGCTTTAATTTGTAAATGGACCATATTTGCTTGAAAATATCAGTGATATACTAAATTCCAAGAGTAGGAATTTTTATAGTTTGGTGTCATTCAGAATTTTGGACTGTATTGTCTGTTACAACTCTAGGTCATTCCTTTGGTCACTAAGAGCATTGTTACCAACTGAGTGGCACCCCCATATCACATCCTATGGCAGCATCAGACTGCCTGCTGACAGGGCATTTTGAAGGACAGGAACCAAAACTAAACCCATGATGCTCACTGGTGCACCACCCTTTTAGGAGATGCCGGTCTGGGGCAGAAGCTGGATCCCTGGTTAGACTCCCTCTGCTCTCAGGATCATGGAAGTCTGCTGCGGCACATGCACCCTGGAATCCTCAAGGATTTGGGAATGCCATGTCAGTTACTCACAAGGACAGGCGGGATATGTGGTAGGATCCTTGCTTTGGAACCACTATACATTTATAACTTCCATTCCCTGTGTTCCTCTATGACTTCAAACTGCCTTTTTGAAACTGAGCTTTTGATCTGGCTCCTTTGGATAATGGAAATCCATTCCATTGACTTAAAATGTATTTGTTTTTTAAAGAAGCTCTACTGGATCAGAGAGGCCTTGGTGGTTCAGTGGTGGAATTCTCACTTCCTGGCCAAAGCACCTCAAGCACAGCCACCACCCGTCTGTCAGTGGAGGTTTGCGTGTTGCTATGATGTTGAACAGGTTTCAGTGGAGCTTCCAGACTAAGATGGATTAGGAAGAAAGGCCTGGTGATCTACTTCCAAATAGCAGCCAATAAAAACCCTATGAATCACAACAGTCAAATTTGTAATGCATCTGTGGATGGGGCAGGACCGGACAGTGTTTTGTTTCATTGTGCATGGGATCATCATGAGTCGGGGGCTGACATGATGATAGAATCTCTGACCTTACGAAGTGGGTCAGGGCCCACCAGGTTGTAGAGGTATTTCCCAGGGGTTGGGGAGAGCTCTAAAGAGCTGTTTGGAGTGGAAGCAGTGAGGCCAGAGGTTATCTTCATCTGCAGAGGGATCCATATCCAGAGGCACAAAAATGAATTGGTCAATGTTCAGCCATTTCAGGAGGTAGCATATGATTAAGAACCAACCGTATTGAAGAAAGAAGCTCAAGTTGCACTGAGACATTGGTGAAAAGCAAGGCTCCAGGAATTGATGGAATACCAATTGAGATGTTTCAACAAACGGATGCAACACTGGAAGCGCCCACTCATCTATGCCAAGAAATTTGGAAGACAACTACCCGGCAAACCGACTGCAAGAGATCCATATTTGTGCCCATTCCAAAGAAAGGTGATCCAAAAGAATGCGGAAATTATTGAACAATATCATTAATATCACATACAAGTAAAATTTTGCTGAAGATATTCAAAAACAGTTGCAGCAGGACTTAGAGAACTACCAAAAAATTCAAGCTGGATTCAGAAGAAGACATGGAACAAGAGATATCATTGCTGATGCCAGATGGATCTTGGCTGAAAGCAGAGAACACCAGAAAGATGTTTATCTGTGTTTTATTGATATTCAAAGGCAATCAACTGTGTGGCTCATAACCAATTATGTATAACATTGGGAAGAATGGGAATTCCAGAACACTTAATTGTGCTCATGCGGAACCTGTACATAGATCAAGGGGCAGTCGTTCAAACAGAACAAGGGGATACTGCATGGTTTAAAGTCAGAAAAACTGTGTGTCAGGGTTGTATCCTTTTACCATAGTTATTCAATCTGTATGCTGAGCAAACAATCCAAGAAGCTGAACTATATAAAGAAGAACGCAGCATCAGGATTGGAGGAAGACTCATTAACAACCTGTGATATGCAGATGACACAACCTGCTTGCTGAAAGTGAAGAGGACTTGAAGCACTTACTGAGGAAGATCAAAGACTACAGCCTTCAGTATGGATTACACCTCAACATAAAAAAACAAAAATCCCTCACAGCTGTAACAATAAGCAACAATATGAGAAATGGAGAAAAGGTTGCAGGCGTCAAGGATTTCATTTTACTTGGATCCCCAATCAATGCCCATGGACACAGCAGTCAAAAAATCAAACAAAGAAGGACATTATTCTTGGTAAAGTAGAGGGTCAGCAAAAGAGAGGAAGACCCTCAAAGAGATGGATTGACACAGTGGCTGCAACAATAGGCTCAAACCTAGCAATGATTGTGAGGATGGCACAGGACCAGGCAGTGTTTCGTTCTGCTGTATGTAGGGTCACGATGAGTCAGAACTGACTCGACGGCACCTAACAACAGCAACAACTTGTTAACATTTCTTAAAGCCCCAAGACCATTGGTAAGTTTTTTTCAGGGACAAGGGGCACCTCAAAACACCACACTCAACATGATGTCCCCTACCTCAGCTGTCAACTATAGTCCAACTGCCTACCTCTTTTCCCCTTCCGGGGGTATCACCTGTTTCCTATCCATGAGGAATGGAATTACTTCCTGTTCACGGGGCTCCAACCCACTAACCCTCCAGTGGCAGCATTTCCTGTCACCTTTCCCCTCGGAGGCTTATTGAGATCTTACTCAAGATGGACCAATGCCTGGCTGCCCCTCACCCTCATCCCTAGCCCCATAGGATGAAAATAATTAAAACATCATTCCTAATATTGTACATACACTCTAGAATTTATAAAGTGGTTTCACACACATGATCTCATTTCTCTTTACTTCAGTATCTTTTAAGGCAGGATTATGGGTGGTGCAACTGGTTGACTTGCTTGGCTGCTAACCAAAAATTGCAGGTTCGAGTCCACTCAGAGACTCCTCAGAAGAAAGACCTGGCAATCTACTTCTGAAAAGTCAGCCATTGAAACCCCTGTTGAGTACAGTTCTATCCGGACACCTATGGGGTCGCCAGGAGTCATAGTCTGGTTTTAATGTTCAAGAAAGCTATGACTCCCACAGGCTTTAGACTTGCCCGAAGCCTCACTGGCAGGAAGTGGCAGAGCCAGGACTTAAGTCAGACTTTTCACTTTTTGTTACTTCTCTTCCTACCATGGTTGGCCGCTTTGGGCCTGTGAACTCTCATATGTTACAAGGTC
>NW_004443957.1:21596350-21598208 GCF_000243295.1 Trichechus manatus latirostris
AAGGCACAGGTGCGTGAACATGCACAATAATTATCTCATTAATATCAAAACCAGTAGGAAACATGCTCATTTCAGAGGGTAGGGCTGGGCCAGACTCCTTCCCTGGGCCTCCCACCAGCATTGCAATTCCTCTGCGCCGTGGGGCTGGCTACCTCTGTGGTTGTGAGGGAGCCGTGGCCGCCAGAGAGCCCCCATCTAGTGCCATCTTCCATTCTCACCTTCCTCTAATTGCTTTAGGTTCTGGCATAACAGGAGCTTATTTAGCCTTCACATCTGTTGCCTCATTTTAGGGCAGGCTGTACTAGAGTCCTGCCTTAGAGATGAAGGACTGATATGTGGGGACAAAGCTGTTTTGCTGTACAAGACAGTGAGGAAAAAAGTGGGAGGAGATCAAGCTCTCAGAGATATAAGCTGCCCTTGAAGGCATCCAGAAAAACTCTACTCTCTGAGTCTTCCCCTACTGCCCTCCTCACTTCTTGCCTCCAGTCTGCAGGAAGGCGAGGTGTCCCCATGCTCCTTGTAGGGCGAGAGCCTGCCTATAGGTGTGCGCCATTTCTACCAGACCATGCTGATTCCTTTCCCTTAGTGAAAGCCACCGGGGCCTCCTCGCACAGATAAGGGAACAGAGGCGTCCAGGCTGTCGGGAGTGACTTGCTCAGAGTTACCGAGCACGTTGGTGGCCCAGTCAAGATTTATACCAAAAACTGCTGATGACGATGTCTGTCCTCCAACCACCAGCCTGGGCCGATGAGTATCTCTTGATGGCATGCTTTACCCCTTAGCTCCCGTGACAACACCTAACTGATGTTTTCTTATGTAATTACTTTCCATGTAATATTCTCCTGCAGACTTGCCCTCACTGTTGCCAGCATTTACAGCTTATTTCCTGGATTTCCTAGGAAATGCACGTACCCTGTCATTTAGCAAGCACTGACATAGGTAGATGGAGCCCTGGTGGCACAGTGTTAAGCGTTCAGCTGCTAATCGACCCCACCAGGAGCTCCACGGGAGAAAGATGTGGCAAGTCTGCTCCCGTAAAGATTATAGCGTTAGAAACCCTGTGGGGCCGTTCTACTCCGTCCTATAGGGTCGCTATGAGTCTAAATCGACTCGACGTCAATCCGTTTGGGTGATAGGTAGGGGAGATCTTTGTTATGTTTGTCAACCTCCACCCCCATTCACAACTAGTTTTTCAAAATGAAATGAAAATGTTATTAAGCATGCTCGAAACCACAGTCTAAAGAGGCCATTCCATCTTTAGAATTGGTTTCCATTTGCTCGGCGCCATGGCCCACTGAGGGCCAAGGGGTGTGCAGTGGAAGCCAGGGCTTCACCGTAGCATTCCATTTGTGCATCCCAGTTATCTGACCCGGAAGGGCACTGGAGCAACAGCTAGAGGGCAGGGAAAGGAGGTGGGAGTGGTGGAAGGAGCTTTCACACAGGGAAGGTCAAGGGATTTAAGTTTTATTTTTCTATAGACATTGTATAGGTATTAGACGAATCATGCACCTTGTCTGTGCTTTAGTTTCTTCTTTTGTAAAATTAAAAGGATAATAATTTTAAATTGCTTGCCTGATTAGTAAGTGCAAAATAATTGTTTTACGCTTTTGAGTGCTCAGGTAAGCCCTTATACGTTGTTAGAATGGGTTTAAGAGGAAGTACTCTGGCTATAAGGAAACCTGGTGGCACAATGGTTAAGCACTCGGCTGCTAACTGAAAGGTCAGCAGTTCAAACCCACTAGCCGCTCCACGGGAGAAAGAGGTGGCGGTCTGCGTCTGTAAAGATTACAACCTAGGAAATCCTATGGGGCCACTTTACTCTGTCTTATACATCGCTTTGAGTCAGAATCGACTCGAT
>NW_004443957.1:21599253-21600491 GCF_000243295.1 Trichechus manatus latirostris
AACAAGTGTAAACAAGGATATGAATAGACAAAAATTCTGCCATACTGCTTAGGAACATTGTTATAACCACATTGCGCCAAAGATTCCACTTCTGGGCAAATAATCTAATAAAAATCTTTGTCATCTGCACAGGGAGATTTATAGAAGAATGTTGATTGCAACATCAGTGGTGGTAGATGGAAAAAAAAGAAGCAACTTCCTAAGTGATCGTCCAGAGTGAATAAATCAACGGTGGTAGAGTCATCCAAAGGAATACTATGTAGGATTTAAAATGAATGTACTGGAATAACATGTATTAATCTCAAAAACATAATGCTGAAAGAAAAATTGCAGAAGGGTAGATATAATAGAATATCTTTATATAAAGCTTAAAAGGATGCGAAACAATCCTGTTTGTTATTTATGGATTCACACATAAAGCACATATGCGGAGAGAAATATAAAACACAAATAGGAATGATTTAGAAGGGTGGCTATCTGTGGAGTGGCTAGAGGAGAGGTACATAAGGGGCTTCAATTATAGTTGTAATATTCAATTATTTAAAAAAACTAAAGCAAACGTCAAAATGTTAAGATTTGATAGGTGGTGGACAGACAAGTGCTCAGTATGTTCTCTGATTTTGTACATTTTTACAAAATTTTGTGATAGTCAAAAAAATTTTTTTTAATTGGCTTTTACTTTCAACCTAAAGGAAGGTGAAAGTATAAATGTTTGCTGATAAAGTCCTGATGTATGACCTCTGTCCAATAGCCCAGGACATCTGTATCCCTAGCACCTAGCACAGTGCCTGGTCCCATGTGAGAGTGTAATAAGTAAAGGTGAAAAGTATGAGAGAATGAATGAATGAATGAATGAATGAATGGCCTGACCTTGGAAATAGAGGCTCAGTCAGATGTACTCCATGCTCTATCATTAAATCATGCTTTGAGAGTCCTTTTCTTCCTACCCACCTCACTCAGTCCGAGTTGCTGTGGAATATAATAATTCAGCCTCAGAAGAAAGTCCTGGCAATCTACTTCTGAAAAGTCAGCCATAAAACCCTTTGGAGACCAGTTCTACTGTAACACACATGGGGTTACCATGAGTCGAGGTTGACTCTACGACAACTGGTTTATAGTAATTCAAGGGCATCGTGTTTAGGGACCATCATTTGTGGGACAGCGAGGGGCTGCCCTTCAGTCCTGGTCGTAGTCTGAATTCGTTAATGCTTTTCTAGCATTGTGTGCTGCTTAGAAGA
>NW_004443957.1:21601788-21681105 GCF_000243295.1 Trichechus manatus latirostris
TGACGTAAACCTCATCTCCTCAGTCATTTAAATTTAGACTGAACCATGCACTTGTGAGCAGACCCCAGGGAACAATCCTACAATGAAGAGGGGATTGGGAAGGTGATAGGCCAGATGACCTAATAGATCTTTTCCAACTTTATTTCTGGGATCCTAATTAAAATGAACTATATTGCCTATTATGAACCCATTACATTAATATTCTGCAAGGTCTCCAGGCAAAGCCAAAGGGGTTTCAGCTTTTTTTGTTTCAGTAGCTCCAGTGTCCACAGGCCACCTTAACCACATGGTCACTGCCCATGCACGAGCTTCTTGTGGCTGATGACTGCCTTAAACTCTCAGAGAACGTATTATGAACTAGCATTATATTCAAAGGAATCCAGTAGAATGAGAAGCGTGCTTTGATAGCCTTTGAGATGTGCTATAGCAATAAATAATCTTCTGGTTAATAATGATACAATGGTGAACTGGACCTATGATGGCAGCAAATATCACCATGTAACCCCCAGGGCTAAAATCTGCTTCTCACACACAGCCCTGGCTTTTCCTTTTAGCTTCAACTGATGTTTAAAAAAATACATAGATAACTAGAGAATTCTTAGCAGAGGTACCGCCATCATAGACCTGCTTGCCCGATTCTCCACTAGTATAGCCTCTCTTCCTTGACAGGAAATGGACTTTATTGAGGAGGTTCAGACAGGGCCACTTGTAGGTGGCCTAGGGCTGGTCTGAGGACCACCAGTGAGGGGAAAGAGGCCACTTTGGCCTCCAAAGTAGGAGCAGTTTAGGGAAGGTGGAAGAGATAGGTGACTTAATTTTCCCCATATAGTATTTCAGGAGTCCCTGGGTGGTGCAAATGATTAACACATTTGGTTGCTAATCAAAAGGTTAGAGGTTCGAGTGCCTTGGAAGAGATGCCTTGGAAGAAAGGCCTGGTGATCTACTTCCAAAAAAACAGCCACTGACATGCCTATGAAGCACAGTTCTACTCTGACACACATGGGGTTGGCATGAGTGAGTCGAAGAGTATTTCAGGTGAATGCAGCTGCCAGGTAAGAAGAAAGTGTGGTGAGATCTACCTGGTAAGTATTTTTTCCATCTTGTCCCATCCTGAGGATCCCCAAAAGGTCCTTGATGGGCCACAGAACTCTGCCAGCAAGAATAGACACTGACATGCATCAGAGAATATCAAGCTCTGTGTATTTTAAATTTATGATTTTGAGTCTAATTTGCCTGCAGGAAGTTTCCATGGAAATTGGAAATAACTCGTTGCAGTAGCACAAGATGATGGCATCAGGTAGGGAAGAGTGCTGGGAAATCTCTAATCTTTCAAGAATCAGCTTGTGTCACCTCTGCTATGAAATTGTTCTTGATTCCTGCACATCCTAGGTTCTCCCACCTCCGTGATAGTATAGCTAGTGCATAATTAAGGAACACTGATGGCACAGTGGTTAAGTACTGGACGGCTAACTGAAAGATCGGCGGTTCAAAATCACCCAGTGGCTCTGTGGGAGAAAGACCTGACGATTTTCTTCCGTAAAGATTACAGGCAAGAAAACCCTGTATGGCAGTTCTACTCTTGTCTCATGGGGTCACTGTGAGTTGGAATCAACTCAACAGCACCCGACAGCAATAACACAGTGCATATTTGTCTGTATATATCTATATTGTATAGACGGGATAAGATTCGTCAGTCTGTGTGTTTCCCTCAGAGTATAGCTCCATTTCTGACCCAGAAGGCATTTAACAAAAACTTGTTGGATTATTACAGTGATACCTTGGAAATTTGGTTTCTTTATTTGTAAAATGGGCATGATTATACACATCAGATGCTAACTCAAATGGCTGTTCTGAGGATTACATACAAAAACAAAGCACTTAGGTCTGTGGCCAGCACATAATAACCTGTATGTAGTTCCTTTCTCCACTTTTTTGGATTATTTGTTTCTGATTCTGATATCAGAAACAGGTGCTTTTTTAAAACAGTAGTGGAAACAATGAGCAAATAAACCAGAATTCTCCCCACTTGTGGTCTGAATTTTGCGTTGCACAGTTTTATTGGACTCCTGGAATAGGCCAGTGTTTTGAACCTAATTAGCATGGTAAAAGTTGTAACAGCTCCAGCTCAGATTCTTGGACATTAAACCTTCTCCTCATTACCCACTTGGCCAGATACAGAGCATAAATGAGTGAGATTCCTGAGAGGTTCAGACTTGATTCTATTGCAGACATTCATGAAATAATTTTGGAGAATGAGTAAGCGATTATCATTAGTGATGATAAAAATGAATATTGGAAAGTGGCCCTGGTGATAGAATTTTACGTCTGTTGTCCCAGAACACCTCCAAGCGTTCCCTGAAAGCTCCACTGAAGATTCCTACGTTCTTCTTGGATGCATTATTCTTACAAAACAAGAAGTAACTACACAGCAACTTATAAAGGAAGCTGATGCAGTTAAGATACCCTCGAGTGGGATGCTGGGTTTGCGGGACCGTCATGTGACTGATGGGTGGGAACTCACACATAGAATTGCCTTCTTCCAATCAGCTTCCCCACCAGCTCTGGGTTTCCCTCTCCGAAATGCACCCACATCATTGCACAGCCTGGACATCGGTCTTCTCAGCTGTTCTTTCATTGCCATACCAGGCGCTGCACTTGTAAGAAGCGAAGTGGAGGCCTAGAGGCAGAGAGAACACTGCCAGCACCCAGTTGTCCCCGAAGACATTTCAGAGGTGTATTCTGCCCTTGCTCTGTCAAGAGCCCGGTACCAGACAATCGCCTGGGCTCCCCCACCCCAACCCCATGCCCAGCCAGGTCTCTCAGTCCTTAGTTTTGGTGCTCTGGGTTCCCCAGCTCTTCCAGGGTCTCATCTCTCCCATGTGACTAGGGTTTCCTGGATCCAGTGTACAACTGCCTTCTCTCATTGGTGTTTTTCATTCCAGTTGAACTCCTGACTCGTGATAATGAATTGTCTGTCATCTTTGAAATTGCCTCCTTGGAGGGCAGAAATTCCCGTACTCTGGCTCTGTTGCCACAGCTGCCCTCTGCTGGCCATAATGGGTACTGAGGTCAACGTGGAATGGCCCCTTTTTACCCATATAGCATGTAACAGGAGCTGTTTCTTTGCTTTTTCCTATTTTTCATGCTTTCTTTTCTTTTCTCTTATTTTCTAAAAATATCGGTTGGACTGTCTCAGAGTTTTCCAAAGCAACTTGAAACGTCCCTCTTCTCCATGCTTCCAATAACCATCTCATGGATCTGCCATAAAGCATCCCCTACAACATCCAGGACTGGCCAGGCACTCGGGTAAATAGATCCTTGACGGCTGAAATGAGAAATTGCCAAAATGGTAGAGTTCCCTGGAATACCATGTGGAGTGTGGGGTTTGTGAACTGAAGGGCTTTACATTAGAGCAGGGTTCCTCAGCAGTGTTGACATTTGGGGCCAGATAATTCTTTGTTGTATCGGTCTCTCCCATGCACTATGGGATGTTTAGCAGCACCCCTGGCCTTTATCCTCTAAATGCCTGTCACACCCCTGCCCAAGTTTTGACAACCAAAAATGTGTCCAGACATTGCCAAATGTCCTGTGGGCGTGGGATGTGGGCCAAGTCACACCGGTCAAGAACCACTGCATTAGGGTGATGGGGCAGGAGGCCAGGAAGGACGCTTAAATGCTAGAAGGTACAAGTCTGTACTCCGGGGACATTCAATGTTTTGAAGGGCATCCTAGTTTATTTCGGAGGTTGAGCCCCAGCTGCTAAATATGTTGGAGAGTGTGGGGGGCGGGGTGGGAGGGAATGGGTTGGCTATTTCTCTTACAAGCTTTCAATTCCTCCACTTGTTTTCTGCTGCCTGCCGTACTCTAGTTCGTAATTCTGTTGGGCCTGAATTCTGAGTCTTGAGCTTTTGGGAGCCTCTTCTCATTGCATCCTCCAGCTGCTTTCCCTCCCTCATCACCACCTTTTGGTACTCAGGGCAGCTGCTTCTCCCTCCTTCCCCAGTACCACGCCTCCATCCACTTACTTTCTTTCCTATTTGTTCAAAGTCTCTTGTCTGAGAGCACCTCTCCCCTTCAATATATCAGTGTGAGTTTATACCTTTACTATGTCTTTATAATCATTTTATTTTGTTGCAATCGTTGATTGCAATCAATTCTCTCCTGAGTCTCAGGAGAGCGAGAAGTTACCCATGTGAAGCTGATCAGTCATCTTTAACCAGAACTCCTTCCCCCACCTGCATTTAGCCTCCCTACCTGTTCCCACAGCACACTGGGCTAACTCTCCATAGCATTTGCTGCCCTCTACTAAGACTATCTATCTCTTGCCTATCTTCCTGGCTGGACTGTAAATTCCTCGAGTGCAGGCATGATGTCTTTTTCATCCTTAGTATTTCCAGTGCCAAGCGGAGAAGTTTGTCGTTGGGTGCCATCAAGTTGATTTTCGACTCATAGCGACCCCATGTGACAGAGTAGAACTGCCCTATAGGGTTTTCTAGGCTGTAACCTTGACAAGAGCAGATCAACAGGTCTTTCTCCCATAGGGCCACTGAGTGGGTTCGAACTGCCAACTTTTTGGTCAGCAGCCAAGTGCTTAACCATTACACCACCCAGGGCTTTGAACCTGTTCAGTCAAGTTCAAACCCCTACTGAGAATTTGCATTTCTAACAAGTCCCCAGGCGATGCTAATGCTGCTGATTAGGGACCAATTCTGAGAACCACTAGTAGAGCAGTGGTTCTCAAAGTTTATTATACAGAAGAATCACCTGGGAATCTTGTTAAAATGTAGATTCTGATTCCGTATATCTGGGGTGGAAATGCAAATTCTCAGCAGGCCTTTGAACCAGCAGAACGAACCAGGGCTCCTTTCACAGCGCACAGGATGTGCTCAATAAGGAATTAGTGAATGCGCAAATAACTTCAGCCTTAGGGGAAAAATTCCTTAATTTAAATTCAGCAGAAATAGAGTTTCTTGAACTTGAAGAAAACTGAGAACAAAAAAGGCTTCTGAACTTCTTATACATGTTTCTCCTCAAACAGCACAGCTCTGCCTTAATTTGTCCAAACCTGACATTTAGCCTCTGAGGTTTACTTGAAACTTGGACTGGGACGCTCCTGGCCGGTTTACGGTCAGCTGCGTCCCACAATGGGAAGAAGCCCGTTCCTTTGACGTCGCAGTTGTGCCCCACGTGGATATTCCCATAACACTGATGCTGCACATTAATGACATATCTGGAGAAACAGACACATTTTTTCCAGTTGTGACTAATGGAATATTGATGTTGTCCCCTTAGACAGCCATCTAAATAGAAAGTAGTATGAGCTAAGAGGATAAATTGAAAATACCACTCTCTGTGGAAACAATGTTATCTGGGAGCCAGCCCAACTTTGTGGAAATCACTCAGAAAAATCAGACAAGTTCTTCGCACTTTTGTGTTTGAAGAACCATCATTATTGTCAACTTCAATTAATATTTACTGGTGTGTGGTACATTTCATTTTATTATCGCTTCTCCAGGACTTTTGTGGAACTCCAGAACTGTTATTTTACAATTGAGGGAGCAGAGGTATAGAGAGATTCAGACCACAGGGTAAACTCATTGTAAAGCTGAGTCCAGAATTCATAGATGTTCAATATCCAGTTACCTCGCTGACAAGGGCTGCCGCTCTCCTGTCAGCTTTGTGGGCTTCTCCTCACCTTTGCACATCCCTCAGACAATGTGAGCCACCTGGTAGCTATTCTCGGCCACTCAGTGAGAAGCAAGCTTTTGAAACCAAGAGGGAGCCGACTTTCCTGACACATGTCACGTCTCTCACTGAAGAGAGACATCTGTGGCTGCCTAGATTGTCCGTTGGAGCATGTCACAGTCTAGACGGCATATGAAAGACAAAAAGCTCGCTTGTCATCTGCGTTTCGCTCTACAAAGAGACAGCCCCGGAAGTGCTGCGGTCCCAGCTATTGTCCTAGCGGTGAGATGCCACGTCACGTATTAATTAGGAGAAGCATATGCAGCATTTCTAAGCCAGGGGCCAGTTGTAGCTGTGGCTGCCACGCAGGAGGGAGTGAAAACTGTAGCTGAAAGGAGATTGGTCAAGGTTTAGAAGATAGGTTCTAAGCTCAGATACTGAGACTGAATCAGTAAGATCGAGGGTGCCCGCCTCATTCTGGCCCACCGGCCCCACCTCGGTCCTCACACTGCCACCAGTGCTGTCATTTGTAGCTGTGTGGATTCCCTGCCCAAACTGAGACTTCGTGGGCTGGAGCTAAAGTGCTCATCCTCTGCTCTGTAGCACTTGAGACGGGTGAGGAAAGATTGGAAAAGCCGATGGCTGATTGACAGTCCTCTCTCAACAGAAACCTGGTAAAGGCCAAGGGAAACGAGAGGATGTGACCACTATGCAGAGAGTATGCACGCATGGGCTGGAGCAAGGCCGGGGATCAATGCTGACACCAGGAAATGCTGCCGAATGATGAGACAAATCGCTCGCCCATTCCCATCCCCTCCTCTGCACTGTGGACATGTCTTTCTGTGAGTGTTTATAAGATGAAACTTATCCAAGGTCAGGGAGAGAAGTCAGAAGACTGGATTGCTGCCTGCTCCTTACTAGCCGTGTGGCCTTAGACTAGTCCCTTAACCTCTCTGAGCCTCCAAGTCCTCAGTAAAATGGGAATTATAGATGTTTTATCTATGATACAGGGTTCTATAAGATACTGAGTGTTGTATAGGAAAGCATGCTGTACCAATATGACTGATGATGATGATGCTTTTATAACTCAGCTATGTCAAGGTAGAATTTTTCCTTTCCACGTGGGGGACCTGAATTCGATTCCTAGCAAATGCACGTGAAGAGCAGCCACCACTTGGCTGTCAGTGTAGGCTTGCATGTTACTATGATGCTGAGCAGGTTTCAGCAGAACTTTCAGACTAAGATAGACTAGGAAGAAAGGCCTGATGATCTCCTTCCAAAAATCAGCCAATGAAAACCCTATAAATCACAACAGTCTAATCCCATTATGCACGTGGTCACCATGAGTCAACAACAGACTTTGATGGCAGCTAACAAAAACAATATATCAGGTATACCCTTAAAGTCTCAAGCTGAAGTCAAGGAATACAGAATCTGTTAGGGACCCACGTACCATGACTATCCATAATAATCATAATTATGAGGATTTGCTGCCCTTCCTGTACCATTACTGCTCTGTCAGGTAGAGGAACTGGGAGGCACCACCCATCATCCTGTTGTTAGGTGCTGTTGAGTCAGTTCCAACTCATACCAGCCCTATGTACAACAGAAACACTGCCCAGTCCTGCGCCATCCCTATCACCCTAGCAAACCTTTATTAAGTACCTACGGTGTTTCTGGAGTCTTTGGGTGGTACAAATGGTTAACATACTCGGCTGCTAACCAAAACTTGGAGGTTCAAGTCCACCCAGAAGCACCTAGGAAGAAAAAATTCTCCATTGAAAACCCTACGGAGCACAGTTCTACTCTGACACACGTGGGGCCGCCATGAGTCAGAGTCAACTCTACAGCAATTGTGGTTGTTGTTGTTTTAATAGTGTTTCTACCACTGGGAAGATACGACAGTAGACTGAACACAGTCCCTGCCCCGTAAGAATGAACAGTCTAGGAACCAAAAAACAAAAAAGAAGAAGATGAAGACAAGAAGAGGAAATACAGCATCCTCTAGTCCAGTAGTTTTCCAACTTTTTGGAAAAGCCATATCTTCTAGGGCAGCTCAATGGCTAGAAAGTACATTTTATATTGATCTGCAGCCTTGTCTCCTGTACATCCCTCTTTAAAAAAAGCTTTCTTTTCTTCTTAACAGAGGTGAGAAACAACCACACGGCTCAGATTTCTTTTAGGTAAAGTGACCTTCTACCCTGTTGCTCAAGATTTTCTTTGTGAGTTCTTCTCCTCTACACCTTGAAGTTCAGTTGAACAAATCCTCTGTCTTCCTCAGGCCTGTAGTCTGGATGCTGGTGACAGCTCCCTGGCCCATCACCAGGCCCCTGTTTCCAGCTCCCTAAGTCTGTGCCCCGTGACACAGGATGGAGTATTCTCTCTACTCTTCTGTGAAGGTGGCCTGGATGTTCTTTACCCCTATTAAAATGCAACATGCAAAGAGCTAAAACCAATAAAAGATTTACATAACAGTCTAAGGCAATGGAGGATATGTCACAAGGTGGCACATGATTAGTTGCCAGCTGAACTGTACAGACAGCCTCGTTGCTATAGGAGTTGAGCCTCCTCGGGCCCTTTCCGGAAGTAAGCAGAGCATGCATTACGAGCAAGCATAAATGAGCAAGCAGGCTGAGGGGGAAAGAGGACCACCTCAGGTCAGAGTGGACCTCTAAATCACTGGTGATCAATGAAACCATACAGGGAAAATTGGGCTACAAAAAGATATTGTCATTTTGATAAGTCAAAAATAGTTGAATGTTGGCCATTTCATATGGTTCTGTTTAAACATTTTGGGATTTGGTAAACATTCTTAGACTAAGAAAAGTTAATGTGGTTCTTTATTTGGATTTGCAGATAAATCTATAGTTTTGTTACCTTATTTGGCCTTTAGTAGTGACAGCTAACATTTATAGCACACTTACTATGTACTGTACATAGTTATATACTATCTGAATTGTCTCATTTGAAACTCACAATAACCTCTGAATTATGTATTATTCTCATTTGTTACAGGAAACTAAGTCTCAGAAAGTTTAAATAACTTGCCCAAAGTTATGCCTCTAGTAAGTGGTGGAACTGAGACTGGGACTTGAACCCAGGATTGATCTGATTGCAGAATCCACACCTTGAATGCAATATTGTCTCACATATATCAATCACTGCTTGATTGCTCAAACCTCAACCACTCAGGCAGCTTTCCTATTTATAGCTGATGTTCAACAAATATTTATTGAATTAAACTAAACATACACTTAAAGGTTCAGTCACTACAACTTCAACACACATGATTCTCAGTTGCTGTGCTAGTGTCCTAGGACCATTGCAACAAATTACCACAAACTTAGTGGCTTAAAACAACAGAAATTTATTTGCTCACAGTTCTGAAGGCCAGAAGTCCAAAGTCATCGTGTCAGCAGACCCATGCTACCTCTGAAGGCTTTCAGGAAGAATCCTTTCCTGCATCTTCCAAGCTTCTGTTGGCTCCTGGCAAACCTTGGCATTCCTTGGCTTGTAACTGCTTACTCCAATCTCTGCCTCCATCTTCACATAGCCTTCCTTTCTCAGGTGTCTGTGTATCCTCTCCTCTTCTTATAAGGATGCCTGTCATTGGATTTAAGGCCCACCTTAACCAAGTATGACCACAACTTAACTAATTACATCTACAAAGGCTCTATTTCCAAATAAGCTCACATTCTGAGGTTCCAGGTGGACATAAATTTTTAGGGAACATTATTCAATCTACTATAGAAGCATGCACTCATTACTCCTGCAAACCATGTACCACTCTGTGCTTCTCCTTACCCAGTTACTGGGTAGCTCTGAACTTTATTTTCTCTTCTATTAAACAAATATTTAGTGAGCACATACTATGTGGAAGGCCCTATTTGGGAGTGCTCTTTCTGTTTATCAAGTCCTTAGTTTATTTTAACATATATATAGATACAGATACATACATATAGAGAGAGAGATAGATACCCACTATGTGCCTGCCTCAGTATCCTGAAGATACAGAGATGAATGAATGATGTCTTCTGCCTTCCATGAACTCAGAATCAAGCACAGGAAATAAACAAGCAAATCCCTGTCCAACAGAGTGGATTAGAGCAAATAATACAGGAATACGTGGGGTACACGAGGTAGGATAGAGGGAGAAGTGATTAACTCAGGGGAGTCAAGGGATCTTCACAGAAAGAGTCAAGCTTGACAGCTCTATAACCACAGGACACAGTGACAGGCATGCAGTAGACATTCAATACATTTTTATATATGGAACCACATTGACTAAACTGAAGATATCAGAAGAATAAGGAGAAGTTTTCAGTTGGACAAAAGTGAGGAAAGCATTTAAAATGGACAAAATAGAAAATGACAGAAGTATGAAAAAACATGGTAGGCTGAGGAACTCAGGAAATTTAGTGTCATTATGGCATAAACCTGGAGGGGCACATGGCATGGAATGTGGCTGGAGAGTTTCCATGTCTCAGCCGATGCCCTCTGGTGGGTGGTGGGAAGCCCTGTAAGGGTTTAGACAGAAAGGCATGAGATTGGATTTGCTGGGTGTGGGGCTGGCGTGTGTGACATGGAAAGGAAGGTGGAGGAGGTGACTCTGCTGAATGAGAACACTCCCTGCCAATCCAGAGCAACCACCAGGATTGGTGGCAGTGGCGAGGGCAGAGCCAAATATCATGCAAGGGACGAGGAAGGGGAGGAATTCTTCCAGGGCCACAAGCCCAACTTGCCCTGCCTGGTTTCTTTAGGACTGTTCTGACTTCTTTCTTTACTGGGTATTTAAATTTATATTCCACTTTCCAAATCTGAGATGGTTTACAATAAATACGCAGACACATACAGTGATGGTTAACATTGTGTGTCAACTTGGCTGGCCCATGATTCTCAGTGTTTATATGTGATCACTCTCATAATGGGATCTGTTGTGAGTAGCCAATCAGTTGAAAGAGAGTTTCCTTGGGAGTGTGGCCTGTACCCGAATATAAGCAGACATTCTGGCTTTTTGCTGATGCTGGATCCTGCAGCTACCTCCTGTTCATCTAACCTCCGGTTCTTGGGACTTGAGCTAGCAGCTTATCTGCCAGTCTTAGGATTCATCAATCTTCATGGCCTGTGAGCAAGAGCCCTGCTTTCTGACCTGCTGATCTTGGGTTCACCAGCCCCTGCAGCTACGTGAAGCAGGAGAAGCCTTGCGGCCTAGACTGCTGATCTTGGGATTCATTGATCTTCACAGCCTGTGAACAAGAGCCTGCTCTCTGACCTGCGGATCTTGGGATTCATCAATCTTCACAACGTGTGAGCAAGAGCCCTGCTTCCTGACCTGCCAGTCCTGGGTTCACCAACACCTGCAGCTACATGAATTGGGAGAAGCCTCTATCCTAATCCACAGACTTGGGACGTTCCAACCTCTACAATCTCGTGAGCCATTTCTTTGATGTAAATCTCTATATATATATATTTATGTGCTTTACTGGTTTTGCTTCTCTAGAGAACCCAGCCTAAGACATATATATATATATTGCAAATTTATTAAAATATACATCAATTTTTTTTTAAATATATGGAGAGATCAATGTTTTAAAACTACAGCCGAGGCCAGTATCATTACTATTGTTATTGTTGGTTGCTGTTGAGTCAGCTCTGACTCATGGCGACCTTAGGTACTACAAAACAAAACATCGCATTGTCCTGTGCCATACTTATAATCTTTGGTATGTTTGATCCCATTGTTGCAGCCACCGTGTCATCCTGTCTCACTGAGGGTTCCCCTCATTTTCATTGACCCTCTACTTTACCAGGAAACCCTCATGGTGTGGTGGTTAAGAGCCACGGCTGTTAACCAAAAGGTCGGCAGTTAGAATCCACCAGGCACTCCCTGGAAACCCCATGGGGCAGTTCTACGCTGTCCTTTAGGGTAACTATGAGTCGGAATCGACTTGACAGCAATGGGTTTGGTTTTTTTTGGTTTTCTACTTTACCAACATGATGTTCTTTTCTAGAGATTAGTCTTCAAGTTTGCTTCTAAGCTTCCAAGCAACAAAAGCAAAAAAGTAAACCACAGAGTTATTTAGTCTGCATCATTTTTTGAGAGAGACAAAATTTTTCCTGGTACTGAATTCTGAAAGGTATTTTTTAAATCAGCCCTTACTCAAGGTGCTAACATC
This sequence comes from Trichechus manatus latirostris, assembly GCF_000243295.1. NCBI lineage: Eukaryota > Metazoa > Chordata > Mammalia > Sirenia > Trichechidae > Trichechus > Trichechus manatus. Next base: position 21,613,650 of record NW_004443957.1, read on the forward strand.
AACACTAACTGCATTCAGGTCTGTCTGTCTCCTCTGAGAGCCCTTTCCTGGCTGCCATGAGGAAAACGGCACCCAGTGCTCAGAGCTAAAGGAAACAAGCTCCGATCCTGTGCTGTACCTAGACCTGCTTTCTCTTCGTTACATTCTAAGATTATATCCTCAATCACTATCAGTTATGGATACGAGCAATAGCACTGAAGAATCTCTCTGCACCTTCTGGAAGATTGCTGTTGACAATGTTGTCCATTGCTCCTTCAACAAATATACTGAGTGCCCACTCTGAGCAGGTCACTGTTTTAGCAATGAGCATTCAGCTCATGGAATCTGTATTCTTATGGATGAGACAGACAACATATAAACAAATAATATATTGTATTATGTCAGGTAGTGACAGGTACTAGGCAGAAAAATAAAGCCTGGGAAAGGGATAGTGTGTGCTACTTTGGGTGGCTTGCGCAGGAAGTGCCCCTCCTTTACCTGGCTCAATTTTCATCTTATGCCTTTTTTATCTGACTACATCACCTTTTCCTTAACAACAGAACACAGAATAAACATTACAGTACCAAATACTTTCACCCAAGTTGACCACTAAGGGGGGCAGGAAAATGTTCTGCTACTATTCGGGTCAGAGGCTTTTGCCAATTTTTCCATAACAAAAATAACAGTCCACACCCGCCAAGTCATTTCAGTAGGAAATCTAATCTGAACCTAAGCTATTGAATTCAGGCCCTTTCTGAATCCCCTTCCAGAGTGCCGGAATAGCTACCATTTGTGGGGCACTTATATCACACGTATTAGCTCATTGAATGAGATTCCAGGTAACCACACGAGGAAGGAGGCAGCAGAGTATATGTTAGAAGCCCAGACTCTAGACCAGACTGCCTAGGTCTACATCTTGACCCCCAGACTTCCTTCTAAGGCAAGTTATTAAACCTCTCTGAGATCAGTCTCCTTGTCTTATATCTCATAGGGTTGTTGTGAGGATTAAACTACTTAATACATGTACAGCACTTAAAACATGCCTGGCACATAACACTCAATAAGTATATATATATATTTGGGTATACATTTGAATATATATATATGGCTATATATTATTAATATTTAACTCCAATTTAATACCAATTTACAAATGAGGATATTGAGGCTCCAAGATTAAGTAATGTGCCCAAAGCCATAAAGATAGCAGGTAGAAGATTTAGGATTTGAACCTAGGTTTCTCTGACTGCCTAGGTGGTGCAAATGGCCAATATGCTTGGCTGCTAACAAAGGTTGGAGGTTCGAGTCCACCAGAGGTACCCCAGAAGAAAGGCCTAGCAATCTACTTCTTAAAAATCAGCCACTGAAAATCCTATGGGGCCTCTATGAGTTGGAATTGACTCAACAGCAACTTTTTTTTTCACGTCCTGACTCCAAACTCCAAACATATTCTTTCTGCTATGACTGCCTCCATCACCCTCAATAGAAATTATAATAATGCTATCCATAGGAGATCTAGAGCCAAATAACAGTCAGGAGCAGTCATGGGAAACTGGGACCATAATTTAAGCTGGTAAGTTGATCAATCACCAATATTTGTCAAGTGCTATTGTGCTCAAGGTCTTCCGCTCAATAAGCAGTGATGTCAAGGCAAATAGATTTTCCCTCTGCCTGACAATTCATTTCATTCCTTCATTTGTTTGTTTTTGTAACGTTTACTGAGCTGTGGGGAATTCATAGAAACTGATGAACTGATACTGTATTCAGCCTTGGGGAGAAGAAGGTAGAAAGCATACAAAATGACAAACCAATAGAGAATATGACCAGATGTTCAGGATGGTGGGCCAGTCACAACAGAACTGGAATGAGAGGTGAGAGCATGGTTAGCCTGGGGGGTACTGGTCACGAGACTTTGGTCTAGGCCCTGGAAATGACCGTCATAAATTAGTTGGGAGCTCTCTAAAGCAAAGATGGCAAACTGAAGACCTAGAGGGGGAAGGTGTCACAAATAAATTACCTGCTAAAATGTCACAAATTCAGTGGGTATTTTGAAGGTAAGCTTTTATGTGATGTTTCCATGTTTTGTAAAATTTTTTTTTTTTGATCTATTAGTATTTTTGTAAGAAGAAATATGACTTTGACACCATCACTCTAAAGGATTTTCTCCATTGGTTCAGCAAGTGTATCAGTCAGGGTTCAGTCAGGAGACAGAAACCGTACCAGTAATTTTAACAGTAAATTTAAAATAAAGAGGGTTAACTAGATGTAGTTGCTAACTGGGTAACTAAAAGTGTAAAAAGAGAACCTCTACAGTATCATGCAGGTAGCAATTGTAGGAAGCAGCTTCCACCTCTTGGCCTGGGAGAACAAGAATCATTAAAAGGTTAGAATCATTAAAACTTAGAAGCTGGAGGAGGTACAGAGGGGCTAGGACCCAGACCTCTGAGGAAAGGGCATTGGCCTGTGCTGGTACCGCTTGGGGACAAAACGAGGCTGGTGTTGAAAGGGTTGGAGAAATTGCAAACTGGATTCAACTACTACTTCAGGAACGTGAAGATGTATTGATGGAATGATGCTCGTAGGAACAAGAAGCAGACAAGAAATCAACAAGAAGCAGACAGGAAGGAGACATACCTTCCTCCTCCAGCTTTGCAGCTTCTTTAGAAAGAGGCTCCTTTAGCAGAGTCTAACATAGAATCAGCTGGCAAAGCAGAAATACAAAGATGTATACAAATGCAATACAAAGATGAATATGACATTCCTCATCTTCAGTCTAAAGGGGAGGACAGACGTGTAAGCCAGAAGATACAATAAGTATATGTAATACCAGAAGACTGCACAGGCTCTAGGGCAGTGCTGAATTAGAAGTGATTCTTAAGGGAGCAGATAGAAACGTCTTCCTAGATAATTCTTGAGCTGAGCTTTCAAAAATGAGATTTGTTGGCCATGTAGACAGGTTCACTGAGGAGATTTCACACAGGAGGAGCAGCCTGAACAAAGACATAGAGGCAGGAAACAATAAGATGCATTCAGAGAAGATACAAATAATCTGGCATGGCTGGACTGTGGGGCGTAAGAAATGGAAAGTGTGGTAGGAGATAAGGTTGATGGGGTAGTCAAGGTCCAAACCATGAAGACTTTTCTATGCCTGCTGAATGGTTTGAACTCTACCCCACAAGCAGTGAAAGATTCATGTTAGGGGCAGAGGGGGAAGGGGGAGCTCGACAATGAAAAAGAAGACAGAAGAAGAATTAATGAATTCAGATTGTGGTGTATTGGGTGAAGAATATTAGGAAGGACAGCCAGAATGCTTCTTAGAAGCGAGAATGGTGGGACTTTGTCTTGCTTACTTTGAGCATGTCATCAGGAAAGATCAATCTCTAGAAAAGGACATCACTTTTGGTAACGTACAGGGTTAGCAAAAAATGAGGAAAACTCTCCATGAGATGGATTGACATGGTAGCTGCAACAATGGAATTAAATATACCAACAATTGTGAGGATGGCACAGGACCAGGCAATATTTCGTTCTGTTATACATAAGGTCACCATGAGTTGGAGCCGACTCAATGGTAACTAACAACAACAAGAGCAGAGTGGTGTTTCTGAAGGAGAACTCCTGACACATTATGGAGAATGGATCATAGGCGAGCAAAGGAGGCCAGTGAGGAGACTTGTTGTAATATTCCAGTTGAGGAATGGTGAGGCGTTAACCTATGGCAGTAGTAGTGGGAATAGGGCTGAGGAGACAGACAGAAGAAAAGCTAATGGGGTAGAAATGAGGGAAGTGAGAATAGGGGTGAGGAAAAATATACAAATCTGGGCTGACTCCTAGATTTCTGGCTTGGGTCACTGGATGAATGGTGGTGCCATTTTCCAAGGCAAGAGGTTGGCAGAAGTTGGATGAGGGAAGAAATAAAAAGGATAAGATCATGATTTTAGCTTTGAACACATGGCTTGAACATTTCAAGCAATGAGATTATTACCTTAAAAGGCAGTTGAGTTGATGCTGAACTCATCTTTAATAAGACTCTATAGTGCAGATGACATCAACTACTGCCTTCATTAAGAGGTGTTTCTCATTAAGAAGATGGAAACCAGTCAGCAATTCCAGAAAAGATCTCTGGGATCTTTGACACTTACAGATGTCATCATCATTTCCAGTATTATCATTTTTCCTTTCTGTCCACATAATGATGTTGAGGCCTGTGTTGGCAATGTGGTAGATGACAACAAATATACACATGAGAATGGGCTCGTCCTGGTGTCTAATGACTAATTTTTTAATGTAATTTCTGACCTGAATCTCCTCCTAAGTCCAAAAAATTCTTTTTAAAAGGTTTGATATTGTGCCTGAAGTGAACTAAGGTCTCAGATAATGATCTTATTGCTTTTCTCAAGTTCTTAGAAGTGACTTGTTGCATTTTAGCCAGCTAGTAGCTACTAACGTAATTAGAGCCTACATTTTCTTTTCTTTTCTTTTTAAAAAAAAAATCTTCCACCATGAGGTAGCAAATATACACAAAGAAGTAATAGAGAGTCAGCACTACAATCTAATTTTTCTCTTTAAGGATTTCTAGAAGGTCTCCAAAGAGCTGTGTCTTATTTTTATTCATTCAAATTATCTTTTACATGCAACACTGTTGCTTGAAAGGAAGTTGTAAGATATAATTTTACAGCATGCAGGGGTTCCATGAATGTCCCAGAAGGAATAGGAGCCACCTCATCTATCCTTTCCCTCTCCTCCTCTCACTTCCTTTCACGCACACATTCACCTATCCAACCAGTCAGCGCTATTTTCTCTGCAAAACCCTGTTCAAAACCACCTCTTCCTCCCCAACTACCCAAGCCCACAGCGATCCTCTGAGCTCCTGCAACATCAGGACTGGAACTCCCTTAGCCCTTAGATGTCAACAATGGGTATCATAATCTATCTTTCTACATGTATAATCTGCCTTCCTAAATAGAGTGTAAGCCCCAGAAGGGCAGAGGTCCTCCCATGTATCTCTTTACGTACTTGGTGCATGTAGTAACAAGTTCTTGATAAATTACTTCATTGGGAGCAGTGACCCATGTCCTCCTGGAGTAAGTTATAGAGGTCACCAGATATTTATTCTGTGACCAATCTCTGGCCTTTCTGCTGTTTTCCTCTAGGTACTGACACTAGTGTCCTCCTTATAGCCCTGGAAGATCTCGCCACAGTACAGAAGGCATTGAGTAAACTGCTTCCTTTCTTTAATCACCCTTTTCATTTTATTTATTCCTCCCCATAGGTGAGCCACTTTTTAAAATTTACACCATATTTATGAATGCTCTGTCTCCCAGTAACTCAACACACACAACTCGAGGCTATACATATTCTTGACAAATGGAATACACTACTGCTCTCAGAAGGAAATCAGCCGTCATAAAAGTTAATGTGTTTAGTCCATTAAAAAAAAAAAAAAACTCCTTACACACAGTGGTGGCTTGGAAATTGGCGTATTCACTTTATGATCTCATTTATCAGCCAGAATGATGTCCTGTTTGATTTCTGAAATTTGTTTAGGAATGTTAGCAAAGGGCTCCTGGGTGTCACTCACTGGTGACACTAACCTCGCACACAAGTCCTGGAAAGGAAGATGAAATAATATATTTCTTCTGGGGCATAATTTCTTCTCTTTTTATCTATCTAGTTACTGAGTATTTCTCAAGTAGTTTATATTTATATTTGCAGATTTTCCAAGCATCTCAGCGAGACTGTGTTAGTTTATTACACACACTTTGGGAAAGTGAGGGCAGTTACCAATAATAGAAAAAGGCTATCTGGGGACATGAGAGTTCCCTAAAAGAGTCAACATCTCCGCAATGACACTGTTGTTCTTGTTGTTAGATGTCATTGAGTTGGTTCCTACTCATTGCAACCCTGTGTACAGCAGAATGAAATGCTGTCCGGTCAGGCACCATCCTCACAATTGTTGCTATGTTTGAGTCCATTGTTGCAGCCGCTTTGTCAATCCATCTTGTTGAGGGTCTTCCTCTTTTTCCTATTAGTCTTCTCTGCCCTGAAAATAAGAAGAGAAGTACGCTAGCTTCCCTTTCTTGTGAGCTGCTGGCTGTTAGGAGAAGAAATAATTTGCAAGGGTAGTTGAGAAAATATGAGAACACCTGTTTACTGTCCACTGTTCCTACCACCTCAGGTGCTTTACCAATGGTCACAGAGGGTGAATGTGAGAAATATGGTGCTGTTGTTGTTAGGTGCTACTGAGTTGATTTTCGACTCATAGCAACCCCATGTGACAGAATAGAGCTGCCCCTTAGTGTTTTCTAGGCTGTAATCTTCATGGGCAAAAGCTGGTGGCACAGTGGTTAAGGGCTCAGCTGCTAACCAAAAGGTCAGCAGTTTGAATCCCCCAGCCGCTCCTTGTAAACCCTATAGGGCAGTTCTACTCTGTCCTATAGGGTCGCCATGAGTCAGAATCGACTCGATGGCAACGGGTTTTTTTATCTTTACAGGAGCAGATTGCCTGGTCTTTCTCCCACAGAGTTCCTGGGTGGGTTTGAACCACCAATCTTTTGGTTAACAGCTGAGTGCTTAACCATTGGGCCACCAGGGCTCCTTGGAGAAAATATGCCCCATATAATTGTTTCTTTTAATTCTTCCTTACCTCTCAGGGCTACAAACCTCCCCACCCCACCCACCATTACCACCACTCTGCTAACACAAACATATGATATCTTACCTTTTCTTTTAACCCTGGTTTTTAGCAATAATGTGTTGGGTAAAATGAGAATATTTTTCTCTGTCCTATATTTTAATTGAGCATCTCCTATATGTCAAGGAATGTACTAGGAAATTATTCTCTAATATGGAGTTGAAATTTGAACCAGTTAATTATGCTTGTTATACTTGCTGGGCTACACCAGCATTGTTATCAATTTGTGATTACTTATTAATGAGGTCAAATTTGGTAAGTCTGGGGGTTGTTTGGACTTCACAGGAGACTGACCCAGTGGCTTAATGTTGTCTTCAATGATCCGGTTTTTCTCCATCTCTCCATTCTGCTTTCCATGGAATAAGCTTCATCTTAAGGCTGTCTTCCCTCATGGTGTCAACATGGCTGCAGAAGTTCCAGGCATCACATCCATGGAACACACCATCCAGAAAAAGAGAGTGGTTTTCTTTCCAAATATTTTAATAAAGCTCTTATGTCCATCTCTAAATTAATGACTGTGGCTAGGGTGATGGGCTGTACTGACTGGCTTAAATAAATCTGAGCCCATTCCTGGAGCTAGAAGCAGGGTTAGCTTCTCCTGAGATATACTCAGGTATGCTCCTGAGCTTTATGACATGAGGTAGGGGGGAATGGTAAATACCTGAATAGTATCCAAGATACTATTTGGAAGAAATAACGGAGGGAGGTAAAAAAAAAAAAAGTGTAGGTAGACAATCAACCCTGTGGTGTCGTGCGTGTTGCTGTGATGCTGGAAGCTATGACATCAGTATTTCAAATACCAGCAAGGTCACCCAGCAGAGTATCCAGACTAAGATAGACTAGAAAGAAAGGCCTGGTGATGGTGATTTACTTCTGAAAATTAGCCAATGAAAAAGCCCTACGGATCACAACAAAACATTGTCTGACTCGCTTCCTTTGGACATGTCATCAGGGGGAAATCAGTCGCTAGAAGAGAACATTGTGTTTGGTGGAGTGGAAGGCCAGTGAATGCAAGGGAGACCCTCAGTGAGATGGACTGGTACAGCAACCACAGCTATGGACTCAAACATCCTGGAAATTGTGAGCATGATACAAGACTGGGCAACATTTCATTCTGTTGTACGTAAGGTTGCCATGAGTCAGAGTGACTCCACTGTCAGGTATCTATCTCTGTCTACCCAGGCAATCAGCAAACCAAATGTCTCTAGCATCCATCCCTCCTTTCTCATATCCTATCACTCCAGATCACTCCTTATCACATAATGCCTGGGTTATCAGAGAGTTTCCAAGCTGAACTCACCTATGCCTCTTCGCCATTAAGTCTGTATTAGTTTATTAGGTGTTGCTCACACTTCTTTCTCATACTGTTACCTACATTTCATCTTCACTTCCTCTTCTTTGACATGTTCTGGGATTCTGTGTATGTTCAAATACTCTCTGTAGTATAGATTAGACCAGTCTTCCCTACTAGCAGTATTATTTCCCCATCTCCTTTTTCTTTAGCTAGAGTTTTCCCCAGCCTCCTGCCAAATTCTGCCTGTCCTATGGTACTCCTAAAACATACCCTTCCATCCCTATTCACCCGTCTAGATGAAATGCAGATAATGAAGTCACATGCCAGAACACAGATAAACGGTGCCAAGATTAAATTTCAAATTTGTTTTAGAGCTGAATGTAAACTGACTTGCGTTTACACTTCAGAAATGACTTTGATATATTTCTTCCACTGCATCACCTTTACACCTATATTTGACCAGCACTAGCTCAAAACTGCCTTTCAAAAGTAAGCAAATCAATAAAAACCCAGGCGCTTGAATCCTGAATTCAGGGGCTTGAACCAGAACCACAAATCTCACAATAAAATCAAGTCACATGAGAATCTAATACAAGTTGGGGTATATAAAATATCTTGGTATTAGGAGTTGAGATGCTTCTCTGACTCTCAAGATCGGAAGTTTCTCTCTTAGGATTTTAGATTCCTCTAGGATTTGTGAATCAGATGTGAAAATCTCTTTGGTAATTGTGGAAGAGATTTTGGGCATTTTTCAAGGCCTATTATTATTATCATCATCATTATCCAAGAAATGCTCCTTTCAGATACTTCTCTGACTTTGGGTCATTTCAGTCAGTGAATTTTTCCTGACAACTCTTCCCCATTATTCCAAAGGCAGTTTCTATTTTAGAGACATAGCTAGAAATGATAGAAGTCAAGGAACTCGTCAGAAAGAACAGATGGTTGCTTTTTGTGAGGAACGAATCCTTTAAAAACTTCTTCTATTCAAAGCATTAACCAAGAGAGACTTTTCCAGTAAGGCCTAGGAGTTGGTTTTTTGCTAACTTTAATCTAAAAGATTTGGGTTCATTGTAAACAAATCTTTATAAACCCGTAAGACACAATGTTGTCAAATAGGGGGCTTGTATGGATAGATGGATGGATGGATGGATGGATGGATAGGTATGTGATAAACTAATAAATTAATGGTAGAATCTAGTGGTGTGATAATGGTATTCATTGCCTAATTCTTTCAACTTTTCTGTATGTTTGAAAATTTTCAAACTAAAATGTTGGGGAAAAACAGGGTCTTGAACAATCATAAGATAGGTCATACCCCAGAGAGGTAGTACATGGACAGACCCTTGGAAGAAGCCTATAGCCAACAGGGGCTTTTTGGGGTAGGCATTGGTAATTGTCACTGCGCAGAGCAAGAGGAAAAGTAGACATCAAATAGGTCCTATGAGAGACCATCAGAAGGTAGACAGTAGATACAGCTAATGAAGGATAGATTCCCTCCACCACCGTTCCTCCCACTAGAATCAAACGCCCCTTCTCTGAAAGCTCTGGCAGGAGGGAACAGAAAGCCCTGAGCCCTGTGCCAAGTGCTTTGCCTAGATTATCTCCTTTACCTTTGGCAGAAGCATGGAAGGAGGTTTTGTGTATTTGTTTGTTTTTTGCCTTCATAGCATCCCTTATACCTTCTTCAGGTAAAATCATATTGGTTTTCTTAGGAAGACTAAACCTCCATCACTGAATGCAGACTTGGTGGTCTCTTCTACCTGGTTAAGGATATGGACAAGTAATACAAGTGAGGCCAAGTGGATGTTCTCTCCAGAACCTTGGCACAGTCAGTCATGGATGGACAACCAGAGCTGATTCATCTCAGCATAGAGGCCTAGGAGAAAGTGTTCGTTAGTTGCCATTACCTGCATCCTTTAGAACTCTCCAGATTCCTATAATTTTGATCAGTGAGTATTGTTTCCATTGCTTGCAAACAAAAAACTCTAAATGACAAAGGCAATGTAATTCTCATTATAAAAATAAGGAAACCTAAGCTCGGAGGGATTAAGTGTCTTGGTTCAGGTCATCATTTGATATCTGTACTCTAGTCTCTCTGACTTCATAACCTACCTTTTTCTGTCCTTACTTTACTGTCCTCTCTCAAGTCCTATAGTTAGATAGACTGGGTACAAGTCCTCTCTCAGACACTTACTACTGGGTAAGTCTGGGTAAGCTATGTGCCTCTAAATGTCAGCCTCTTGATGGGTAAAATGGAGAAACAATAGTACATACCTCATACAGTTGTGGTGAGGATAAAAATAAACTAACTCATTTAAGGTGTTTGGACAGTACTTGACATATAATAAGTGCTCAATAAATGTTCATTGTTATGATGAGGATGATATAAGTTAAGATTCTGGCAAGGAAAAAAGGTGTGTTTGAAGAGAGTTTGATGCAGGGAATATTTAGAGAAGTAAGGAGCCCAGGTGGTACAGTAGTTAAGTGCTCACCTGCTAACTGAAAGGTCAGCAATTCAAACACACTAGCCGCTCTGTAGGAGAAAGATGTGGCAGTCTGCTTCTATAAAGATTCAAAACCAAAAATCCATTGCTGTCAAGTTGATTCCTACTCTTAGTGACCCCATAAGACAGGGTAGAACTGCCCCATAGCGTTTCCAAGGCTGTCAATCTTTATGGAAGCAGACTGTCATATGTTTCTCCTGCAGAGTGCTGTTGGATTCGAACTGCCGACTTCTAGGTTAGCAGCCAAGTGCTTAACCACTGCACCACCAGGGCTCCTTCTGTAGAGATTACAGCCTTGGAAACCCTATGGGGCATTTCTACTCTGTCTTATACGGTTGCTACGAGTCAGAATCGACTTGATGGCAAACAACAACATTTAGAAAAGTGAGGGCAAGGTTAAGGAAAACCAACAAGGGATGAGGGAAGCACCCCAGGACAAGAAACAGTTGCAAACTTTAGCAGAGGGCTGTATGTCAAGGGCTGGAACTTCTATATTTCCAAAATAGTGGCTGTGGCAGACACAGCCAACTCTTGCTCAGCAAGGAGGGAGCCAGAGAAACAAATAACCTTGCGCCTTCTCTCAGCTCAACCTCTGATATAGTGGCAGGGCCTCTAATTGGCCAAACCTAACCAGAGGACAACCAAGCCTGGTTGATGCAGTTCATATGAGTCAGCTTCCAAGGATACAAAGCCGGGTGGAGAAAGGCAGGGATTAAACCTGGAAGCACACTTCACCTCAGCTTCCTTTTATCTGGTCCCCAACACAGAGGACCACACAGGGACGAATTGCATCAATTCATTCCTCCACTACTATGGACTAGGAAGGATTTTATCTGTCACAGTGATGACAACACTGATTCATACGCTGTAGCATGAAGTAACCATAATTTTCCCACTATTTCACCAGAAAATGAAATAAATAAATATGGTGGTAGTCATCACATTCAGGACAAAATGCTAGTCTGGCAGTGCACATCGTTTACATAATATTTTTTTGTCTTGCCAGTGGTTACCCCAGATACATAACGTCATATTTTCCAATAGGTATGGGTCCAAAAAGGAGAGAATACAAGTGAAATGATAAGTATGTGTGAGTCAGTCACTCACGTGCCACTTGCATGAAAAAATTACAAACCAACCAAACAAAACCACCAGCTTGACTAAATACCAACTCAAGGAAATGAGTTTTCTTCACAGCGGAGATGTTTCCAGGGAGAGACAGGCACAGTTATAGAGGAAATTCTTCTCTTTCTCAAAACCACAGAGTTCTATAAGTTCCTACCTCCAAAGTGTCTGAAGGATAGGATATTACAGAAAGCAGTTGCCTTCTTATTCAAAGTGAAATTCAGGGAAGAATTGCACTTCCCAAGACTCCTGCATTACATACCAATTTCATGGGTAAAGAAATAGTGAGAGCATTTATACATACAGTGACTGCAGTCTCAGTAATTGAAGTCAAAGTAACTCCCTACCTTTGAGTGAGGATGACTTCAAGATGACTCCAGTCCTAGCCATCATCATCCAACAGCAACCACACAAGAGACCTTGAGCAAGAACTGCCTAGCTGAGCACAGCCAACTCCCCAAACAGTGAGAGATAATAAGTGAGTGCTGTTGTTTTGAGCCACTAAAGTTCGGGGTGATTTGAGACCAATAGATTACTAGAACACTCAGTTGTGCACCCCATGGGCATCTAAGGACAAGAAAGTACCAGAAAGGAAATGCCCTACAGTAGTTGATTATGAATGCACTCAATTTTTGCTCTAGATTTTTCCCACTAGATTGCTATTTGGTCTTTATGGAATCAGCATCTGATGGGAACCTGGAGACCCTTTACCCATCCCATGGTTTCTCTGTCTCTTCCTCCTTCTTTTTCCATCCTCTGTCTTCATCGGCTGGTGAAACATGCTCCTGGCTCCATCTGGACAGGTTCTGGTGGGACCACACACTTGGTTGTTCCTTCTGGAGTACTTGGTGGAAGGAGGCTGAGGCCTTTGGTATTTTTCAAGTAGTCTCTAGAAGATGAACAAACCTCTCTTAGGTTAACATGGATTGCCTCTCATCCCATAACATAAATGGTCTCCTTTCCTTCCCACCAGATTTGAGGAGAAAACCCTTCTTGTCACAAATACAGTAATTGTTAGTAAACAGGATATGTTGTTGTTGTTGTGTGCCTGACTCGGAGTGATCATATAGGACAGAGTAGAACTGTCCTATGGGGTTTCCTAGGCTGTAATCTTTACAGGAGCAGATCACCAGGTCTCTTCTCCTGTGGAGCTGCTGGTGGGTTTGAACCGCTGACCTTTCAGTTAGCAGCTGAGCATTTAACCATTGTGCCACCAGGGCACCTTCAGACAGTATATAGCCTGTTCTGTTGTTTAGGGTCTATTCTTTTCCACAGACTAACTCCTTAAACTAATCTCCCAGATTATCCTTAGACATTGCATCCTATAGAAAAATTTCCCTAACTCCCTGCCCTAGCCCTGAGGTTGTGGCTGCTTTATGTTTCTAGCCTAGGTTCCCCCAGCACCCTTAGAACCCCTACCTACAATATATTACACATTGCTGTTTGATGTCTCTCTCCCTCACTGGACTATAAGCCCTTTGAGGACAAGGACTATGTTTCAGTTGTTCTTCATTGTATCACCCAGCACCAGGCACAGTTCCCGGCACCTAGTAAGAACTCAATAAAATGTTTCCAATGAAAAATAAACTTTAAAAATCACTCGGTCATTCCCTCTCCTTCGTGTCAGAAAAATATCTACGTTATTTCCCTATTTCCAACGAGCTCTGAAAGACATTCTATTAGTTTGCTTGGTATATGTTTCTGATATTTTGATCCATAATTATAGAATTCAACCAGTCCAAAGTTTCACTGAAACAAGAAGACCCACTGTAGAGTGATGAGTGATATATCGCATATATCTCTATGCAATTGCTAGGGTTGCTAGCAAGGCCTTTTTCATGTCCAGCTTAGGGCTATCTTCCCATCCTTTCTACTCCCTTGGCCCCAATCTGGTTTTTAGAGCAACATAGGTTAAGCCTCAGCCCTCTTGTTATAGCCCACAAAATTATCCATCCATTAGGAAATCATACCTTAGAAAATGACTCCCATTAAAATGGACATCATTCACAAAAAGGATAACACATTAAGTTGGTCAATATTTGGCACAAAATTGCTGATCTGGGCAGGCATATTTTGAAGAGGGGTACATGTGGTAGGTGGAGAAAGGATCCATCTGGAGTGTAGGGTCAGAAGTCTCAGTGGAGGGGGAGTTTCAGTGGTAGGAGAAGCAAGGGTCCCTGAGCATCTGGAACATCTCTAAAAGGGATAAGAAGTCACAAAAGAGGGAGGTGGGCAAACGTTGAACACAAGTGTGGTAGGCAGAATAATGCCTCCCCCAAAGATGGAACCTGTGAATATTACATGGCAGACCTTACATGGCAGAGGAGAGCTGAGGCTGCAGATGGAATTAAGGTTGTTAATCACCTGACTAAGGAGCCAATAAAGATTACAGCCTTGGAAACCCTATGGGACAGTACTGGTCTGTCCTATAGGATCAGTGTGAGTAGGAATTGACTACATGCAATGGCTTTAATCATGTGACTATAAAATAAGGAGATTATCCTGGATTATCTGGATGGGTCCAATGTAATCACATTACAAGTAGAAAAGGGAGGTGGATATATGCAATATGAGAAGGACCCAGTCCACTATTGCTGGCTTTGAAAATGGAGAAAGGGGTCCACAAACCAAGGAATACAGATGATCTCTAGAAGCTGGGAAAGTCAAGGAAACAGGTTCTTCTCCCCTAAAGCCTTCGAAATGAACACAGCCCTGTCAACACCTCAATTTTAGTCCAGTGAGACTGTGATGGACTTCTGACCTACAGAATTATAAAATAAATTTGTATTGGTTAAGCCACCGAGATTGAGGAAACTAATACAACAAATTGACCAACAGCTTCACTCACCTTGTGAAGCCTACTTCAGACTGTACCCTCTCCTACTGAGACAAGATTTCAAATAGAAGAACCTGTGAAATAAGTCTCCTGACACTCACCGATCTCCTGATAATTTCGGCCATTTGAGGGCAAGGCCTCTAAGCATCATGTTATTCCAGTGGTATTTAACATAAACATCCTGGTGACCTGAAGGTTAGCACCTTTGCTCAGGGGATGGTGGGACAGGAGAAATGTTCTAATTCTGTCTTGCTCACCCTGGAAGTCCCAACCCTACCAAGCTCAAAGTCTGGAAACTCTCCCTCCCAAGTTCCTGGCATCCAGAACATGGAATATGTTCTAGGCAGTCAACCCAATCCTGATTACAGGAGAGCCTTTACCGAGGACAACTTCAATCATTTCCTATCAATATCACTTAGGAGCTATGAAAAACAAACAACAGTCTTGTAAGAGATGAAGCCTATTTTGGAATATATTATTCAAACGATAAACTCCAACGTTCCTGTGGTACCTGTATCTACGGTCTGTGCAGGTATTTCTCTTCCTTCAGACCATGTGCAGATATGAAAAGAGACAAAAATACATAAAATAAGGAATCAGATCTAATTTACTCCTGGACTTACTAAGGACAAATGAGGGTGATTCGAGTCTCTCGGTTTGGATGGTCTCTTTCTCCTCATGCTGGGCAAAGAAGAGATCACTCACTCTCCATCCCCCCACCCATCCCCAATCAGTGTTGGGTAAATTTCCCAGAGGTTGAAGAACAGCTGCTTCCCACCTCGGGGCCCTCTAACAATTGCCCTTGAAAAGGCTCAGTCATCAGCTGTGGAATCAGCTGTCTGTTTCCTTTCTCCAGCATAGGGAAGACACTAGGAATTAGTAGGGAAACTTAAATATCCTTTGCCTCAGTACAGAAGTGGAAAAAATGTAATTCTTTTGTTTCTGTTTAAGTACTTTTGGACTCTCTTCCAGTGTTGGACACCCAACAGGTGCTCTACAAAAACTTGTGTGAAAAAATTCTCCATACTGACTTTATGAAAAAGAAGAAAATATGGAATACTCCTGGGAACAAAGTTTCTAGTTATCCTTATCTAGTGGAATCAGGCCCAAGTAAGTGTTGACTTGGCTAGAAATTCAGAAGTGAGCAGTCATTCCATGAGGATGACCCTCTCAGTATAGCATTAAAGCTACTGCTGTCCAGAATCAATTCCTGACAAGGAGAAGCCACAATTAGGAAGGTCAGTTTTCAGAATGAGTAACAAAAGGGCTGTTCCAGGCTGGGGGTTGCAAACAATATCCTTGCTTGAGTCTATTCCTGAAAATTGGATAAGGCAACCATTTAGTGACTAATCAAATAGCAGCAAATAATAAGTAAAAGGAGACTATCTAAGAAAAGCTGAAAAGTTATTGTTGTTGTTAGGTGCCATCTAGTCAATTCCTACTCATAGGATGGAGTAGAACTGCCCCATCGGGTAGTAATCCTTAGAGGAGCAGATCATCAGGTCTTTTCTCTGGTGGAGTTGCTGGTGGGTTCAAACAGCCAACCTTTCGGTCAGCAGCTGAGTACGTAACCACTGTGCAACCAGGGCTGTTTTAGATCATCTAAAGTAAGTAGCAAATGACTGAATGGTTCATACATGGATCCATGATTCAATGACATTGAAGAAATGAGAAGTGTGGCATCTCCATCAGCGAAAGTTGTGTGTGTGTATGTGTGTGTGCACATGCCCGCGTATGTGTGTGAGAGAGAGACAGAGATTGATAGAGAAACTTGCCCCCAGATAATTAGTTTCTTGAAATTTTGGGGCAGCATACTTTTCTCTTTGTCCCCTTCCTAATCTTTCTACAACTTTATATATTCTTGGGAATATATAAAATACAAGAGCAAGCACTTTTATATTTCTACCCATAGACAATAAGCTTTGCCTGATTCCAGAGGAAGGATGGGTGTTGCCTTCTTTCTTTCCTCTCTCTTATCTTTTTCTTTTGGTGACCCTACAGTAATTTTTTGTCATATGGATTTTATTTTCTCCACTTAGACTGCCAAAAACATTCAGGGCCATCAGTCTTTCAACTCCACCCCCTTTTCATGGTACATTTCTGAACTACATTCCTATTACAGGAATAAGGCTAAATCATTAATAATTCCTCATCTGCTAATTCTTAAAGATACTAGAAATAGGAGGATATCTATGTCATGTTTATTTTAGTTTCACATGAAAGAGTACTACTTCTGGTGAAAGCCAAAAAATGGTGGAGGGGTTATTTAAAGGGTATTTTTTAGCTGGGAATTTGGGGGAGTAAAATTGGAACCAAGAGATAAAAAAAACTTATCGTCAGAAATCTCTGTCTCTTTCCATCTCTCAATTTCTTGAACAGTAATAGAAAACAGGTAATACCCAAGGGATCCCGGGAACTGTGAACATAACCAAGTTCATGCCCCAGGAATGGTCTAGTTAAGAATTTACTGCCAGTGCCACCACTGGACACTTGTTGCTAATATGTCTGAAAGTGCCGTAACTGGACACCTCCTACTGTCTCTAAATGTTTCTAGTCCACCACTGTTGTGGCAAATAATCACTACTCTTTCGGCATCTTTACATCACAGCCTTCATATTTGAAGTCTTGGACGGCAGAGTCTGATTGAGTGAGGCTCAGTCTGATTGACTGAGTCATAGCTTCCAGAGGGTAGGGAGAGAGAATGTTTGGTCCCTTTAGTAACTCGAGTGGGAGGCAGGACTATGCCTCTGCCTTCTGCCAGTGGTCCCACAATAGGAATCTCAAATTGGAAGAGGATTTGGATACTGGGAAGCCAAAGAGAGACAAATGCCTGTTATACAGACTCTCTCCTTGCATTGGACAAGGTATCTGTCAAGAGATCCAGCTCGTATCTTCCCAGTTAGCAGCCCCAGGAGAAAGAGAATGTCACTGTAATGGTTTCTATTTATTAAGCTCTGGGAGAATTTTGATTGACCCTATTTGGGTGCTCATTGCTGCAGCAATCCCTGAGGTTATGGGAATTGGATATTCTGACTGGTTCACCCTGGGAAAACACATCCACATTTGTGGCTGGGAGTTGTTGGGAAGGCACCACAACTGAAAGCCATTCAAAAACCCATGAAGTGAGGGGAGAGTGATTGTCCCAAGGAAGATACACTTGAAGACAAAAACAAAATGTCCGTTGTAGGAAATCTCATAATTGCATGATCTCTGTTTCAACAAACATTTCTTTTAAAAAAAATTTAGCCATTATACCTTTCTTTCTCAGTCACCTGGATATCATCATAAACCCTCAAATGTCACTACTAATGGACCTCATATTTCATCAGGTAGCTCTTTAAAACTGTAGGTAAGACTTCAGCCAACGGACTAACTGGTATGGGATTAGCCCTTCTGCCATAAACAATGATAAAACTGGACAAAATAGATGAGGCAAGTGTTTTCAGGCAGTGGACAATAGCCAGTGAAAAACCATGATCCCTGAGAGAAGAAAAATTCACAAGGTGAGCCTCATGGTTGCCGTATCTGTCTGCTTGGAGACAACTTTATAGTTTTGAGATGTGAACTGGTGGGACTCTTTAGGGCAGAGCAGGGCACTGGAGAGGAGGGAGCTGCACAGAGAGGAGATTCGAAAGTTTGGATGGGGGTTCCACATGAGTCAATGGCTAAGGACTGTGCATGTTCAGGGTGAGAATACACTAGGTTTATCAGAGAGCAACTGTTATGAGATTGAGAGGAGAAAGGGATATCAGAGATTGAGCAGTGCTGGGAGATGTTAGAGTGCTGGCCCACCCAGAGTGTAGGCACCTCATTATACCCTGGATATCCAACTGAAACACCAGAAAGGCCATGTTTAGGAAGTATCATGTGCTTCTCCATAGGCTACCTGAGAGTCCTCACAACATGACAACTTACTTTCCCTGGAGTGAATGTTCCGAGAGAGAGAGAGAGAGAGAGAGAGAGAGAGAGAGAGAGAGAGAGAGAACGTACCTGAGATAGAAGCCAGTCTTTCTATAATCTAATCTT
This sequence comes from Trichechus manatus latirostris, assembly GCF_000243295.1. Classification (NCBI taxonomy): domain Eukaryota; kingdom Metazoa; phylum Chordata; class Mammalia; order Sirenia; family Trichechidae; genus Trichechus; species Trichechus manatus. The sequence continues at coordinate 21,632,108 of NW_004443957.1, forward strand.
GGAAGTGACATCTCATCATTTTCTCTGTATTGTATTTGTTGAAAGTGAATTACCAAGTCCAGCACACACTCCAAGGGGAGGAAAATTAAACTCCATCCCTTGAAACGTGAACATATTGTGAAAACCACCACAAGAATAACAAGAATAAAGGAGAAAAATTATATGGTCCTCTCCATAGATGCAGGAAAAACAGTATTTGACAAACCCCAACATACATTCCTAATAAAAACTCTCAGCAAACTAGGAATAGAAGGAAACTACCTCAGCATGATTAAGGATATCCTCTAAAAACCTATACTAACATATTTAACAATGAAATATTAAATACTTCCCCTCTAAGATCTGGAACAACAAGAATATTCACTTTTAATACTTTACCTAATATGATACTTCAGGTTTTAATCAGTTAAGAAAGGCAAAAATAAAATAAATTTTATTTAATAGAAATTTATAGATTCTATGCAGTCTAAATGAAAATTGACGAGGGAATTTTTAAATGGAAATGCGTTTTAGAAATTCGTATGGAAATAAGAAAGACCTGGGATAAACAAATAATTATGAAAAAAGAACAAGCTTGGAGAAGTTTTATTAGCTTAGGTAAAGTAGTCAAGATGGTGTGATATTGGTAGAAAGAGTGACATACAGACCAAAGAAAGAGAACAGACTGTTCAAAAATAGGCCCACAAATATGTGGTCAATTCATTTTTAGAAAAAAAAGAGTCAAGATAATTCAATCAGGAAAGGATAATCTTTACAAAAATAATGTTGAAACAACTGGTGAATATCCACATGGGGGAAAAAAAAGAAGATGACCCCCTGCCTCATACCATACCCCAAATTAATTTGACCTAAATATAAACCTAAAATGATAAAACAAATTATAGAAGAAAGAACAGGAGAAAATCTTTGTAATCTTGGAATAGACAAAGTTTTCTTAGGACGCAAAAAGAATTACACAAAAGCAAACCCAGATACTGCTGATTTAATAAAATTCAGATTCATGTCCTCTTGAAAAGACACCATGAAGCAAATGAAAAGGCAAAGCACAACTGGGTCAAAATATTCCCAACACATGTACATATCAAAGGACTTGTATGCAGATTATGTAAAGAATTATTGTAAAATCAATAAGAAGAAAATAAGCAACTCAATTTTTAAAAAATGGGCAAAAGACTTGAACAAACACTTCACAGAACAGATATATGAATGGCAGACAAGCATATCAAATGTGCCCAACATCATTAAAACTATAATGAGATACCACTTCCCACCTACTAGATTGACTAAAATTTAAAAAATGACAATACAAGTATGGATGAGGATATAGAGCAACTTTAACTCTTATAGTATGCTGGAGAGTATGTAAAATGATGTAACCATTTTAGAAAATAGTTTAGCAGCTTCTTGTAAAGATAAGTATGGTCTTACTAAATGACTCAGCAACTTGATGCCTAAGTATTTACCCAAGAAAAGGAAAACACATGTCTACACGATGATTTATACATAAATGTTCATAGAAGCTTTATTCATAATAGCCCCAAACGAGAAACAACCCAAATGGGCACTAGCAGATGAATGGGTAAACGAATAGTGTTATATCCACACAATGGAATACCACTCAGCCTTAATAAGGAGCAAACTACATGGCTGTATTAGTTTCCAACTGCTGCTATAACACATTACCACACTCAGTGGCTTAAAACAACCTAAATATGTTGTCTTACAATTCTGGATGTCAGAAGTCCAAAATGGGTACATTTTGTTGTACATTAATAAAACTGACTTCTAAAACTAAAGGTAAAAATCACAATAAGACTTCAAACATCCTAACTTAATTATTTTCTATTATATTTTCATATCTTTAGAGTTTATTTTTGATTCATAGAAATCTACTTTTTGTGTTTTTCTCTAAAATAATGAACCGGACTACACGCTGAAGATAGTAGAGAGTCAAAGGATATTATGTTGTTTGTTTTTTTTCCCCCAATTAAATGCAGACTTCAGCCTAGTCAAGTTTACTCACAAAAATCCATTTACTACACATCTTCTCCCACTACTAAATCTCTTATCTCTTAATAGAATGTCTCAGCTTCTGCATCTATTCATTAGACTTTACATATTCCTGTTACTGTATATTGAACAGCAGATTATTTAAAATTCCAAATAAAACTCCATTTTCAAACTATTCATACATTATAAATGAATACTAAAGTGCTATAATAACAGCATGCTGTGTTTATAATTTCCATTTTGTTTCTTGTCTAATTATGTAAAAAGTTATAGCTTTGATATTTAGAATGTGATGCAAAATTTGATCTTATTTTTAAAAAGTGCTGAGAATTTTATCCAGTACAAGCAAATTTAAGGTAATTCATGTGGGAGTAAAATGCTTTAAATTACTCAAGAGCTAGGATTATTGGAATTAGTTCTTCCCTTTCAAAGAAATGCTTTTGCTGTGGATAAAGGCAGATCCTGGTTGAGGTTTTGTGATATAAAATTAACGATTATAAAATGCTAGAAAAAGACAGAGGAGGTATAGTACCAATGCGTAGAACAATGGTAGCAACTAAGCTATTTTGGTCAGATCTACTAAAAAAAAATTTAAAAGAAATGAGTCTTTAGGAATAAAATAAAATAATCTAAGTAAAGAAGAATAAAACCCATTGCCATTGAGTTGATTCTAACTCACAGCGACCCTATAGGACAGAGTAGAACTACCCCATAGGGTTTCCAAGGAGCAGCTGGTGGATTTGAATTGCCGACCTTTTCTAGCAGCCTGAGTTCTTAACCACTGGGATACCAGCGCATTGGTGTATTTGATAAAGTGCCTGCTGAGGTGAAGATCTTTTATATTACGCAATGCAGAGCAGGAGAAGAATGGATATAAATCCAAACAGTAAGGCTGGCAGTAGACTGGAGGGTCTTTTAAAGCACAGCATTTGGAATCAGGCAGACAAGATTTAAATCCTGGTTACGCTGCTTACTAGCTATATGACTTCTGTATGTCTCAAAATGGCTCTAATAATAGTCCAGCCTCCTAGGATTATTGTGAAGATTAAATGAGATAATACGTACAAATTTCCTGCCACAGTGCATGGCACATAGTCACTCAATAAATGTTTACACATAAATGGTTACTCATCCCTCAACAGCCAGTGCAAACGGTTAACACACGATAGCTCAACTGCTAAACAGAAGGTTGGAGTTTCAAGTCCACCCAGAGGTGCCTCCAGAGAAATACCTGATGATCTACTTCCAAAAAATCAGCCACTGAAAACTTTATGGAGCCCAGTGCTACTCTGACACACATGGGGTAGCCATGAGTTGGAGTCACCTTGACAGCAACCGGTCTGGTGGTTTCAGCAGCAGACTAAAAGAAAACAACTGGTATCAGTCTAATAGGTTAATCTTGGTACAGGATATTGCAAAGGTCTTTTTTTCTGGCGCTTATGAACCCCTAAAGATCAAGATTTATGGAAAGGATGCCTGTCATTGTGCTAGTTATACTTCATGTGGCCTAAATGCCCCAAAGCAAAGCTTATACTGTACTCTGGATTTTCTTGTATCCAACCATTTACACTTTAGGAAGAAGTAAGAAGCAAGGTGAACTTCTTCCAAATAACAGAGAAACTGTCCTACGTGCTGTGGTGATGATGTCAACAGTGGTAGCGGTTTCCCTAACCAAGTTGACTATTATTGATGGAAAGTGAGACTTTTTTTTTGCAAAACGCAATTTCATATTCTCAGGGACTCCAGATTTCCTGGAGCCATGAAGGTTGGATGATCCCCTGAAACTTTTGCCCTGAGATAATCTTTAAATCTTAAACCGAAAATTAACCCTTAAAACCAAACAATAGTTTAGCTTAACTAGTAAAAAATGTCTGCCTTGAGCATTATGCTCTTTTAAGAACTAGCTGTATGGGATCAAACTGACAACAACAACTCGAAAGATAAGATAGGAACCTTAGGGGGCAGTGAGTTTATGTTAATGCGGGAGGAACAACTCAGAAAAGGAGAGTGAGAATGGTTGCACAACTCAAAGAATGTAATCAAGGTCGCTGAAATGTACATATAAAAAACTGTTGAATTGGTGTATGTTTTCCCGTGTATATTCCCAACAACAACAACAAAATAAATAAAATTATATATAAAAATATATATATTTTTTTTTTTTTCCTGAGCCCTGAAAAGCCGGAAGAGAGAGCTAGGAAAGCGAACAGGCTTGAGATCTGGATGATGTCCAGATCTGTGGCTATAGAACACTCTTCTAATTGTTATGTCACTACAAATTAAATTTAATGCTTACAATATGCCAGCGTCTGCACATTTTTATTTCAAGCATGAAATAATTTAATTATGACAGGCAATTAAAAAAGTGACTACTATATTTGTGTCTCCTTAAGAGACAAGCCAATTATCTCATCCATTATGGCATGCTGTGTGTGTGTGTGTGTGTGTGTGTGTGTGTGTGTGTGTATTATGATATAGGAAGTGGTGTTCTTTGTGGAAGAAATATGTAGTTACTGTGTCTTTAAGAAGAGAACTGCTAAATCTTACCATTTTATAAAATGATGTGTATAATTCAAACCATGATTTGCCTAAGATTTTTATCAAGACAACACATGAATTTCATAAAAGTGATATTTTCCCAGCCAGCCCTTGATATATTCTCATCTCTTTTTACTGTTTCTATATTTAGTTCTTCAGCTAGTTATTTCTACAAATATAGCTAACACAATATAATTCCACAAATATAATTATAACCATTGGGGGCATAGTGGTTCAATGGTAGAATTCCCACCTTCCTGTGGGAGAGCTGGGTTCCATTTCAGACCAATGCACCTCATGCACAGCCACTACCTGTCAGTGGAGGCTTGTGTGTTGCTATGATATTAAACAGGTTTCAGTAGAGCTTCCAGACAAAGACAGAGTAGTAAGAAAGGCCTGGTGTTTTACTTCCAAAAATCAGCCAATGAAAACCCTATGGTTCACAATAGTCCAATCCACAACTGATCATGGAAATGGCACAGGACCAGGAAGAGTTTGGTTCCGTTGTACATGGGGCCACCGTGAGTCAGGGGCAGACTCAACAGCAGCTAACAACAACAACATACAGATTATAACTATATATCCCATCCTCTTCCTGATGGTTAGTATTCATATTATTTTTAATTCTTCCCATAGTTGCTTTTGAAGCATTAAATAATGTGATTAAATTTTTTTTTCCCGCCAGCTTTCTCCTCTATCACTCCAATTCGGAATGTGACCTTATACTTGCCTTGACATTTCTCCCTTCACCCCACATTCCATCTTCTGTCAATTACATATTATTTTATATTGTCAGACACTTATTAACAATTACATGTTATCCTGCAATTACACCAATAGTCCTGCTTTTTCCATGGATTGACTCTGAAATTTGAAAGTGAATAAATTGTGTTTATACTAGTATAAACAAACAAAAACCCGTTGCGGTCAGGTCAATTCCGACTCATAACGACCCTATAGGACAGAGCAGAACTGCCCCGTAGGGTTTCCAAGGAGCAGCTGGTGGATTCTAACTGCTGACCTTTTGGTTAGCAGCTGAATGCTTAACTACTGCTCCACCAGGCTATGAGTTGGAATCAACTTGACAGCAATGGGTTTTTATACCAGTATAACCATGTAAACAGTGTTTATTGTTCAGCCAAATGGTATATTAAGATTACTTTTTATTTCCTGTAGGTTCAGTGTGAGGGTTCTTGAGCCAATAGAAAGAGACTATTCATATCATCAAAGCCAAATAGATTTTTTCCCATCTTGTCGTTTGCCTAAATTAATAATGTGTCATGATTTGGTTCATATTTTGCCATACTTTTCTTATAGAGTTTTTGTTTTTCCTAGAGTCCCTCTTTCCCCTTTTATTTTGGGTTAGGAGGGTCATTTCAAGCTTTTATTGGTTTCCTATGACTGCCATAACAAAATACCACAAAGTAGATGACTTTGTGGTATTCATTGTCTCACTGGAATTTATTGTCTTACAGTTCTGGAGACTAGAAGTCTGAATTCAGGACAAGTCTGAATTCTGGGCTATGTTCTCCCTCTGTCAGCCTTAGGGGATAATCTTTCCTTGTCTTTTAGTTTCTGGCAGCCCCAGGCATTTCTTTGCATTCCTTAGATTGTAGACTAATCCTCACATATCATCCTCCCCCTGTCTCTGACTGTTTCTGTGTCTGTCGTTCTCTTTCATAAAACATCGCTCAGAAGGGATTAGGATTAGGACCAGTCCTACTCTGGTATGACTTTGTTAGCTTAAATGTTAATATCTATAAAGAAAAAACCTATTTCCCCAAATAAGGCCACATCCACAGATGCAGGGGTTAGGACTTTGATACATCTTTTTGGGAGCACAAATCAATCCATAGCACCTTGATTATTACAAATTTCAATCATATATTTTATTCCATTCACATTTCCCTCCTGATGTTCCCTGACATTTTGTTCCAGTCTGGACTAGGATGCTCTAGACCTGTTGCAAATGTCATCCTGTAAATTCCCATCATTGGTTTACTTGGTTGAATTCACTGTTTCTTGACTCTCCCATGTCTTTCTCTTTCTTTTTTTTTCCAATTATGCTGGAGTACATCCTCCAGTAACTTTCTCCAACAAGGTGCTTTCAAATTACATTTTATGGGCACCTTCATGTTTGAAATGTCTTTCATCTTCTCTCACTATTGGCTTGATATAGAATTTTAGGATGAAAACACTTTTCTTTAAAGTCTTTAAAGCAAAGCATCTTTTGTTTTCTCACATCCAGTGTTATTCTTCAGAAGTCTGACCATAGCTGATGCTCATTCCTTTGTGCATGAACTGTTTTTTATCTGTGAAAGCTTTGAGAATATACTTTTTTGTCTGTAGTGTTCAGTAATGTTATGAGGCTGTATCCAGGTGTAGATCTTTTTTATTTATTGTGCTGAACATGTTACATAATTTTCAGTTCTAGAAATTTCTCCTCTATTTTTAATATAATTTTTTTCCTTATCTCTCTTCCCCTTTTGTAAGACCCTAGTTAATAGAAAATGGCTTTCTTGCATTGTTCCTCTAATGTCACATTTTTAAATTTTCATTTATTTCATATTTTCCATCTCTTCAACTTATTATTCTACATTCCAAGAGATTTCATCCACTTTAATACTTCCATGGAATGTTTAATTTCAGTAATCACTCTTTTAATCTCTCAGAGCTCTTTCTCCTTCTCTGATTGTTCCATTTTGGAGACCGTCTGTGGCAACTATGAAAGTACAGTGCTCAGATTTCCCTTCAAACCTGCTGAGAGAAGTGTAGTTCACTGATGTCTCCAGGTGCAGTACCTTGGGCCCTGAAGAGTCAAGACCCAGCACTCCCTGGGAAGGTCCCAGCTGATGACTGAGCATGGTGAAGATTCTAGAGCCTGGCCATTTCTGCCCTCTACAGGTAATCTTTGTGCCAGAGCTTCCCCACTGAGCTAGCTAAGACTTGCTCAGAACTGCACTGGAATCTGAAGCTCTTCCTAGCCAATTCCCTTTCCTTCCCTCTCTCCTTACAAAGCTCTTAGACTTGCAGCACAGCTTGAAGGCTTTCTCTGCCTACTTCTGTTCCCTTTACCCTTTATCTTTCATGAATGTTGCCCCCAATAAATCTCCTATACTTCTTACTTCATCTTGGCTTCTGCTTCCTAGAGGACTAGAACTGACACAGCATCCTATTATTTCTTTACGAATATACTGTCTGTCACATCTCTCTGAATATATTTTATTCTTATAGCTCCCAATACACTTAACAGAGTGTATTTTACCTGGTTTAATGAACTAGTTGGCTTAAGTGAATTCCATTTCAGTAAGCTGAACTTAACCAGAAAAATGGGTGCCATCAACACAATAAAAAAGTAAGGGAGAAGGCTAGGTACACACTCCCTCCCCCCCAAATTTCAGAGAAGGAAAATGTTTAATAACACTAAGATAAGATAAAATAACAATAGTACATAAAAGTATGATTATATTCTTTATGAATTCAGTTGTGTCCCCCAAAAATGTGTGTCTACTTGGCTAAGCCATGATTCCCAGTATTATGTGGTTGTCCTTCATTCTTCGATCTGATGTAATTATCCTATGGGTTGTAAATCCTAACCTCTGTGATGTTAATGGAGCCCTAGTGGCCAGCAGTTCAGCTGTTAACCAAAAGGTCAGCAGTTTGAATCCACCTCCTGCTCCTTGGAAACCCTATGAGGCAGCTCTACTCTGTCCTAAAGGGTCACTAGAAGTCGGAACCAACTTGATGGCACACAATACAGCAACATGATGTTAATGAGGCAGGATTAGAGGCAATTATGTTAATGAGGCAGGACACAATCTACAGGATTAGGTTGTATCTTGAGTCAGTCTCTTCTGAGATATAAAAGAGAGAAATGAGCAGAGAGGAGAAGAAACTCCTGTTGTTGTTGTTATGTGCTGTTGAATTGGTTCCACCCGTAGCTACCCTATGCACAACTGAACGAAACACTGCCCGGTCCTGTGCCATCCTCACAATTGTTGCTATGCTTGAGCCCATTGTTGCAGCCACTGTGCCAATCCATCTCCTTGAGAGTCTTCCTCTTTTTCGCTGACCCTCTACTTTACCAAGTATGATGTCCTTCTCCAGGGACTGATCCCTCCTAATAACATGTCCAAAGTATGTGACACTAAGTCTCACCATCCTTGCTTCTAAGGACCATTCTGGTTGTACTTCTTTCAAGACAGATTTGTTCCTTCTTCTGGCCTTCCATGGTATATTCAATATTCTTCGCCAACATCACAATTCAAAGGCGTCAATTCTTCTTCGGTCTTCCTTATTCATTGTCCAGCTTTTGCATGCATATGAGGCAATGAAAACAACATGGCTTGGGTCACCTTAGTCCTCAGGTTGACATCTTTGCTTTTCAACACTTTAAAGAGGCCTTTTGCAACAGATTTGCCCAATGCAATGTGTCTTTTGATTTCTTGACTGCTGCTTCCAAGGGTGTTGATTATGGATCCAAGTAAAATGAAATTCTTGACAACCTCAATCTTTTCTCCATTTATCATGATGTTGCTTATTGGTCCAGTTGTGAGGATTTTTGTTTTCTTTATGCTGAGGTGTATTCCATACTGAAGGCTGTGGTCTTTGATCTACATCAGTAAGTGCTTCAAGTCCTCTTCACTTTCAGCAAGCAAGGTTGTGTCATCTGCATAATGCAGGTTGTTAATAAGTCTTCCTCCAATCCTGATGCCCCATTCTTCTTCACATAGCCCAGCTTCTCAGATTATTTGCTCAGCAAACAGATTGAATAGGTATGGTGAAATGATATAACCCTGACACGCACCTTTCCTGCCTTTAAACCATGCAGTATCCCCTTGTTATGTTCAAATGACTGCCTCTTGATCCATGTACAGATTCCTCATGAGCACAATTAAGTGTTTTGGAATTCCCATTCTCTGCAATGTTACCCATAATTTGTTATGATTCACACAGTCGAATGCTTTGGCATAGTCAATAAAACACAGGTAAACATCTTTCTGATATTCTCTGCTTTCAGCCAGGATCCATCTGATATCAGCTATGATATCCCTGGTTCCATGTCCTCTTCTAAATCCACCTTGAATTTCTGGCAGTTCCCTGTCAATATACTGCTGCAGCTGCTTTTGAATGATCTTCAGCAAAATTTTGCTTGCATGTGATATTAATGATATTGTTCGATAATTTCCAAATTTGGCTGGATCACTTTTCTTGGGAATAGGCATAAATATGAATCTCTTCCAGTCGGTTGGTTAGGTAGCTGTCTTCCAAATTTCTTGGCATAGATGAGTGAGCAACATCTCAGTTGGTATTCTGTCAATTCCCAGAGCCTTGTTTTTTGCCAATGCCTTCAGAGCAGCTTGGACTTCTTCCATCAGTACCATCAGTTCATGATCATATGTTACCTCTTGAAATGGTTGAACGTCGATCAATTCTTTTTGGTATAGTGACTCTGTATATTCCTTCCATCTTCTTTTGATGCTTCCTGTGTCATTTAATATTTTACCTATAGAATCCTTCATATTGCAACTCGAGGCTTTAATTTTTTCTTCAGTTCTTTCAGTTTGAGAAATGCTGAGTGTGTTCTTCCTTTTTGGTTTTCTATCTCCAGGTCTTTGCACATGTCATCATAATACTTTACTTTGTCTTCTCGAGCCACCCTTTGAAATCTTCTGTGCAACTGTTTTACTTCATCATTTTTTCTTTTTGCTTCAGCTACTCGACGTTCAAGAGCAAGTTTCAGAGTCTCTTCTGACATCCATTTTGGCCTTTTCTTTCTCTCCTGTCTTTTTAATGACCTCTTGCTTTCTTCAAGTATGATGTCCTTGATGTCATTCCACAATTCGTCTGGTCTTTGGTCATCAGTGTTCAATACAGCAAATCTATTCTTGAGATGGTCTCTAAATTCAGGTGGGATATACTCAAGATCATACTTTGGCTCTCATGGACTTGTTCTAATTTTCTTCAGTTTCAATCTCTTTTGAGATATAAAAGAGAGAAGAGAGCAGAGAGGAGAGGGAAGTCTTACTATCAAGAAAGAAGAGCCATGAGTGGAGTGCATCCTTTGGCCCCAGGTGCGTGCACTGAGAAGCTCGTAGACCAGGGGAAGATTGATGACAAGGACCTTCCCCCAGAGCTAGCAGAGAGAGAAAGCCTTCTCATGGAGCTGGCATCCTGAATTCAGCCTTCTAGCCTTCTAAACTGTGAGAGAAAGAAATTCTGTTTGTTAAAGCCATTGACTTGTGGTGTTTCTGTTACAGCAGCATTAGATAACTGAGACATATTCCATCTGTTACTACTTAAAATTTTCGTATTTTGTGAAAAGATCATCCAAATAACCTGCAGCAGGAATCATGCAATGCCTTACAGTTTCAGTTATTGTTGTACATGCCCAAGTATTTCCTTGCCACTGGATTATAGGGTTGTTGAGGATAGAGATCATGTTGTCTCTTCAGTACCTGATAATAATAACAATAATAGCTGTTGTTTATTGTGTGATAACTATACACCAGGTAAAACAGGTAAACATTCTATATCCATTTTTTCATAATCCATGCAAAGAACACAGTTTTATAGATGAAGACACTAAATCTCACAAAGGTTCTGTAAATGGCCCAAGATCACACAGCTAGGAGGAGAAACACATTTGTCTGCCTCCAGAATCTATACTCTCGGTTACATCCATATATATCCTCTGCTTGTACCTAACACATAGAGGACACTCAGTAGCCATTGATTGGTTAATTGAGGTATGTACATATACAGACAGGTAATAAAAATCTCATTTAATAGCATGTAATGTGTGTTCTAGAGTCCTGGGCGATGCAAAGTTAACCTGCTCAACTACTAACCAAAAGGTTGATGGTTTGAGTCCACCCAGAGGTACCTTGGAAGAAAGACTTGGCAATCTAATTCCAAAAAATCAGCCACTGAAAATCCTATGGAGCACAAAAAGACAACTCAATCAAAAACTGAGCAAAGGACATGAACGTGCACTTCACCAAAGAGGATATTCCTACATGAAAAGATACTCAACGTCATTAGCCATCAGAGAAATGCAAATCAAAACCACAATGAGATACCATTTCACTCCCACTAGGATGGCTAAGATAAAGAAAAACAAAAAATGGAAAATAACAAGTGTTGGGAGAGGATGTGGAGAAATTGGAACCCTTATCTACTGCTACTGGGAATGAACAATGGTACAGCCATTGTGGAAAACAGTCTGGTGGTTCCTCAAAAAACTAGAAGCATAACTGCCATATGACCCAGCAATTTCACTCCTAGGTATATACCCTTGGGATTGAATATAAGTGACATGAACAGACATATGCACACCTATGCTCATTGCAGCACTGTTCACAGTAGCAAAAAGATGGAAACAACCTAAGTGCCCATCAACGGATGAATGGAGAAGTAAAATGTGGTACATACATACAATGGAATACTACTTAGTGATAAAGCAAAATGAGTTCCTGAAACATCTTAGAACATGGACAAACCTGGAGGTTAGTATGTTGAGAGAAATAAGTCAATCACAAAAAAAACAAATAGTGTATGTTCTCACTTTTATGAAATGACATGAATAGGTAAATATACAGAAACTACTGTTTATTAGTGGTTACCAGGGATGGAAGGAGGGAGAGTGGGATTCACTATTTACATACTAGACCCTTGGTATTTTTGGTAATGGGAAAAGTAACACCGAATGAGGGTGAAGTGTGCACAGCTTTATGAAGATAAATGATGTCACTAAGACGCACACAAGAATATAGGACCTTTTTGGAATTGCTATAGCATATATAATTCTACAGCAACAACAACCAAAAAGTATATGTGCAGGTATATATGTATGTATGTATGTAGGCATATATGTGTGTAGGTATGTATGTATGTGTATATATAGATGTATGCATATGTATATGCATATGCAGGTGTGTGTGTATATGCCTATATATAACACATATAATAAAGCATTTAGGTGGCACAGTTATGGATACTTCTTAGACATAACCAAACACCTCACAAGATTGGTTTTCTGAATTTGAAGGTTAGGATCATAGTCTCATGGGACAACTCAGTTAATTGGCAAAACATAATTCATAAAGTTCATGTTCTATATCGTAGTTTGGTGAGTAATGTCTGGGGTCTTAAAAGCTTGCAAGCAGCCATCTAAGATACAACTATTGGTCTCTACTCCTCAGGAGCAAAAGAGAAAGAAGGAAACCAAAGACTCAAAAAGAAACTAGTCTACAGGACTAAGTCTGCATGAACCACGGCCTCATCTACCCTGAGACCAGAAGAACTAGATGGTACCCGGCTACCAATACCAACCATTCGGATCAGGGCCACAATAGATAGATCCTGATAGAATGGAAGAAAATGTGGAACAGAACCTCAAATTCTTTAAAAAAAATCCAGACTTACTGGACCAGTTGAGACTGGAGGACTCCCCAAGACAATTGCCCTGAGGTATTGTTTAAACCTTGAGCCAAAAATAACCCCTGAGGTCACTTTTTAGCTAAATAATGGATTGGCTCACAAAATAAAGAATATCACCCATGAATACTGTGCTCCTTTAAAAAAAATCATCTGTATGAGACCAAATGTCAAGAATTACTTTAAAACAAAGAAGAGAAAGTAAGGGGACAGGGAGACTAGATTAATGGAAGCAGAACGGAAATAATGATGATGTTCGTGCATGGTGAAGAATATAACCAATGTCACTGAACAATTTATGTAGAAATTGTTGAATGGGAACCTAAACTGTTGTGTAAACCTTCATTGAAAACAAAATAAAATATTATTTAAAAAAAAAAAAGAAAAGAAAACCCTATGGAGCACGGCTCTACTCTGACACACATGGGGTCACCATAAGTCAAACTGACTCAATGGTAACTGGTTTTACCATGTGTTCTATAGATCTGTGACGAGGAAGGATGGATGTTAAGGGCTAAGGAAGCCTCGTGCGTTCTGAAATGATCTTCCTGGGAAGAAGCACATTTTATCAGTATCAAATCTCCCTGGCCTTGTGGAGCTCTAGTATCAAGTAGCTTTTTTACCTTTGAAATACAAACGGTCATTAGGAGGCAGACCGTAACAAGCCTTTTATTTTCCCTCTTATAACATGTTGTCTAGGGTCTCTGTGGGAGAGGAGGTAATGTACAAACATATGCATGCTTGCTCTCTTACAGAAAACCAACTCTTTATTTACCTGAGCTTCTCCTCATGCCCCCAGAGAAGTAATTAAACCAAATCATTGACCCCTCTGGAGTAGCTCATGAATCAGTTTTCTTTCTATAAAGGAAAGGCCTTGGGAAAAATAAAATGTCATTGGCCCAGAATCATCATAAATCAGTTTATGCAGAAAATATGCAAGGGGGTGTGACAGCATCTTTTGTAATCTCTTTTTTCCAATATTCAGAAATGTGAACTTTTATAATAACAAATTCCATGATTTTGTTCTTGGAATTCCTCAGTGCATTGCACGTAACTCATCAGAGACTGACTACTTGTCATGACAAACACAAGCTCGCATTCAGCTGTTTATCAGACGCTTAGGATTTGCCCAGGAATTGAATATGTGACTCTCCTCCCTCTCTCATGGATAGTATTGTTATTTGGAGGCAAAAAATACATTTGTCTCTCTTCTGATCTTCTCTACTACCAGCCTATAATGCTACAAAATGCAGACGCCCCTCCCTCACCTCACCCCTTCAGAAGTTACCAGATTAGCAGTCATAACCCCAGAATTGAAGTGGTGATCCCAGTCTTCAGACTGAGCTGTGACATGGACAAGGGACTGGCATGCATAGGATGTTTAGAAACCGAGGCTGACTAGTGCCTGGGTGCCGTTCCAGTCGGTGGCTGGTTTAAGTGACTATGGAAAACATAAAGTTGATGCGATGCTCTCAACTAAAGATGTTGTCTAGACTGTCCCTTTCAGAGTGTCATGGCCCCTAATCCACAGCCTCACTGAGATTTTTTCTTTTTCTCAAACCTGACCAGGTACAAGCAAGATGCTGTGAGTGTCTCGGGCAGTGCCGCTCCACGCCTACCTCCCTGCACCTGGTTGCCATGCCTTGCAAAACTGAGGAAATCAAGGACTTTCTGCTCACAGCCAGATGAAAAGATGCCAAATCTGTCAAGATGAAGAAAAATAAGGACAATGTGAAGTTCGATGCAGCAGACAGCTTTATACCCTGGTCACACACACGAAGGGAGGCAGAAACTAAAACAGTCCCTGCCCACAGGTTTGGCAGTGAAGGAGCTGAAATGAACCAGACAAGCTGATTTGAACTGTAGTAAAAATTTTTTTAATTTAAAAAAAAAAAACAACTTTTCTAAAAGATGGAATTGATCCGAAGGACAAGGAGATATTTTTCCAATGAATCTGAAATTTATTCATTCACTCTACAAATATGTATTGGTTACCTACCACCTTCAAGACACTGGGCTGGCAGCCAGGGATACAGGGGGATAATGGAATAAGATAGATATGTTCATTGCCATCAGGAAGCAATAACAGGCAACACATTATATAAACAAAGATGAATTGCAAAGGCAAGGTCCAGAGAGCTACGAGAATGAGTAAGGGGGGAAGCAATATCACTTGGGGGAGACAGAGAAGTCCTCCCTGAGAAAGTGGCGTTTAGGCTGAGCTGAGCTGGAGGCAGCCATGGGAAAAGTTGGGAGATGAGTCCAGCCGGTGTGAAAGCCCCATGGTGAGAAGGAACCCGAGAGAAAGCCAGTGAGTCTGGAGCACAGCACAGACAGTGGAGTCTAGAGTTCTTCTCCCCAGGTCCGCTGGTAGTCTCTGAAAGGCAGAGACTTCTGTGACCACACAGAGCTAAACAAACCTCAGTTATGAAATGTTTGCCATCCACCGCTATGAGGCATGCAATGCATAAGCAGCCGTTTCCCGAGGTGCTATAGTACGGCATGGTGGCGAACCGTGGATTCTCTCATACAGACACCCCTGCACTCAAGCAAAATGGCATACACACGAGCTTATTCACTGCAGCTTTGCCTGCCCAAGCAAAAGATCAGGTACAACCCACATTTCTTTCAGTAAGGAAGGGTTAAATAAATCAACGTATATCCACACAATGGGCTAATAAGTGGCTGAGAAAGAATGACTCTACATATGCATACGAAAAGATCTCTAACATATAATATTAAGTGAAAAAAAAGGTAGGTCCAGAAAAAGGTGGGCCAAGTGCAACCACTTGTACTAAAAAAAAATAATGTAAACAGGAAAGAATATATTTGCACATTTTGATTGTATTTGCATAAAGAAACTCTTGAAGGATACCCAGAAGCTAGTCAAAGTGGTTACCTACGGCAGTGGTGAAGGTGGGGCACGGGGCTGATGCGGACGGAGGCGGGAGTGAGAACTTTCATTATATACCTTTTTGTGTTGTTTTGATTTATGAGACTTGGGAATGTATTATCTATTCTGAAAATAAGCTAACATGAAGTGGGCGCACTGGAGCCCAACGACCTCATTTTGATTCCCAGTGCTGCACCATTTATTAGCTGGGTAGGGTTCTAATGCTATCTAACTCTTCAGTGCCTGAATTTCCTCCTGGGTAAAATGGGCTTGATAAAATAGTTCCTACCTCACAAGACTGCTTTGAGGAGTAAATGAAGTAATAGATGCAGTGCCCTTAAATCAGTGTCCAGCACGTAGTAAGTGCTTAATAAATCGTGGTAATCATCATGCTGATGCTACAACCTCAAAGTATGTACTGTTTCAAAAGGTGTATGTGGCTTTCTCTGGTGATTGGCATTATGGGTACAATTGTGGGGGGGTTTCTTTTCTTCATTGTGCTTACAGTATTTCTAAATTCTCTGTAAAGATCATGCATGCATGATGAGAAAATAAAAACTAAAAATTGTCAGTTCTCGGTCCTAAATACTGTCCACTGGGTTTTGCCTTTGACATACCCACTCACCTGCACTCTCGGGCTTTTGAGGTAATTACCCCTGAGGGTCATACCCCAGTTCCCTGGCTCACTCTTGCTCCAAATAAGTCCCTCTCCCGGCTTTAGGATTCCAACCTCAGCCCTGCCTCTGGCCTTTAGGACTGGCGTTTGTGTTGATTTACCGTTTGAACCTTGATTGTACGCACTCGTAGGTGGGTATTCTCTCCTAGCTGCTTGCTGTTGTTAGTTGCCGTGGAGCTGATTCCGGTTCATGGGGGACCCCACGTGTGCGGAGGAGAACTGCTTCCTGTAGTTTGCAAGGCTGTGACCTTTTGGAAGCAGATTGCCTGGCCTGTCTTCCAAGGTGTCTTTGGGTGGGTCCAAACCGCCAACCTTTCAGCTAGCAGTTGAGCGCTTAACCATTTGTGCCACCCAGTGATTTCCTTTCTAGCTTGGTCTCCAGGAAACCAGCCCTGACAACTCCCACTTGGCTGCCCCCATGATTGTCCCAACCCTGGCTACCCTCTAAGTTGGGGAGGGTTTGGAGGATGTCATTGTTGGGTTCTGTGGAGTCTATTCTGACTCATAGCAATCCCATGTGACATAGTGTTTTCTTGGCTGTAATCTTTTCAGAAGCGATTTACAGGTCTTCCTAAGGCGTAGCTGCTGGGTGAGTTCAAATTCCAACCTTTCACAGTGGAGCACTTAACTGTCACGCCACCAGGACTCCTTTTCGGAGGATAGGATATTAATATAATTCACATTGTATGCAGAAGATACAATTATGGGCACAATACAGGAGTTGGCATCTGGGGGTGATTTCTAACCAAAGAGGTATAGAATTTATAAGAGAGCCAGTTGACTTTCTAATGTGACATGATAAGTATACCTTCTTGTAGAAGATTTTACAAAAAAAAAAAAAAAAACAGAATGGCAGAACACCAGGCTGACAGTAAAGACAATTCCGTCAACAACTGCTGGAACTGTTGCATGCAGAAGTGAAGGGTTGCTTGATTTGGAAAAAACAAAACAAATGATGGAAGTGTAAGGATGAGAGAAGCATGTGCTGATTGCTTAGGGTTTTAAGAAAAGAAGGGGGATGAGATTGTCTTTAGCCTAAGGCAAATATTGGTTACGACAATCAGAGAGAACTCGTCCTGAGGCTTGATTCTCCCTAAGATCTCAACCACATTCCCTGCATTTCCAAGAGGCAGGGAAAATGAGGTGCCATGATGGTGCTTTTCGACAAACACATTGATCAACAGGAAGAATTTGTGCACCAACATATGCTTGTTGTTTGTTAGGTGTGATCAAGTCGGTTCCAACTCACAGTGACCCTACGTACAACAGAACAAAACACTACCCAGTCCTGCGCCATCCTCACAATCTTTCCTAACTTGAGCTCATTGTTGCAGCCAGTGTTTCAGTCCATGTCATTGATGCTCTTCCTCTTTTTTGCTGACCCTCCACTTTACCAAGCATGATGTCCTTCTCCAAGGACTGGTCCCTCCTGATAACATGTCCAAAGTTTCGCCCTCCTTGCATTTAATGAGCATTCTGACTGCACTTCTTCCAAGGCAGATTTGTTCTTTCTTCTGGCAGTCCATGGTATAGTCTATATTCTTCACCAACACCATAATTTAAAGGCATCAATTCTTCTTCAGTCTTCCTTATACATTGTCTAGCTTTTGCATGCATATGCAAAAGGCGAATGAAAATAACCATGGCTGGAGTCAGGCACACCTTAGTCCTCAAAGTGACATCCTTGCTTTTCAACACTTTAAAGAGGTCTTTTGCAGCAGATTTCCCCAGTGTAATATATCCTCTGATATCTTGACTGCTGCTTCCATGGGCGTTGACTGGGGATCCAAGTAAAATGAAATACTTGAAAATTTTAATCTTTTCTCCATTTATCATGATGTTGCTTATTGGTCCAGTTGAAAGGATTTTTGTTTTCTTTATGTGGAGGTGTAATCCATACTGAAGGCTGTAGTCTTTGATCTTCATCAGTAAGTGCTTCAAATCCTCTTCACTTTCAGCAAGCAAGGTTGTGTCATCTGCATATATCACAGGTTGCTAATGAGTCTTCCTCCAATCCTGATGCTGCGTTCTTCTTTATATAGTCCAGCTTCTCGGACTATTTGCTCAGCATACAGTATGGTCAAAGGATACAACCCTGACGCATACCTTTCCTGACTTTAAACCATGCAGAATCCCCTTGTTCTGTTCAAACGACTGCCTGTTGATCTACGTACAGGTTCCTCATGAGCACAATTAAGTGTTTTGGAATTCCCATTCTTCAAAAAGTTATCCATAATTTATCATTATCGACTCAGTCACATACATTTGGAGAGTCAATAAAATACAGGTAAACATCTTTCGAAGCCCTGATGGCACAGTGGTTAAGAGTTCAACTGATAACCAAAAGGTCAGCAGTTGAAATCCATCAGCCACTCCTTGGAAACAATACGGGGCAGTTCTGTTCTGTCCTGTAGGGTCGCTATGAGTCAAAATCAACTCAACGGCGATGAGTTTGGAAACGTCTTTCTGGTATTCTCTGCTTTCAGCCAAGATCTATCTGACATCAGTAACGATACCTCTCTTCCTATGTCCTCTTCTGAATTGGCTTGAACTTCTGGCAGTTCTCTGTCCACGTATTGCTGCAACTGCTTTTGAAAAATCTTCAGCAAAATTTTACTTGTGTGTGATATTAATGATACTGTTCAACAATTTCTGCATTCTGTTGGTTCACCTGTTTCTGGAATGGCACAAATATGGATCTCTTCCAGTTGATTGACCAGGTAGCTGTCTTCCAAATTTGTTGGCATAGATGAGTGAGCACCTCCAGTGCTGCATCTCTCTGTTGAAACATCTTGATTAGTATTCTGTCAATTCCTGGAGCCTTGTTTTTCACCAGTGCCTTCAGTGCAGCTTGGACTTCTTCCTTCAATACCATTGGTTCTTGATTACATGCTACCTCTTAAAATGGTTGAATGTTGACCAGTTCTTTTTGGTACAGTGACTCTGTGTATTCTTTCCATCTTCTTTTGATGCTTCCTGGTCATTCAATATTTTTCCCATAGTATCCTTCAATGTTGCAACTCAAGCTTGAATTTTTTCTTAAGTTCTTTCAGCTTGAGAAATGCTGACCGTATTCTTCCCTTTCGGTTTTCTAACTCCAGGTCTTTACACAAGTCTCACTTTTGTGAAGCTCTTTTACTTCATCATTTCTTCCATTCGCTTTAACTACTCAATGTTCAAAAGCAAGTTTCAGAGTCTCTTCTGACATCCTTTTTTTTTTTTTCTTTCTTTCTTTCCTGTCTTTTTAATGACCTTTTGCTTTCTTCATGTATGAAGTCCTTGATGTCATCCCACAACTGCTCTGGTTTTTGGTCATAAGTGTTCAGTGCATCAATCTATTCTTGAGATAATCTCTAAATTCAGGTAGGATATACACAAGGTTGTACTCTGGCTCTCAAGGACTTGCTCTAATTTTCTTCAGCTTCAGCTTGAACTTGCATATGAGCAATTGATGGTCTATTCTGCAGCTGGCTCCTGGGCTTGTTCTGACTGATGATATTGAGCTTCTCCATTGTCTCTTTCCACAGATGTAGTCAATTTGATTCCTGTATGTTCCATCTGGGGAGTTCCACCTGTATAGTTGCCATTTATGTCGTTGGAAAAAGGTATTTGCAATGAAAAAGTTGTTGGTCTTGCAAAATTCTATCATGCCATCTCTGGTGTCATTTCTATCATCAAGGCCATATTTTCCAACAACCAATCCTTCTTTGTTTCCAACTTTCACATTCCAATTACCAGTAATTGTAAAGGCATCTTGATTGCATGTTTGATCAATTTCAGACTGCAGAAGTTGGTAAAAGTCTTCAACTTCCTCATCTTTGGCCTTAGGCGTTGGTGCGTAAATTTGAATAAGTCGTATTAACTGGTCTTCCTTGTAAGTGTATGGATGTTATCCTATTGCTGACAGCATTGTCCTTCAGGGTAGATCTTGAAATGTTCTTTTTGACAATGAACGAACGAGACGTCATTCCTCTTCAATTTGTCATTTCCTGTATAGTAGACAATATGATTGTCCTATTCAAAATGGCCAATACCAGTCCATCTCAGCTCACTAATGCCTAGGATATTGATTTTTATATATTCCATTTCATTTTTGATGACTTCCAATTTTCCTAGATTCATACTTTGTACATTCCACATTCTGATTATTAATGGATGTTTGCAGCTGTTCCTTCTCATTTTGAGTCTTGTCACATCAGTAAATGTAGATCCTGAAAGCTTTACTCCATCCACATCATTAAGGTCGACTCTACTTTGAGGAGGCGGCTCTTCCCCAGTCATATTTTGAGTGTCTTCCAACTTGAGCGGCTTATCTTCCGGCACTATACCAGACAACGTTCCACTGCTATTCATAAGGTTTTCACTAGCCAATTTTTTCAGAAGCAGACTGCCAGGCCCTTCTTCCTAGTCTGTCTTAGTCTGGAAGCTCCTCTGAAACCAGTCAGCTGTGGGTGACCGTACTGATCACAGCAACACGCAGGCCACCACAGTAGGACAGACTGACAGATGTGGGGAACATATCATTTTTATGCTTATGGTACTTTCCAAATTTTCTAGAGAATGCTTAGCTTTAAATTAGTAATGGAATTTTCTTTTCCTATAGGTATATTTCTCCCAGTGTAAATGCAAATCCAGACATTATGAAAGCAAAAATGTACATTTTTATTTGTTTTTATGTGTGTGTGTATGTTTTATTGAATTTTAGAATAAGAGTAGCATAAAGTGTGCTTAATATAGGGAATCATGGTGAATAGAATGCAAAGCAATAACAATTCAATTTTGATACCCAGCTAATAATAGTAGTAATAATTAATCAACAGTTCTAAAGTGTTCTGCAAATGAACCTACATGACAGTTATAGGTGGATTGAGTACTTGATTTTGCTTTACAGCTATTTGCTGAGGGTCCTCATAAAAAAGGGAAAAGCATATAAAGCCAGAAAAGCAAATAGGAAAGGAAATAACATTTGCGAAGTACTTAACGTATACCGGCCCTGTGCTAGGAGTATTTTATGTTGCTAGCTGCCATCGAGTTGGCCCCCTACTCACAGCAACCCCATGCTCAATAAAACAAAAATGTTCCCGGTCTTGCGCCATCCCCATGATTGGTTGGTGATCAGACCTTTGTGATTATAGATTTTTATTGGCTGATTTTCAGAAGTAGATCACCAGGTCTTTCTTTCTAGTCCATCTTAGTCTGGAAGCTCTGCTAAAACCTGTTCAGCTTCATAGCGACACGCAAGCCTCCACTGACAGATGGGTGGTGGCTGTGTGTGAAATGCATTGGACATTAACTCTTTCATTCTCCACAGTGGCCATGTAAGATGGGTACTAGTGTCCTGATGGAGCCCTGGTGGCACAGTGGTTAACAGCTATGGCGAGCTATGGCTGCTAACCCAAAGGCTGGCAGTTTGAATCCACTAGCCACTCCTTGGAAACCCTATGGGCCAGTTCTACTCTGTCCTATAAGATTGCTATGAGTTGGAATCGACTCAACGGCAACGGGTTTGGTTTTTTTGGTTTTAGTGTCCTGATGATGATGATGATGATAATGGTAGTAGTGGTAGTGGTGATAGCTACAATTATTGAGCAGTTTCTGTTTGCCAAGCACAAACTATCTTTGGACCCCTGGTGGCACAGTGGTTAAGCGTTTGGCTGCTAACCAAAAGGTTGGCAGTTCAAATCCACCAGCTGCTCCTTGGAAACCCTATGGGGCAGTTTTATTCTGTCCTGTAGGGTCTCTATGAGTGGAATCAACTCGATGGCAATGGGCGTTGGTTACACTATCTTTATTCATTGAATATTCATTGAATAAATGTTTATTGGATGCCCTTACTGTGTACCAGGCATTGTTCTAGGCACTTGAGATGCATCAGTGAACAAAACACAAAATACACAAAAATTCTTAACCCTATAAATCTCCATTTGGGAGTGGGAGTGGCACTGGAGACTCCCAGACAATACACTTATAAATAGGAATAATGTGTTAGAAGGGAATAAGTACTATGGAAAAATAATAGATCAGAGTACAGGGCATTCGGAGTGTGGGGATGGAGTTCAAGTTGCAGTTTTAAATTGAGTGGTAATGGTAGGCCTTACTGAGAAGGTGATACCTGAAGCAGCTGAAGAGGTTAGCCACATGAATGGATACTGGGGGAAGAAGACTCCAGGTAGAGGGAACAGCCATGGCTAAGGCCCTAAGGCAGGAAGGTTCTTTTCTTGGAGTGTTCAATGAGCAGAAGCGAGGCCAGCGAGACTGGGCAGACGGAAGAAGAGTGGGAATAGGGAGGAGGTCAAGCAGTGACTGGGGGCCAGATTCTGTAGGGCATTGCAGGCCAATGGGAGGAGGTTGGCTTTTATTCTGAGTAAATGGTAAATTGTTGGAGAGATTTGAGCAGATGAGTGACATGGTCTGGTGTACATTTTTAAATAATCACTTGGCTATTGTGTTGAGAATAATACTTGTCTTACATATATTATCTTCTGTAATGAAACAGTTCTCTGAGGTTCCTAGGATTCCTATTTTACATACAAGAAGGCGAGGATTGGAAAAAAATCAAGTATCTTTTGTGGGAGCAGCAGAGCCAGGAATCAAACCCAAGCATAGCTGATTTCCAAGCCTGGGCTCATTTCATAACTGTCTTGAAATAATAGCTTCTAGGTTCATATTAGTTCATGACAACTGAAATACAGATTTCAGGTATAGGAAGAAGAAGTATGTTCTAGGTAGCTTAACAGATGGAGGGCAACAAAAAAAAGAAAAATTCATAAATTAATTTAGCAGATGACCTTGAATCCCTACTATGTTCATAAGCATCTTGCAAAGTGTTGGGAGGTACAATCTCACCCCTTAGATAGCTTATGGTCTAAAAAGGGAGAGTTAGATATTAACAAATAAGTATAACAAATAATTACAGTAATCATTAAAGAAGAATCTATAAGCTTCAGTGGGGGTCAAGAGGAAGTGGCTGATTCTAAGGGAGGGGGGATTATAGTGTGTGGCTGTTTGCAGTTGGCAAAACATGTTCTCACATCTAATGTCTAGTTCCCTGGTTCTGAGTTTAATTCAAACAGCTTGTAAAGAAAAAAAAATTTTTCTTTTCTCTTAAGGTGCTTTCAGGAAAAGGGAAAGATTTTCTCATTTGAGGCATTCTCTCTGGATCTTGCCACTGACTTTTGTTTTGCAATTTCAATCCGTTGCATCCTTTTGTCTGGGATACATTGCAGACTGTTGAAAATCCAAAAAACAGAAGGGAACAGAAGGCTGTCTGTGCCTTTGGTGTCAGTGAACTGTTTTATGCTGCGTGTGTGTATGTGTGTGTGTGCGTGTGTGTGTGTGCGCATGCGTGCATGTGTGTGTATGTGTGTGTGCATGTGTGTGCACGTGCGTGTGTGCGTGTGTGTGCGTGTGTGTGCGTGTGTGTGCATGTGTGTGTGTGCGCGCGCATGTGTGTGTGTGCACATGTGTGTGTGCATGTGTGTGTGTGCATCTCAGATTCCTATGGAGCCTGTTCAGATCACGTATTCTGTAATGGGGCTTCCCAACGAAAGATTTTTGTTTAAGAATCTTAAGCAGCATTGCGTCACCATGTTGGAGGTGGCACCTCTATTGGATGAAACATTCATTTTACTTTTCCAGTTTCCCCCATGTGAACGCTCGACTCTCTGCTACTTTTCCATCCTGCAGCCATGCTGATTCCTTTGGGTCTGATCCTCCCAAGATTCCCCTGCCAACGGTGAGAGAGATAGTGTCATGAAATGGAAACCTGATGGTCTTTGGATACTTAGTCTAACCTGGGTTAGAATTCCTGGAGCTACAATATACTAAACTGTGTAACACTGGGAAACCCATGAACTTGGCTTACCTGTAACTTGGATGTAAAAATACCTACTTCACAGGGTTGTTGTTTTAAATAAGACAGCCTATACAATGAGCCTGGCTCATAACAATTGCTTGAGGAGTGTTAGCTATTGCAGGATTATTTTAGTGACATTATCTTTTCATGTCTGAATTTATGGCAGTACTGAGTGCTGGGTCATCGCTTTGGCCAACAGTAATAGGCACCCCTCCCTTTGAGGAAGAACTGCAAAGGCTGGGTCGCTGGCTCTGTTTATTATCCCTGCTGGAAGGGATGCGGACAGGAGGCTGGAGAATCACAAGCCCCTTGCTGGGATTTCACCTCAGCTGGTTCCATCAGTAGCTTCACTCCAGGGATTACATAAATATTTTGTGTTCCAAGAACTTCACCCTGGGCACCATCCCAAGGGAGCTCAGTGTTTAAAAATGCTGTGTCCTCAGCAGTCTGAGTTCAGACTTTGCAAGCAAGAGAAAATGCAGCAGACAGGAGCCTTCCTTAGAGTGTTTCTAGGGAGATAATGAGAATATCATCATCATTATCATCAATAAGCATTTACTGAACATATCTTATCTCCAGAATAGTGTATTAGGTGCCAAAACCATCCAGTCCTTGGGGTCAGCCTGTTGTTGTTCTTATTAGTTTCTGTAGAGTCAGTTGCAACTCATGGTGACCCCTTGTGTGCAGAGTAGAACTGCTCCATACGGTTTTCAAGGCTGTGAGCCTTTGGGAGCCCATTGCCAGGCTAGGTGAGTTCAAACTGCCAACTTTTCATCTAGTAGTCAAGAACTTAACCATTTGAGCCACCCAGAGACTCCATTGGGAGTAGATTACCAAAAACCCATTGCCATCAAGTAGATTCCAACTCATAGTAACACTATAGCACAGACTAGAACAGCCCCATAGGATTTCCAAGGTTGTAATCTTTACAGAAACAGACTGCCACATCTTTCTTCTTTGGAGTAGCTGATGGCTTTGAACCACTGTCCTCTTGGTTCGTAGCCAAGTACTTAACCACTGCACCTCCTGGGCACCTGGGGTCAGCCTAGCACCTACTTATTCCCTGCTTCACTGTGTGGTCACAGTTTCTTAGCATCCCTTTCCATGGCCCTCTAACCTGAGACAACAAGGACAGGCGTCAACCTTTAATGTTAGAGACAGCTGTTCCCTGATAGAGATGACCACTCACATGTGGACTAGAAGCACGGGCTCGAGGATGAAGCAGAACCCATACTGCTCAGCAGAACCCACAAGCCCTGCAACTGGTAGTATTGGAAGTCGTGAGACACACCAGGAAAGCAGAGTCATGGCCACACACGCAGGGTCAGGGTCTGCAGAGAGAGCTTCCTTGGGTCATGCATCCATTCTACTTACATGCAGGAACCATCCCTGTGGGCTACAGAGCTCCAGTCTGGAGCCTGGAGTGGGGAGGAGGAAGGGTGCAGGTGAGACAGGTAAGTGAATAAGTACAAGACAATGGCATGTGTGCAATAACAGAAAAGAATGTGCAAATGCCCGGGGAGGATAGTGGAGGGAGCAGGTTATCCTCACCCCACCCGAAGGAGCTGAAAATCCACTCTTACAGGAATGCAGCTTGGTGGGATCTAGAAAATAAATGAAGATTCAAATTTGTTGAGCTATAAACTCCTGCAAGGGTGAGGAGTAAGCATCTTGGATTTGCTTTGCATAGTATCTGTCATGGTGTTGAGAACATGTGAACATCGAATACAGTGGCACTGCTCTCATAGTAAAGAAAGAGGCATTTGCTGGCAGTGGGGGTAGGTAGTATGGACTCATTGGCTCAGGGCTGACTGAGTCATCTCTCTACTTCCCAGAATAATTTTCATCCATCTTCATAGGTGATTCAGGCTGAGTCAATTAAACATTGGGCTTTAATCTGTCTGTCCACAAAGTTGGTATTTAGAACCCTACCCTCCTTCACAGAAACGTCAAGGAGGCTGATAGCCTTAGAAAGACACTTTGTGCTTCCACGAAGAAAGATGTTTTTCAAGTCTGAGGTTTTATCCTTTGCAAGGTGTGACTCAATAAGATCGTCGTTGTACTATGGGAAGAAAACCAGTCCCGAGACACATGAGTTGGAAGAATGTGTTCAAACTTGTCAGAAATAGACCAGAGGGTCATTGTCAGAAATAAACCCGGGAGCGAGCTTGGTATTGGAATGCATACCTAGAATAGAGGGAGACTGAAGCAATCTCTTTATACTCGGATAAAATCAGACCCCACTAGGGTCATATGTCTACATTCCAGGAGCTACAGCTGAGAAGGGCAGTAAAGATTGGACAGGCTTCAGAGGAAAGTTGTCAAGATGATTGAAGGGCTGAAAAATAATACCTGCGAGAGGAGGTGAAAGGAGACTGGTCTGGCACCAACTAGCTGTGTGACTTTAGATAAGACACTTCCACTCGGAGGAGCTCCTTTCCCTCGTTTATAAAATGAAGACGGTGGCTTGGTTGAGTGTCCGGTCCTCCTAGATCTAACAGTATTTTTATAGTCCAGAAGGAGCAAAAGCTAAGCAGTATCTTTATCATTCATCTGTTTCAATCGGATGACCATCTTTTACAAATCTCTGTCTTCCTTATTCGAGACAGAATAAGAGAAAAATGGTCAAAATGTAGATTAAGATATTTTACAGAAGCAAAAGCCATGCAGACAGTTTGTTTCAATCAAACATGAAGGCAGGAATTCAGAAAAATAAATGTAGTTAAACTTTAAAGTTTTTGCTTAAGACGGCATTTCAGCCCTCGTGTTTTCATAAATTATAAGCTGACTCTCTCACCGAGAGCTCTCTTTCCCTTTCTCCATCCCTGTCAGCACAAGACCTTCCAGTTTCCTCCACTTGGGTCAGGTGAGGTGGGAATGATAATTGGTCTGCTCTCAAAAGAGATACCAGCAATCTGCATGCTCTGATTACAATTCACCCTTAGAACGGGAAGTCCTGTGTAAAAAGGGGAGGAGAGATGTACAAGCAGATACAATGATGCATTGTTAACCAAAGACTGCCTCCAGCTACAGTCTGCTTGTCTCCAAGAAGCCTTAAAATGTGACACTGCACTGATGGTGCTAATCTCAAAATTCTACCCCGATCTCTCTCCATTCTCCACCTCCACTCCTCTTTCTAGGAGCCAAGGATTGGGAGCAAGAACAGAAGAAAAGTGGAAGGGTCTGTGACAATAGCTGGAAAAGAGAACTCTGGAGACTATGGCTGTCTTCATTGGCCACTCACTGCCTGGTGTGCGAGTGATTCAGCTTGGTTCAAAGGCACAGGGCCAAGTGGACTGAGTGTGGCAGTCCAAGATCACAGCCATGTGGCTCTCACACCCTAGGTCCAAATGCCCACCTTCCAGTAGTAGGGGTCTTGATCTGAACCGGTGGTCCTCCACTGGTGGCTACACATTAGAGTCATTTGTGGACCTTTTTAAACAAACACTGATGTCCAGGCCCCACCTGAGATGAATTAAACAGGATCTGTGGAATTCTAGGGAAAATTTCCTTACACTACAGACTATACCACAAACCAGTCAAATGAACTTAAAACACACAAAATACCAGAAGATTCATAAAGGAAGAGAAAAATTCCACCTTGTAATAACGTGCCCCTTACATGATAGTCACCACATATCTGTCAATTTGTTATGCTGTGGTGGATTCTCTGTTGCTGTGATGCTGGAAGCTATGCCACCAGTATTTCAAATACCACCAGGGCACCCATAGCAAACAGGTTTCAGCAGAGGTTCCAGACTAAGGTAGACTAGGAAGAAATGCCTGGAGATCTATTTCTGAAAATTAGCCAGTGAAAACCCTATGGATCACAGCAGAATATTGTCCAGCTCACTTGCTTTGGACATGTCATCAAGAGGAGGACACCATATTTAGTGAAGTACACAGCCAACAAGGGCAAAGGAGACCCTCAGTGAAATGGATTGGCACAGTAGCCTCAGCGAGGGACTTCAACATGCTAGCAATCATGAAGATGGTGCAGAACTGGGCAGCATTTTGTTCTGTTGTACGTAGGGTCACCATGAGTCAGAGTTGACTCAAGAGCATCTATCTATCTACCTATCTATCTATCTATTTATCTGTCTAAACACATAACATTCCTTAACTCTGCTTGTGGAAATGCTATGTTGCTTTATATTCATGTTAAGCATGATTTTATACAATATCCTTTGAGTTCCTTTGGAACATATTCCCTCCATGATGGTCTGCATAAAATTTGGTTGCAGATCGGTCTTGACATCCACTCAGTCTGTTGCTGTTTCTCCTAACCATTGTGATTTTATCACATTGCCTGGCACTTAATAGGAAGGAGCCAGTGGTGTCACTAGGGGGGATGCAGACTGTACCAGGTGGCACTGTCAGAGGGGGTGACACCAAAATGACTGCCTATAAAAGTATCCCTGTAGTTAGTTGTAACAACAAAGACATTTTTCATAAGCCCAGCTTCCATGTATCAATACACCTACAAGACTAAAACTCTATGCTAATTTACTTTATGAATCTTCTAATGCCCCCTGGTCAGAGCTATCATTATTACTCAGTTACAATGACGCTTCAAATCACGTGGTTTTGTCTGCGCACACTACAAGCACGCACTGTTGTTTTCATTGCTGCCAGTGTTTTTATAGTCACCGATTTTGTCAAATTTTCTGGTATTTTTGCTACAGTATTGTGGTAATTTGTATTTCTGAAGCTGTATCAATAACTTTTTTGAGAATAAAGGAAAAGGAGTGATATAAGGGAATTATAAGTAACATTAGTACAAAAAACATTACTAAGGATTCTGTATGGCCTGATACTGGAGGAGGTCCATGGTGGGGGGAGGGGGTGACACCATGAGTTACCGCACTGGGTGACACCAACCCTAGTGATGCCCCTGGTAGGGTCTAAGTATGTTTTAATTAACTGAAGGGAAGTCCTTGCTTTTGCCCCTGAAAATTTCAGCCTAGATCCTTAGATGTTCTTAGGGTAATTTAGTCAAAACTTAGAATAGTGATAGCTCTAAATCGTTATTTCATATCCATTGGGGCTACTGGCTACGGTCTAACTTTACAGAATTTCATTTCCATCTGTGGTTTTCCTGCCCTATCTGTCAGGCAAACAAAAGGCTCACATTTGTATTTTCACTGCAGGATATCTTCACCCTTTCTTTATATGCATCATTCAATAGTTTAAGGTCAGTTGCAGAAGAAACAAATCACAATCTTGTTCACTATTTCTGGCAAATTTTGGAGCTGGGCTCTTTGATTCCATTCAAACCTGGTTTTGTTGTTGTTGTTGAACATTCCTTTGCAGTCTGACTATAGGTGCTGGATGATGGATGGGGCAGGAGCGTAATTTATCAAAGCATTGGCTGGCTTACAGATCACTAAAGGTGTTATGCTAATCATTAGTACCCACTTAAAACCCTTGTTTTTCACTCCTATTCATCTTAGTTCAAGCTTTTGCTCCATTCACAACCTTTCTCTTCATCCCACCATCTCCTGGTCATTCTTTAAGGCATTTCCTTCAGGAAACCTTCTTTAGTCCTTCCGTGTCCCCATAGCATCTGCTGTTCCTTCCTCTGACCACAACTACCACTGAATTGGAGCTACCTGAGGGCAGAAGTTGTGCTTATTCACTGAAGAATTCAGAGCACGCGGTAGGTTATAAATACTTGATAACTTTTGATAAATACGTGAGTTCAATATTTAATTGCCCTGCCATCATCCGAATACATGATATTCCAAGGAAAAAAGGTTTTTCTTTTTTTTTTTTTTTTTACTATCCCATAAAGAAAATAAAAGTCAATCTTCTTTGCTGTGAAAGTGCCCAGGTTGGGATCTTTGACGTCCCCCTCTTCCTGTAGTGTGAATCTTTTCTTCTTTAGGATACCTTGCAGTCGTCCTCAATTCTCCACTCCTTCCCGGCCATCTTAGGCCTTCACATGCTCAGCTCCCCTCTTACAGTGCAGTATGGCCTTCCTCACCTGCCTCCCTTGTTTGTAGTCTCTGTTACCTCCAACTGGTTTTGCAATCAGTTTCCACACTAACCTTCATAAAGGGAAAGGCTGCTCTCACCTTGCCCCTGCTCGAGAACCTATAATGGCTCTCGATTAGTGGTTATTTTTTTCCTAAAATGCCTCTTTCATTAATTATCTGACTTCATTCTAGCAACCTATCCTGAATCTGTTTACTACTCTCCTTCTTGCTCTATCCATATATTACAGATTGTCCACTCCAGTTTAGCCAGTTGTTTCCCTTTCCATTCCATCTACTTGTCCACACCTTTCCCACTTCACTCACTCCTGATATGCCAGGGTGAATTTTTAACTGTGAGCCTTTATTCGTGTTCCTCACCCAGCGGACAATGCCCTCACCTCTATGGCATGCACGATATCTTATCTATCCTACAAGGTCCGTCTCAGCTCCATCTCTTCCAGAACATCTATTCTACTACTCCAGCCCCCCTGCATCTCTTCTCTCCCTGGTTTCCTTCTACATCATTAGCTGGTACTATAATTCCTTGTTCTTCCCTAAATATTGCATATGTGTCAGTGTCTTCTCCCCAGCTTGATTCTAAGCTTCTGAGACAATGCCTAATATTTCTTTGTATCCTTAACTTTGCCTCACACAGCACATCCAGCAAACTTATTGACACCATCTTTTAAGAAGGAAAACATGCCTTATTCACTGAAAATGATAGGAATGCTATGAGACGTCCATTTGAAAGGATATAAAGCACTGAGGAACAAGCTCTAAATTCATACAGGAAGATAAAATTGATCCATGTAGAAGGATCATGTATATGATGATTTTGATATAATTAAGATACATAGTGGACCAATTATTTTGATGAAGCTCTAAATAATAATTATAATAATAATAGTGATAAACTGCAACCATTATTTCAATTCAATAAATACATATGAGAGCTTTTAATGAGCATATACCACGTGCCAGCATGGGGGTGGGATAGAGGTGAAGGATCCCAAAAGCGAATAAACTGTAAGCAGATAATAACACCACCAGTAGGCTCTATGTAATATTATAATAGCGGCAAGTTTTTTATTTAATAAGTACACTTTGGCTTATGGTATATGGAAGGACTCATGGAATCAGGGTTTTGCTACAGAATACAGAATTTTCACAGGGAGAGTTGGTACTATTGGAGGGGGTGAGAGGAAGGGTGGAGTAGAGTAATCATGGTAGAAGGAGCAAATTGCATGAAATTTAAAAGCACAGGATGTTTTTAGAAAATAGTCATATGCCATTTAGCTGGTTTTGGGACAAGGGGAGGTGGGGAGATCAGAAAAGATGGAGGGGTAGAAAGGTACATTGGGACCAGATGGTGTAGACCGCAAGGCTTTGGATTTTTTACATAGGAAAAAGTAACCCATTGAAAGTTTTTAAGCAAAGTCCTGATAGCAAATTCCGGCAAAATTTTGTGGCTTATTTCCCTTCAGAAGGTTGGAGAAGTAAAAGCTTAGCTTAAGACAACCAATCTCCTTTTTGCTTGAAATGCTAGATTTGAAAAAAAAAAATTGTCAAATAAAACTGAAAATTGTTGAACATCTCGGACAGCCAGCAGTTTGTTCTCTAATGTGTGGGATTTTGCTAAAATGTATAATATTTGCATGTTTCCAGCGTTCTCTTAGAAGCAAATGGCATGTTTTTGAGAATGCAGATCTCCTCTGGTGTTTCCTGGCTAGTACAGGGTGTACTGTCCTTTGGGGAGTTGGATGTCTGGCGTCCTAACTAGAGTATACCTGCACCCCCCAGGGTTGCAATGATTGGCAGTGAGAGGTGGATATCATCTCCAACATACACAGTCCTTTAGCAAGAGTGCCCGCTAATATAAACATAAATCAGGGAGGCTGAAATCAAAATAATTCATTTTCACTGACAGTTCAATTTGCATTTATTTATTCAGAATTAATATTCGCTGTAAGTGGCAATTTGTGTTCATTTTCTTTGGATCATTGAAATGTGCTCAGCTGAGCCATAAGCAAAGTCAAGGATGCCCAGGTATCAACTGGAGCCACGTGGTTAGCAATTACTGTGTCACAGCTATCCTGTAGCCCTTCACAGAAGCTCATTTTATTACAGTTGCTGAAGACAATCCTGGCAATTGGAGGGTATTAGACTAGTGGTTCTAAGTGGTTTCTACTTTCAGACAGACAGGAGGAAAGGATGCTGCAATGCAACTGTTTCACCTCAAAAGTATCTCAACACCTCACCTAAACTAGTGCAGAGATTAGGATAATATTATGTTGTTGGTGGTGCCGTCGGGTCAATTCTGACTCATAGAGACCCCATGTGACAGGGTAGAACTGCCCCGTAGGGTTTTCTTGTCTGTAACCTTTATGGAAGTAGATTCCCAAGTCTTTCTTCCTTGGAGCCACTGGGTGGATTCAAACTGACAACCTTTCGTTTAGCAGCTGGGAGCTTAATCGTTTGCACCACTAGGGCTCCTTAGGTTAATATTATAATAGTGGTAATTTTTTTAAAAATTTATTTTGGCTTATGGATTATGGAAGGACCGTTGGAAACAGGCCTTAATACAGGATACTGGATTTTGACAGGGAGAGGTAGGACTTTGCAAGATATTGGGGTTGAGGGAAAGAGTAGAGAAGAGGAGCAGAGTAGTAATGCTAAGAAGAGCAAATTGCATGGGATTTGAAAGTACACGATAAAATAAGCGATTATTTATATGTCAAGAGAATGCATTGTTATTGTCCAATATCAAGCATGAGTACTTCAAACTTTAAGGAACTATTCTTACCAATCAGTGTCCCATGAATTGTCTTTTGAGAGCCACTTCTTGAATAATTGATCTCTAAAGACAAAATTGAAGAACTCTATTTACTAAGGCCATCACGTGTCAGTTTGTCATATTTGTGGTGACTTGCATGTTACTGTGATACTCGAAGCTATTCCACCAGTATTTCAAGTATCAGCAGGGTTACCCATGGTGGAGAGATTTTAGCAGAGCTTCCATACTAAGACAGACTAGGAAGAAAGGCCTGGTGATCCACTTCAGAAAATTATCCAATGAAAACTTCATGGATCACAACAGAATATTGTCTAATATAATGCTGGAAGATGAGCCCCATAGGTTGGAAGACACTCACCACAGCTACAACAATGAACTCAAACATGCCAATGATCATGAAGATGGTGCAGGGACTGGGTAACTTCCTGTTCTGTTATACATAAGATCATCATGAGTCAGAGCCAATTGAAAGACAACTAACAACAACCTTTAATGAGGCAGGAGGAGAGGTGAAAGAACAGGTAAGAGATAACTCTAGTGTATGTTTTGGAGCGTGCCAGCCCTAAGAGTCTGGGCTTGTGGTTCTTGGAGGAGAGCCATCTGGGTCCTTGGGGAATTGGAAGAGGTTGTTCTTGACTTACATATTCTTGGCTCGAAATGCCTCATCTTAGAGTTCTTCAAGTTCAAATCTGACCTAAGATATATGCTCCTTCTCTACAATCACTGCATCCTGTAGTGTTGTGCACATAGTAGGTGTGCAAAGGTCTTTTCTTCAATGATTCCCCAGATATGTCAACTTCACTCATTTAAGTGATTCTGCAATTGAATGAAGAGATCGCCACCATGTTTGCCTTAGATCCCTGCTTTGTTTCCAACAACAACAAAAAAAAAACAAGCCCATTGCCGTCGAGTAGATTCTGACTCAGAGTAGGAGCTAAAAGAATGCCGACAGAGATTCTCCCTTTGTTTAAATTTGTTCATAGTTATCTAAGTTTTTGTTTGTTTGATGGATTGTTTTATCTTGTTTTTGTTAAGGCTGAATTGGTTGCAAAGGTAAAATAAGAATTACATCTTTCCCGGGGATGGTGTCCATTCTTCCAAATTGCACTGAAAAACACTATTATTAGTTTTAGCAATGCTTGAAAAATTCTCCCGCTAATATATTGCTTCTAAGGGACACTGAGAACTTCTTAAGCTTGGCTAATATTAAAGATCTAGAAAGAATCAAATATAATGAGAACATCTAAAAGCATTTGTTCTCTTGAGCAAACTGGCCTGTTAAAAGGAGTAATAGCTTAGGTACATTTTGAGGAACCATTTTACGGGGGAGGTACTTAAACTTTCAGAGCCTTAGTTTCCTCATCTGTAAAACAGAGATAATAAATAGTGTTGTGGGAATTCAATGAGGCAATACATACAAATGCTCAGAAGAGAGCATGGCATGTAGTTAAGTTCTTAATAAATGCTAGTGACCACTATTTTTACTAATATTATTTTTTCTGAACTTTTGAAATAAATTTATACAATAGCAATCACCTCTCCTTGGGGATTTAGAAATAACACCCACCATTTATTGAGCATTTATGATGTTCCTCACAACAGTGCTATGAGAAAGGCATTATCATTCTTGTTTTCAGTCAAGAAACTGAGGATCAAAGAAATAAATAACTTGGCACACCTAACAAGGGATGGAGCAGGAATTTGAACTCAGGGTCAAATGACTCCAAAGCCCATTTTCCCACCCTACTCTGCTACCTCTCAACATTATTAAGAAAACTGCATTGTATCCCAACATATAATTAAATCTGGTTAAAAAATAAACACATAGGCCAAAGACCCTCTTTTCCTTGATTCATCTCTCACAGTGTAGATTATTTGGTGCCGCTCAGAGAATTTCAGCTTAACACACTGGGAGTGGCTAGCCTTGTGTCTCCGATCAGTGGAGGTCTGTTTAATTCAAGTCACATGTGGACGTTTTCACGCCAAGTATAATGTCAGTTCTAAATCTGTTGATATGTCACAAAGGCACAAGTTAAAACCCAGGAAAGAACTTGAGCTGTTACTGTTCCCAAGCAGAAACATCCTTAGAAGCTTATCTGAACAGAAGGCCAATCTGAAACCCTGGAGGCTTGCCCAGTCCCAGTTTCCTGTCTAACTGAAAGCAGAGAGGCCCGGACACGGAGCCAAGAAGTTCGCATTTGTGGCATCAGCAACCTCAATTTGAGAGAGAATTTGGATCAGTGAGACCAAATGAAGCCTGCAGCCAGAGCCATGCTGGAGTCAGTAGCTCAATGGGCCAAAAAGAAGAAGGAAAAACTTACAAGAAAAATAAGTGTTATAAGTGAAAAAAGAAAAAAACTAAATAAAAACCTCCCAGCTGGCAGAGGAGACAAATCCCCCCTGGAATTATTTTTATAGTTTATTCTGCTATCCTTGGCATCCAGAAGGGATTCTTGGCTCTCAGTGATAATGCTCTACCCAACATGTACTGAGCGCTAACCTCGTTCATGATACCGTGCTAAGTACTTTACACGTATTATTTTAATGATGAGTGATTACAATTAAGGTAGATGGTTGTGGCTGAAAAGGCTATGGTGGAGATTAAGCGCTTCCAGAGACGGTGTTATTTTGGCAGAATCTTTGCTAAAAAGGAGCCACCCCTGTTCTTGGAGCTGCACCACCTCTCCTGCCTGCACCATTTTCTACAATCCAGCATGAGGTCACCTTGAGCCAAGATGTTTAGTTGTCACTGTGCCATGGCCAGGACTGCAGGAATAACCCCACTCACCTACTCCTGGGAAGCAGAACTCCTGATGCACGCAGCACCTCACACTCCACGCCCAGCAGATATTCCCAGCCCAGCTCCAGTCACTTCCCAATGCAGGCTCTGTGCTCTGGCTACACTTTTAACCCCACAAATCAAACCATGTCACTCTTCTGCTGAAAATGCTCCTGTTGCTTCCCATTGCACTTAGAATGCACATGCAAGGGCCTTGACATGGCCCAGGATCTGCCTCTGCCTCCCTCTCTGACTCCTCTCGGAATAGTCTCCCCAGACTTACCATGTGCCAGACACACTGGCCCTATGAGCACAGCAAGTTTTTTTCCACCTCAGGGCTCTGGGTCCCCATTGGCTGACTTCTTCTTATCATTCAGGTCTCAGCTCAAATGTCCCATCCCCTTTCCTGGTGACTTTCTGGAAAAGAGAGTGCCCTCCCACTGAAGTTACCCCATATATTTTCCTGTTGCATTTCCTTAAGAGACTTATCAGTATATCTTATTTATTTGTGTATTTATTTATTATCCGTGTTTCCCACTGGATTGTAAACTTAGGAGGGAAGGATGCTGTTTATCTTACTCATGGCCCATGGTGGTCCCAGGACCTAGACTGGTACCTGACATCTAGCAGCAAGTGCTCAATAGTGTTGAAGGAATGAACAGAATCACTTAGGCATTGTTCTCTGAACAGGCCTGCCATGCCCCTTTATGCTTATATTAGTTAGGATGCTTTCAGCCACCAGAAAAATCTTGACTCACAGTGGCTTGAAGAGGAAGGACAGATATTATATCACATATCAAAAGGTCCGGAAGTGGGTAAGGTTTTGGACTGGTGTAGCCAGAATTTGAGATCTGCTGCTCAGCCATTTGCTAGTCTTCTTCCATGTATTAGCTGAAGTTGAAGAAATCATATTTAGACAGGATAATATCTATGGGGAGAAAAAGGACCATCTCTTCATGTATTTTTTCCCTAGGATTGAGGGAGCTTTCCAAGATGCTCCGAAGGAGACTTCCTTTCATGCCTCTTGACCAGAATTTGGTCATGTGCCCACTTCTAAATCTAACACAGGAAGTAGGACTGCCATGATGATCTTAGACTAACTGGGATCTGGACCTGGAGATGGGATCCTGTCAGCAGAAGTAAATACCTGAACATATTAAGGTTAGGAAGGAAGAGGGGAGCGCATTGGGCATTGCGGGGCTGCCAGAAGTGCCCTACACGGCCCTTCATATTTCACGTATGTAGTGTCCTTAGCTGGGACTGTCTCCCCCATCCTGTGCCCCAGACGAAGGCTTACTTTCCCTCAAGTATCACCTCTCCAGAGCTGAGTCCTGGTGTTCCCAAGAAAAATAAATTGGTTTAAACCTACCTCTGTTACAGCACCTGACACAGTGGTTAAGAGCTTGGCTGCTAACCAAAATGGTGGCAGGTTGAACCCACCAGCCGCTCCTTGGAAACCATATGGGGCAGTTCTACTCTGTACTAGAGGGTCACTATGAATCAGAATCGACTCGAAGGCAACAGGGTTTTTTTCCTACTATGGCAGGTACATTTTCTTTTCTTTTTCTTTTTTTTTTAACTGTTGTGCTTTAAGTGAAAGTTTACAATTCAAGTTAGTCTCTCATACAAAAATTTACACATACATTGTTATGTGACCCTTGTTGCTCTCCCTATCCTGTGACAGCACACTCCTCCTTTCCACCCTGGATTTCCCATGTCCATTCAACCAGCTCCTGACCCTTTCTGCCTTCTCATCTTGCCTCTGGACAGGAGCTTCCCATTAAGTCTCATGTACCTGCTTGAGCTAAGAAGCAAGCTCTTCACTAGTATCATTTTATGTTCCATAGTCCAGTCTAATCTTTATCTGAAGAGCTGGCCTCGGGAATGGTTTTAACAGAGAGTCTGAGGGCCATGTCTTCCAGGGTCCCTCCAGTCTCAATTAATCCATTAAGTCTGGTCTTTTTACTAGAATTTGAGTTCTGCACCCTACTTTTCATGCTCTACCAGGGGCTTTCTGTTGTGTTCCCAGTCAGGGTGGTCTTTGGTGGTAGCCGGGCACCATGTAGCTCTTCTGGTCTCAGACTGATGATGTCTCTGGTTTATGTGGCCCTTTCTGTCTCTGGGCTAATACTTTCCTTATGTCTTTGGTGTTCTTCATTCTCCTTTAGCACATACATTTTCTTTAAAAACAAAAACAAAAAACATTTGTTTTCTTTTTACATACATCTCTTCCAGCTAGACTATGAGTTCTTGGATCATAGAGACCTGTGTTATACAATTTTGTATTTCTAGCACTTAGCATAGTTTCTGTAACAAAATGGTGCTCAATAAATGTTGGATTAAAATGATTTCTGAATTTCTTTCATGAAATTCTATTGCAAGATTACCTAGGATGGGGGCTGGTGAAGGTTTGGTTTAAGGTATGGGAGAGAAGGGAGGATGACTATTGGGTTTTAATTGTTAATTAATTTTTAACCTGCCTAACTCAAAACAAAGGATGTAAAGGGGCAGGGGTGCTGTGTAATGTGCTGTGCTGAATGTTCCTGCGCTCCCCACAGCACACGGACTCGGTGGTGATGCAGATTCTGACCTCATACGCCTGTGCTCAGATTCAAAGACAAACATGTTCCCCAATGTGTCCAGGGCTTTGGCAGGGAAAACACAGATCCCAAAACTCAGGTCATTCTAGTACAGCAATAACCAGCTGGGTTTTTAGCAACTTGGATGAAGCCATCTGTTTTCACAGCCCACATAAAAATATGCATAAGAAGGGTGCAGATCAGCAAATCTCCAGCTTCCAGAGGCCCCAGCTGGGATGCGCCCTCTCTTTGGAGACTACTGAAAGGTAAATCCAATGTCGAAAGTCACAGGGCCAGCCACAAGGCTAAGGAGCTCAGTAAATCCAGACTCTGTCATCCTTTTTCTGCCTTTGCTTCAAATAGGACCCATCTGGCTCCCTGGTCACGTTGCATTGTGCTTGTGTGCAGGGCACCTCGGAACACGCTGAGTGCCCGGAAAATTACCAGAGGCCTCCTGCCTCTCTGGCCGGGGGCCCCAGGAACTGGCCGCATAGGAACTTGATTCTCTGACACTCTTTGGTCCTCTGCCTGCCTGGTCAACCCTCACGCTGCTTACATTACAAGCCTGGTGAGCCCAGGTGGTGGGGAATAGAGGGGCTTTTTGTGTCCTGGTCTCGGAGAAGGGAGCCCCTGAGCCTTTCCCACATACCCGCCTTCCCTGGCTGCAGCGTCTGCTCCCCTACCCTCCACATCACAGAGGGGAATTTAGAGCCTTCTTGGCTCTCTGGCTAAGAGAGAGGACAGTGGATTCCACATGAAAACCAGCATAAAATGGTCGTGCTGTTAGCCAGCCACCCAGGTGCAGGCGGCTTTTGGCAGCAGGACCCGGCAGTGATTTAGAGGGGTCCGTCTTGGAGTCATTACAGTTAATTGTCACAGCATTACAGACTCATGGGCAGGCAAGGAGCCAGCTCAAAATCTCCAGGGAATTTCAGATGGATTAATAAACAAAGTGGCATGCACATAAGGCAGCTGATTCCCTATAAAGAAATGACTCCATTATTCTTTATGCCTCACTCCTGGACCCAGCGCCTGTTTTACACTTTCCTTCACAGCTCCGAAAGTAACTGTCCGACAGAGCTGTGGGTTGGGGGAATGATTTTGTTCCTTGTTTTTATCTAGTAATGCAAACGATTTCACCTTGGAACTAGTGGCTTTTGCATGACTCCCAGTGTATGTCCGAAAGATACATTTCAACCTGGTCATCTTGACTCGGGGGCATTCTCTGGTAAGTTAAAATTCTACATAGAAACGCTGATATGGTCAACACAATGGTCACGTGAATGTTGTCATGGATGGAATCGTGTCCCCAAAAATATGTGTATCAATTTGGTTAGGCCTTGATTCCCAGTATTGTGTGATTGTCCACCATTCTGATGTGATTTTCCTATGTTATAAATCCTATCTCTATGATGTTGATGAGGTGGGATTAGTGGCAGTTATGTAAATGAGGCAGGACTCAATCTACAAGATTGGATTATGTCTTGAGCCAATCTCTTTGGAGATATAAAATAGGGAAGCGAGCAGAGAGATGGGGGGACCTCATACCCCCAAGAAACAAGAGCCAGGAGAATAGCACATCCTTTGGACCCAGGATCCCTGTGCTGAGAAACTCCTCAATCAGGAAGATTGATGACAAAGACCTTCCCCCAGAACTCACAGAGAGAGAAAGCCTTCACCTGGAGCTGGCACCCTGAATTTGGACTTTTAGCCTACTAGACTGTGGAAGAATAAACTTCTGCTTGTTGAAGGCATCCACTTGTGGTATTTCTGTATACACAGCACTAGACGACTAAGACAAATGTCATCACCACCAGTCTACATGCAGAACGCCCGTCCACAACTGGAAGCTGTAGCATAGCTTAACTGACATCAGTAAATAGAAACAAAACCAAAACCAAAACCCATTGCTGTGCAATTGATTCCCACTCACGACAGCCCCACATATTACAGCGTAGAACTCAGCTCCATAAGGTTTTCTAGGTTGTAATCTTTACTGAAGCAGATAGCCAGGCCTTTCTTCCATAGTAGTGCTGAATGGGTTCAAACCACCAATCTTTAGGTTAGTAGTCAAGTGTAAACCACTTATGCCACCCAGCGACCTTTAAACAGAAACAAGAGCTCTGTTAATTAGAGGTGGTGCTGAGGAAAAAAGAAACATAGAGCTGAGTTTGAACATAACTTCCTCTTTCAGGTTCTTTTCTTTGATTTTTATGCTAAGGTCTACCTCCTTAAGCCTGAAAAGCAGGAATTTTCTCAGAAAGTATCCTGCTCTTTGGCGTGCTCTCCCTGCCTGCTCCCACTGCCCCCCACACCCTGCTGGTCCAGTATAGAGGAAGATGTCTGTGTATCTGCTAAATTCCACTCCATCATCAACGATCTGTGTCTGGATTCTTCTTTCCTTGCTGTTTGCGAATTTCCACTTCCTCTAAACTCTCTCCACTTTACATAGCCCCAAGCATTACAGGTTAATAAAAAAATCAAGATTTTGACTTTATAAATGAAAAGGAAAATGCTTTCTAAAAGTAGAAACTAAGTGAATTAATAGCTGTGCAGAGGAAAAAAAAGTTTTTCCGAGCTGTTTGAAAGTTAGTGATTTAATTACCATGTTACTACTTGAAGATATTCTTAATTTACTTTTTTAGTGCTGTTTCCTGTTTAAATTTCACAATGTGTCTAAAAAGTGTATCATACCAAGTCCAAGCTTTCGGTATTTAAAACTGCATGAAAGTAATGCAGAAAATAATTTAATAGAATTGGCTTGCTTCCAGCACTTAAGCTGGCCAGGCAAGCCCTCTGAGGAATACTTTCCAGCAGGAGTTGGTAAACTTTTTCTGTAAAGGGGCAGAGAGTAAACAGTGTAGGTTTGTGGGCCACATGGGCTCTGTTACAACTACTCAACTCTACCTTTGCAGCAGAAAAGCAGCATAGACTTTATATATGCAAATGAACATGGCTGTGTTCCAATAAAACTTTATTGACAAAAGCAGGCCATGGATGTGATTTGATCCACAAGTTTTAGTTTTCTGATTCCTGGTTTATAGTAAATCCCTAATAAATTTTCTTCTTTGGCTAACTGGTGAGTGGGCGCTTTCAACATCAGAGTCATTCTAGTGGGATAAGACATCCCCGCATGAGAGGGTAGCCAACATACAATGTATGGCTTTTTTCATCTACTTTATAACAATAATAATAATTGACAGTTTAACAGCTATTTTCAGCTTACAAAGCACATATTATCCATTTGAATTCCAAATTTCTGTGCAATAATATTAGCATAAAACAGGTTATTTATTATATTGCACTTCCAGTTTCTGGTAATAGCAGATAAGTTGTTCAGATCTACCATCCTATTGAAAACAAAGATGTTGAATATAATATAAAAAACATGTACCTAAATTCATTCAAGAGCTAACAGGGTAGAAACGAATCACCAGAACTAAGTGGACAGAAAAATATTAAGCAAGCACAGAGGCAACTTTGGCCCTGACAGTATTTGCTGATCCAGGCAACATTGAACTTTCATTTTGGTGATTTCATGGTGTGAACAGGATAGAAATCAAAACTCAGGACGTACACAAGGTAGAAAATCTACCAAGAAATCCTCCCACAATAAACTTTAACCTCCAAGGGATGCACGCTGGTGCAAGAGTGAGCCAGAAATAGACCAGCCTTCCTGTAAATAAGCAGGTGGCCTTCACAACCCCAGGTGGCTCAAGAATCCTCAAGCTTGAGCTTAGTGCAGGATGCTAGTTCCTCCAGACATCTTTCAGAAGCAGATATAAATTCTCTATTCTTACAAATGATTTTCAAGCACATGGGCCAAGCATATAGTCAAAAGAATTAGGTACATAAGTAACCAAAGCATCATGAAGTTAATTGAAACAGAATTGCAAATACTATCACTGTTAGAATTATCAGATACAGGTTATAGAGCAAGAGTGCTACTAAGAACAAAAAAGCAGGCTAGGTAGAAGAAAACTATTAAAAGAAATGAAGTAGATTTTTAAAAACTTAATAGTTTTTAATAGCGTATTAAACCAAAAATCAAGCTCGTTGCCGTCAAGTCGATTCCAACTCATAGCAATATGAGGACAGAGTAGAACTGCCCCCTAAGGTTTCCAAAGAGTGGCTGGTGGATTCGAACTGCTGACGTTTTGGTTAGCAGCAGAGCTCTTATCCACTGCACTACCAGGGCTCCATAATAGCCTATTAGACACTACAAAAGAGATAATTAGATATCAGCCCCATTTTTGAAGAGAAGTGTCCAATATCCCACAATTAGCATGTGAAAAATCCCAATAAACAATACATTTCTTTCCTCTGAACTAAAATCCCATAAACATTTTAATACATGTCCAATTTTGTGGTAATATGTGTTTATATCATATGTGATTATATTATTAAAGAAAAATCTTCTCTTCTTCCTATCTTTCATTTCACAAATCATCTCTTTTGTTGTGTCAATATATAATCAAATCTTCTACGAAATCCTAATTCCAGTTAGTATATTCTTCAGTTCTAGAAGTTCCATTTGATTCTTTTGTAGATCATTGTCAACCCAATTTTGGAGCCACATTCTGCCCGCTAACTATAAACTCCCCATCATGTCACTGGGACATTGATACTATTGTCTTAGCTATGAAATCTTGGCCTATGGCCAAATTCACTTGATCTGCCACAAAGGAATTCAAGTTCTTACCTTTAGTTTCAGTTTGTCCTATTTAATGAAATGAAGAAAAGAACAACCTGCTGCTGATCAAAGGGCCCTTGTGTTTAATAACCAAACATGAACGAAGCTGAAAATAGAGGGGCAAAAACAATGAAAGACATGTGAATGTGAATGAAAATATTTCTTCATCTAAAATAATTGAAAATCCTATGCATGAGGATTTTTGTTCTAGTAATAATAGCCCCACAACTGAGGAAAAGGGCCACTTAATCATGTTGCCCAAACAGCCGGGACATTGCCCTCAGCCTGGTGTTTTTTGTAGCTCTCATGACCCACCACCCAACACATTTGGTGATTAACTTCACTCTAAGCTCTGTCCAGATGACTTCACAAGGACCCTGAGGACTGGCTTGACCAATTCAATAGGGTTTTTGTTTTTGTTTTTGCTTCCTATAATAAAACATAGAACATTTTAACTCCAAATTGACTGAATTCTGTGTTACTGGTGCTATAAATTTTAATGCTACATATATATTTCAGCCCCACAAAACAGTTAATATGCATTAGATTTACCATTTACTTTTTCTATTGCTCTACATCCCTTCTTGGATTTCTAAGATAACTTTCCTTTTATCCAAAGAATTCCCTTTAGTATTTCTTTTAGTGACGGTCTCC
This sequence comes from Trichechus manatus latirostris, assembly GCF_000243295.1. Lineage (NCBI taxonomy): Eukaryota > Metazoa > Chordata > Mammalia > Sirenia > Trichechidae > Trichechus > Trichechus manatus. The sequence continues at coordinate 21,675,996 of NW_004443957.1, forward strand.
TGGTGAATAATTCACTGTTTTCGTTTGTCTAGAAAGATGATTATTTTACTTTCACATTTGAAGGGTATTTCATTGTATAAACAATCCCAGGTTGGCATTTTTGTTTTTCATTCAGTACTTTCAGCACTCCACTGCCTTCTGGCTTTTTTTTTTTTTCCTTTTGAGAAATTGACAGTTAACACTCTTATTGTTGCTCCTTTAAAGGTAATGTATCTTTTTTCTCTGGGTGTAGTTTGCAGCACTTTTTTGATAACTCTTACCAGTTCTGGGAAAATCTCAGCCATTATCTCTTCAAATATTGTTTCTGCCCTAGTCTCTTTCTCCCTCCCCACCTTCGGTGACTCCAATTATATGTCTGTTGGACCTTTTCCCCATGTTGCACATATCCATTATGCTATTTTCTGCATTTTTCATCTCTTTCCCTCTGTACTGCAACCTGAATATTTTAATTGACCCGTCTTCATGTCAACAAATTCTCCTTTTTGTAGGGTCCAATGTACACGTAAGCCCTCTACTGAAATCCTAATTTCAGTTATTGTATTCTTCAGTTCTAGAAGTTCCATTTGATGCTTTTTTAGATTTCATTTCTTTGGTAAAATTCTCCCTCTTAACATTTATTTTTCTTCAACACATTAATCTGCTTTTTAAAACTTCATTTCTCATAATTCTAATGACTGGGTTAACTGAGGATCTGTTTTTATTGTCTGTTTTTCCTTTTAATTTTGTTTCTGGGTATGCCTGGTAATGTGTTATTGAATGCACTCATTGTTTATTAAAAATAGTAGATGTTCAGAATGATGTTATCTTCCTCCAGAAGGATTTATCCTATCCTTGGAAGGTAGCTGTGGTAAAGAAGATCACCTCAATAAAATCAGGGACTGAGGTGACTAAAGTGATCTTTGTAAGGGTGTGCATACCTTTGGCATACCAATTGAGAGTCTAGAGTTTTTAACTAGAGCCTTTCTTTCTTGGAAGATCCTTGGCTCCGTTTTTTATCTCTTTACCCCATCAGACTATCCCAAACTCCTTTTGCTTTTCATCTTCTTTCTGCTTAACCTTTAGCCTCTTGCTCTGTTGGTGTCGTTGTTGTTAGGTGCCATCAAATCAGTTCTGACTCATAACAACCCTATGTACAACAGAACAAAACACTGCCCAATCCTGGTCTATCCTCACAATTGTTGCTATGCTTGAGCCCATTATTGTAGCTACTGTGTCAGACCATCTCACTAAGGATCTTCCTCTTTTTTGCTGACCTTCTACTTTACCAAGTGTGATGTCCTTCTCCAGGGACTGGTCCTTCCTGATAAAATGTCCAAAGTATATGAGACAAAGACTTAACCATCCTCACTTCTAAGGAGCATTCTGGCTGTACTTCTTCCAAAACAGATTTGTTCATTCTTCTGGCAGTCCATGGTATATTCAATATTCTTTACCAACATCATGATTCAAAAGCATCAATTCTTCTTTGGTCTTCCTTATTCATTGCCCAGCTTTCGCATGCATATGTGGTAACTGAAAATACCATGGCTTGAGTCAGGCGCACCTTAGTCCTCAGAGTGACATCTTTGCTTTTTAACACTTGGAAGAGGTCTTTTGCAGCAGATTTGCCCAATGCAATATGTCCTTTGATTTCTTGCCCCGTGTGCCTTAATTATTTTAAAAAAGCCTTTAGGTGAAAAGCAGAATATCCTTTGCACCCCTCTTCTCTCAGATATCTTGGCCCTTCAGGCTTTGCCTCCTTGAACTCCAATTTTTGTCTTCCTAACTATGTGAGATTGCTGGAAGTTCTACTGGATCCTCTGCCTCTTAGCATCCATGTTCTGCCCAGGTTCTCAGTCTTTCTTTCCATGTCAAAAATTAACAAATTCCCTGAATGAGAATCAGATAATGTAGGGCTCACCTCAATGAGTTTCTGTCTTCTGTGGTATCTTGGCCCCTCAAGTCCTGACTATCTTGACTGCTCTTTGATACCTTATAAAAAACATGTATTTTGTACTTTGTGTTTTATATGGATTTTTTAGATGTTCTCGGGGGACTTGATCTGCTGCAAATAACTCCATCATAATCAGAAGTAGGATAAGCTTCCTGTAATAAAAGCACATACTTTTTATCTTTCTGCTCCCATATTTTTTCTTTTGTCAGGTACAAGAAAATTTGGCTCTAGATTTCTTCTTGGATACATGATAATCTTTTTCCAATACTACTTAAGTGTCTAATGGCTTCATTACTTTTGAGCTGAGCCTACCTAGTTCATACTTCTAAATATGCCCAGGCCTTTAGGTAAGAGAATGTGTCTCACCACACGTTTCCTAAGGTGTGGGATTCTGGTCCAATGTCTAAGAGAACATATTTCTCTAAACACATTTTCAAGTTTAAGGTTAATCTCTGCTAATTCCTAAATTCCCCAATTTAGTGAAGGTCTTCCTGCTGTTCAGAGGTGTAGCTTCCTTATTTATTCTATAAACATTTATCTGGTCCCAACAATTTCTTGGAAATCTCCTTTCTTGAGCCTATACTTTTATTACAAAATGCCTCAAAATTAGGAAAACACAAGAAGATTCTTTGTAAATCTGTTTCTATACTCATTGCTGTCTTTCTCTTTCATTTACGACTCTTTTAAAAGGTACCTTTTAACTATATTTAGAATTTATCCAATGAAGCCTATTTATTACAGCTCCATTAGGCATTATTAAATCAGTTAAAATATATCATTCTGTAGACATTGCATTGAGCCTGAGATAAAATGCATATGTTGGAGCCATAACGTACTGTTGTGTTGTTGGATATGGTGGTTCTTCATCTGTTGCTGATAAAGATGAAACTGTTATTTAAAAAAAATAAAAGCCATCTGCAGCTGCTTTGAAAGTCAATTGACATTTTGCTAATTAGTATTTATTTACAGTAGTTGAATAACAATGTTACATTATAATAAGGAATGAGCAGTTAACATTTAAAAAAAGGCTGATGACATTAAGTTTCTTCATGTGGCATCTAGTTGAAAACTTGAATTCTTTCAGGGACGTAGAAGGGGAATCATTGACACCTGTTTAAATGTAAAACAAACTAGAGAAGGGAGTGAGAGATTTCAGATTCATGGGGTTAAGATGTGGTTCTTGAGTCTTAGAATGGAACACATGTGCTAACTATCAGCTGAGTGGCCAGTTAAGCAAAAAGAAAGGATAAGAAGGAGTAGATGAAATTATTTCCTTATTACTGGTTTTTTAATACATGCATGCCAAATTATCACTGGCATTTTCTCAGTGAGCAGATTCCAAATGACTTGGATGATCAAATTAAATGTCACTTTCAGCTCAGGTCCTGAACTGTTTTAACCATCAACATCTGGGCATGAAGCAGGCCGGGAATGAGAGGAAAGAGGGCCAAATGTTTTCAAGAACTTTTTTTTTTTTTTTAATTGTTTTTATTGTACTTTAAATGAAGGTTTACAGAACAAATAGTTTCTCATTAAACAGTCAGTACACATATTGTTTTATGACATTGGTTAACAACCCCACGACGTGTCAACACTCTCGCTTCTCGACCTTGAGGACCTTTTTTTTTGGTGAAAACAGCCGAAGTTACACCATTTCGAAATTTTCTACATGTACAATTCAGTGACATCGATTACTTTCTTCCAGCTGTGCTGCTATTCTCACTATCCTTTTCCAAATTATTCCATCACCATTATCTTCAACTCACTGTCCCCTAGGCTTCCCATCAAACCTTGTGAGTTGCTGCTGTCAATTTAATCTCACATAGATAATTCTTTTTTTTTTTTTTTTTTTGAACCTTAGATGAAGGTTTGCAGAACAAATAGTTTCTCATTAAGCAGTTAGTACACGTATTGCCCTATGACAATGGTTAACAACCCCCTGACATGTCAGCACTGTCCGTTCTCAACGTTGGGTTCCCTATCACCAGCTTTCCTGTCCCCTCCTGCCTTGTAGTCATTGTCCCTGGACTGCTGTGCCTCATTAGTCCTGTTCTGTTTTACTAGGCCGTCCAATCCCCGGCTGAACGGTGAACTTCGGAAGGGGCTTCATCACTGAGCTAAAAGGGTGTCCGGGGGTCATACTCTCCAGATTTCTCCTGTCTGTCAGGCCAGTAAATCTGGTCTTTTTTGTTGTGAGTTAGAATTCTGTTCTACATCCTTTTCCAGCTCTATCCAGGACTTTCTCTTGTGATCCCACTCAAAGCAGTCAGTGGTGGTAGCCGGGCACCATCTAGCTGTACTGGACTCAGTCTGGTGGAGGCCGTGGTAGCTGTGGTCCATTAGTCCCTTGGACTAATCTTTTCCTTGTATCCTATTCTCTTCATTCTCCCTTGCTCTCGAAGGGGCGAGACCAGTGGAGTATCTTAGATGGCTGCTCACAGGCTTTTAAGACCCCGGATGCTACTCACCAAGGTAGAATGTAGAACACTGTCTTTATAAACTGTGTTATGCCAGTTGAGCTAGGTGTTCCCCGAGAGCATGGTCCCCACAGCCCTCCGCCCAGCAATTCAGACCCTCAGGGAGTTTGGAAGTGTCTATGGAGCTTCCATGACCTTTCCTTGTATAAATTGTGCTGTCTTACCCTTCATCAGAGTTACCACTTATCTATTTAGCTCCCCCCCCATGCATCCCATCCCTCGTAAACAACAAAGAATGTTTGTTTTTGTGTGTAAACTTTTACATGAGTTATACAGTAGAGGTCTCATACAATATTTATCCTTTTGTGATTGACTCGTTTCACTCAGCATAATGTCCTCCAGTTTCATCCATGTTATGAGATACTTCACAGATTCATCATTGTTATCTTTGCATAATACTCCAGTGTGTGTATGTACCATAGTTTGTTTATCCATTCATCTGTTGATGGGCATCTAGGTTGTTTCCATCTTTTTGCCATTGTGAACAGTGCTTCAGTGAATATAGATGTGCGTATGTCTATTACCGTGACAGCTCTTATTTCTCTAGAATATATTCCTAGGAGTGGGATTGCGTTTTGTAGTGCTTTTTTTTTTTTTTGTGGTTCTGATGTTTTCTTTGTTCCTCTTACTCTCCTGTGCTGAGTTCCTTTTGTTTGTGGATTTTTTTTCATTTCTTTTGTTTTTGTAGGTTTTGTTTTTA
>NW_004443957.1:21682025-21715826 GCF_000243295.1 Trichechus manatus latirostris
TATTTTCCATGAATTTGTCTGCCTTTTCCATGAATTTGTCTATTTTTTCCTCATTTTTGTCTGCTTTTTGCTTCAACTCTTGGATAATTCTGAACATTAGAGATTTGAATTCCCTATCAGTTAGGTCTAGTGTCTTTTCTTCTACTGGAAGGTCATCTGGTATTTTATTTTGGACGCCTACTGGAACCATCCTGTCTTGTTTTTGTATATGTTTTGATATTGTCTGCTGTCTTTGGGGCATTCAGTGGTTATTGTCCTTGTTTATTGATTGTAGATTTGTTTGTTTCATCGTGCTTTTTTGTTGTATTTGGTTATGTCTGAGTAGGCAGGCTGTGCGTTCTTTGTTGTTTGCTCATCTGTGGGCGTACTTTTCACCTCCTTCTCCAATGGGCAGGGTCAGTTGCTTAGGTATGGTACAGCAGGGCAGGTCCAGCTGAAGGGGAATTGCTGGGATAGGTTTTTTGTGGCACATACCAGGGATGACAGTGTGGACTGGGAATCAGTGCAGGGTAGGTTCCAGTAGGCCATGCCTGTATTGCTTGGGAGTGTGATGTTCAGCACACGGTGCAGGTAGGCAGGAAGGAGGGGGTAGATTGTGATGTGTGGAGCTAAGATGGGTATGGGAAAAAGGAGAGACAAGAGCGAGGAACAGGAGCCAAAAACATACACACAAACAAAAAAGACTGCTAAGGGAGCTTGCTATTGGGGTGGAGAGATGAGAGACTGAGAAATGGGGAAAAACAAAAATGAAAAAAAAAGAAAAAGGGTAAAAGAAAAAAAATGAATAAATCGAGAAACTGGAAATGAAGAAAGACAAAAAGGGAATAAGAGAGAGAAGAAACTAAACAAATAAATGAAAAAAAAAAACCAAAAACAAGAAAAAAGAAATGTCCCCAGGTATGTCCCTGTGCATCTGCACAGAGTAAGGGACTAGCTTCCAAGCCGCGTGGTACTGCCTGGCTAGAAGGGGCTCCCAAGCCAAGAAAAAAAAAAGAAAACAAACAAACAAATCAAAACAGAACAAATCAGAGCAAACAAACAAAAAAGCCCCGGGGGTCCCACCAGCATGGCGGCACAGGCCAGGAAGCAGTTTCACAGTTGAGGAATGAGGGAAGGAGGGATAGGAAGGTAAATAGTATTTATTTTGTAAATATTTTTGCCAATAGCTTTTACTACTTAGACAATCTAATTATCTCAGCAAAACACTAATAAAAGTATTATATCACGTATTCAGAGTTGAGGAAACTGAAGTTCAAGGAATGTAAGCTCATATATTTTTCAGTACGCTGGGGAAAAGAGGCACTGATAGGGGAGGTGGAATTCCTCTTGAAGGGGATGCGGGCCAAGAGAAAGGAAGTGTGTGAGAGACTGACGCTTATTAAATGCTTCCTACCTTTGACTACAGGGCTATAATGAAGACATCATAGCTATGCCAGCGAGTTACATAGATACTGTCTGTGGCTCTAGATTAATATTGACGGAAGTTAATTTCTTCTTTATTTGTCAGAGGAAAATGGAACACTAAGATTTATAGTGTTTTCCCTTCTACAAGCTCTATTACATTAACATCTCCTTTAACTCCTCACCAATTGTAGGAAGTGAGCAGATTATAGAAATATAGTAGGAAATGGTTATAGTACTGTTATGTAATGTTAAAACCAGGAGCCCTGGTGGTGCTGTAGTTAAAGTGCTGGGCTGCTAACCGAAAGTTGGAACCCACCAGCTGCTCTGAGGGAGAAAGATGTGGCAGTCTGCTTCTGTAAAGATTACAGCCTTGGAAACCCTTTGGGGCAGTTCTACTCTGTCCTATAGGGTCGCTGTGAGTCAAAATCCATTCGACTGCAGTGGGTCATGCTAAAACGTAGGAAAATATCAACTCGATCCAGGAATTCCCAGAGATGTGAGTTTTGATTACTCTGGTTTTAGCTCGTAGAACAATCGGTGCTAGGACTGATTGGGTAAATCACTGATTTCAGAAGAAGAAAGACTCCTGAAGTACACTGTGTCTGCAGTTTGTAAGCAGGGCTTTGCTGACACATTATTTAAATAATGTAGAAAAAGTGAAACAACCCAAAACCCACCCCCTCTTCGAGTCAATTCTGACTCATAACGACCCCACAGAGTTTCCAAGGCTGTAAATCTTTATAGAAGCAGACTGCCACATCTTTCTCCCGCAGAGCCCCTCGTGTTTTCGAACCATCGACCTTTCGGTTAGCAGTCCAGTGCTTTAACCACTGTGCCACCAGGGCTCCTCAGAAAAAGTGAATGGCTCTCAGATTCACCAGCATCTCTTGCCTCAAGATGCACACTTCTTTTTTCAGGATCTCAAATGTATTGTGCTGCTTCATGCAGACTTTTCTGGAGTATGTCAAGCAAATCATTTAACTTCTCTGTGTTTCGGTTTCCTCGAAAATAAAATGAAGAAAATGGACTGGGTCTCTAAAGCCCTTGCCACCTCCAGCCTTCTGCGGGTCTCTGAAAGGTCAGTGTAGGCAGTGCTCTCAATCTTGAATTTTCTGCACCAGTGCAGGGAAATATTTATACGTAAACTTTTATCATGATCATCATCTTCCCAGTAACTTTCACAGAGTATCTGTTACACGCTAAGAACTGTACATATATTGTTTTCTAATCCTCACACTAATCCTTAAGGTAAGTATTATCTCCAATACACTAAGGAAGACATTGCACCAGTTCAGGAGTTATTTGACAAGGAGGTTATTTTTGGGATGGGTTTTAAATAGGATATTTTCAAAGCTGATTTACCTCAAAAGTGTTTTTGCTTAGCTCTCTCTATTTAGGATTATTAACAAGAGAATAATTGTATTTTCAAAGATATAAAGGTGAACCCTTTCCAAGGCTGCACAATCCTCACTCCATCTACCAGGAAGTTCCTCATCTTATCTTTCCCAAAGAGAATGGACCACTTTATTCTCGGTGTCCCTTTTGGGAGACATATATCTGTCCCAGCACCTATAACATTTTATGCAATTTAATCATTACATGTCAATCTCCCCTTACTAGATTCTACCTGTAAAACCCTTGGAAAATTATTTTTATTTTTATTGGAAGAGAATATGTTTATATGTATTCCCCCATCAACTCAATAATGCCTGATATATAGTAGGCATGTAATATATCTTGAATGCATTAATGAAAAAAATGTTGATAAATTAGCCTTCAAAGTGTTGTATAAATCTAACTGTAAGTAGAGAATACGAGTATGTTTTATCTTTCCTACCTTCACATCTACGTGGTGGGCTGGCAGGGAAAGTGCCCTTACGAATTCCCTCCTTTCCTAAGTCCCACGCTCTCCCTTTCTAGTTCAGAAAATTCTCGTCATTCTGCTCAACTTCCAACTATCTAGTTCTGATCTGATTTCCACAGTTTCTGCTTCACGCCTTCCTGTGTTCTCCATCTTTGTCTCTTCTGTCATTACTGACAGCCAGTTGGATTGCTAAGCATTGCTCTACAGCTTCCACTGACAAGATCATGGACAGTGGAGATTGTTATGGATTGAATTGTATCCTCCAAAAATATGTGCTGTAAATCCTAACACCTGTATCTGTGGTTGGAGCCCTGGTTAAGAGCTCGGCTGCTAACCAAAAGGTTGGCAGTTTGAATCCACCAGCAGCTCCTTGGAAACCCTATAGGGCAGTTCTACTCTGCCTATAGGGTCACTGTGAGTTTGAATCGACTTGACAGCAACCAGTTTTTTTTTTTTTTTTTTTTGTCTTTATACCTCCAGTTATAATCCCATTTGGGAATGGATTTTCTTTGTTATGATAAGAGGCCATATCAATGTAGGGTGTATTTTAGGCAGTTACCTTTGAGATATAAAAACAGCAGATTAGGACAGAGAAGTAAGCAGAGATGGGGAAAGACAGATGCCACACCACATGAAGATCACCAAGTGTTATGGATTGAGTTGTGTCCCCCAAAAATATCTGTCATCTTGGCTGGGTCATGACTCCCAGTGTTGTATGATTGTGTAATCTGATGTGATTTCCTTATGTGTTGTAAATTCTATCACTGTGATGAGGTTATACTGATGAAGTTGACAAGATTAGATAGTGTCTTAATGCAATCTCTTTTGAGATATAAAAGAGAGAACCTAGCAGAGACACATGGGAACCTCACACCACCAAGAAAGCAGTGCCGGGAGCAGAGTGAGTCCTTTGGACCAGAGGTTCCTGAGCTGAGATGTTCCCAGACCAAGGGAAGACTGATGCATCACAAGGACCTTCCTCCAGAGCTGACAGAGAGAGAGAGAGCCTTCCCCTGGAGCCGGTGCCCTGAATTTGGACTTCGAGCCTACTAGACTGTGAGAAAATAAATTTCTCTTTGTTAAAGCCATCCACTTGTGGTATCTCTGTTATAGCAGCACTAGATGACTAAGACACCAAGGAACCAAGGAACAAGGACCTTTCCCCCGAGCCAGCAGAGAAAGAAAGCCTTCCCCTAGAGTTGGCACCCTGAATTGGGACTTCTAGTCTCCTAAACTGTGAGAAAATAAGTTTCTGTTTGTTAAAGTCACCCACTTGTGGTATTTCTAGTGTATATAGCAGCATTAGATAACTAAGACAGAGATGAAGATGGTCACCATCATATTTCAGCCTATATCATTATTTCCTGATTGATCAACATAAGACACTAGATTAGTTACTGACTTTCTGCTAAAATAGGGCTATGATTCAACTTATTTATGCCATCGCCTCCCCCACTTCTCATCCTCCCTCCTCCCTATATACTTATTATTTTTATTTCCTCTATTGGATACACCTAAACTTATTTTTTCATCACTACTCTTTGTTAGTTTATACCCTCAGTTTGCTGAAGTACATCCTCAAGTAACTTCCGAAGAAGGATACATGTGAGGTAGCTTTTTAAAGTATTGATATATCAGAATATGTTTTACTATTAGATTGATAATTTGGCATGGCTTTCTATTCTAAATTGAAATTATTTCCCCTCATAATTCAGAGGCATTAATCCATTTTTTTTCAGCATTCACTGTTACTCTTGAAAAAAAAATGTTTTTTTAAATTTTATTGTATTTTAGGTGAAAGTTTACAGTGCAAATTAGTTTCTCATTCAAAAATTTATACACAAATTGTTTTGTGACATTAGCTGCAATCCCTGCAATGTCTCAGCACTCTCTCCATTTCCCTTTCCACCTTGGATTCTCCGTGTCCGTTCGTCCAGTTTTCCTGTAACTCCCTGCCTTCTCATCTTTGCTTTTGGGCAGGTGTTGCCCGTTTGGTCTCATGTATAAGATTGAACTAAGAAGCACATTCCTCACATGCGTCATTGTTTGTTTTATAGGTCTGTCTAATCTTTGCTGAAAGGTGGACTTGGGGAATGGCTTCAGTTCTGAGTTAGCGGGGTGTCCAGGGGCTATAGTCTTGAGAGTTCCTCTAGTCTCTCTCAAACCAATAAGTCTGGTCCTTTTTTGTGGAATTGAATTTTATTCCACATTTTTCTCTCTCTCTGTCTAGAACCCGCTATCGTGATGTCTGTCAGAGCAGTCAGTGGTGGTAACCAGGCACCATCAAGTTCTTCTGGGCTCAGGCTGCTGGAGGCCGTGGTTCATGTGGTCCATTAGTCCTTTGGACTAATCTTCCCTTTCATCTTTGGTTTTCTTCATTCTCCTTTGCTCCCAACGTGATGAGACCAATCAATGTGTTTTAGATGGCCGCTCACAAACTTTTAAGACCCCAGACACTACTCACCAAAGTAGGATGTAGAACATATTTTTTTATGAACTATGTTATGTCAATTGACCGAGATGTCCCCTGAGACCATGGTCCCCAGCCCTCGGCCTCAGTAACTCAGTCCCTCAAGGTGTTTGGATGTGTCTAGGAAGCTTCTATGGCTTTGCCTTGGTCAAGTTGTGCAGACTTCCCCTATATTAGGTGTTGTCTTTTCCTTCACAAAGTTAATTTGTCTACTGTCTAGTTAGTGATTTCCCTTCCCCATCCCTCCCCTCCCTTGTAACCATCAAAGATTGTTTTTCTCTGTGTGTAAACCTTTTCTTGAGTTTTTATAATAGTGGTCTTTGTACAATATTTGTCCTTTTGTGATTGACTTATTTCACTCAGCCTAATGCCCTCCAGATTCATCCATGTTATGAGATGTTTCAGATTCATCATTGTTCTTTATCGTCGCATGGTATTCCATTGTGTGTATGTACCATAATTTGTTTATCCATTCATTTGTTGATGGGCACTTAGGTTGTTTCCATCTTTTTACTATTGTGAATAATGCTGCAATGAACATGGGTGTATGTATGTCTATTTGTGTGATAGCTCTTATTTCTCTAGGATATATTCCAAGGAGTGTGATTGCTGGATCATATGGTATTTCAGTTTCTAGCTTTTTAAGGAGGCGCCATATTGTTTTCCATAGTGGTTGTAGCATTTTACATTTTCACCAGCAGTGCATAAGAGTTCCAATCTCGATGCAGCCTCTCCAACATTTGTTATTTTCTGTTTTTTTGACTAGTGCCAGTAATGTCAGGGTAAGAGGGTATCTCATTGTAGTTTTGATTTGCATTTCTCTAATGGCTAATGATCTCAAGCATTTCCTCATGTGTCTATTAGCTGTGTGAATGTCTTCTTTGGTAAAGTGTCTCTTTATATCCTTTGCTTGTTTTTTAATTGGATTATTTGTCTTTTTGTTATCAAAGTGTTTAAGTTTTCTATAGATTTTAGAGATCAGACCTTTGTGGGAGATATTGTAGCCAAAAATTTTTTCCCAGTCTGTAGGTTCTCTTTTTACTTTTTGGTGAAGTCTTTTGATGAACGTAAGTGTTTAATTTTAGGAGCTCCCAGTTATCTAGTTTCTCTTCTGGTGCTTTGCTAGTTATGGTTTGTATTGTATTTATGTCATATATTAGGGCCTCTAGCATTGTACCTAATTTTTCTTCCATGATCTTTATCTTTTTAGGTTTAACATTTAGGTCTTTGATCCATTTTGCATTAGTTTTTGTGTATGGTGTGAGGTGTGGGTCCTGTTTCATCTCTTTACAGATGGAATACAGTTTCTCCAGCACCATTTGTTAAAGACTGTCTTTTCCCCATTTAATGGACATTAGTCCTTTGTCAAAATCAGTTGACCATAGGTGGATGGATTTACATCTGGATTCTCCATTCTGTTCAATTGGCCTATGTGTACCAGTACCAGGCGGTTTTGACTACCGTGGCTATATTCTGAGATCAGGTAGTGTGAGACCTCCTACTTTGTTCTTTTTCTTCAATAGTGCTTTGCTTATCCAAGGCCTCTTTGTTTTCCATATAAAGTTAATGATTAATTTTTCCACCTTGTTAAAGAATGCTGTTGGTATTTGGATTGAGATTGCATTATATCTGCAGATCACTTTGGGTAGAATTGACATTTTCACAATGTTGAGACTGTTGCAAAATCTGATGTTAATCTGGCACTCATTCATTTACATGTGACCTCTTCTCCACCCTTCAATCCTCCTCCTACTGCTGGACACTATGATCTCATATCCTGAATTTCACAATGATATGTATAAACCAAAAAAAAAAAAAAAACCATAGCTGTCAAGTCAATTCTGACTCATAGCAACCCTATAGCAACCCTATAGTGACATGTCTTCTAGATGTAAATAATCTTTCATGAACTCTTCTTGGCATCCAACAGGCTCTTTTAATAGAAATTTTGTGATTGTCTGGTGTCACTGCACAAATGTCACCTTCTCAGTGAGACCTACTGTGACCACCCAATTGAAAGTTGTACATCTGCCCCAGCATTCTCTCTCTTCTTTCCCTGCCTTATTTTTCTATATACCATGTATCATCCTCTAAAATACTGAATAACTCACTTACTTATTTTGATTATGTTTTTCTTTCCCACCATTAGAATGTAAGGTCTAAGAGGGCAGGGATTTGGGTATTTTGTTCACTGTTGTATTCCCAGTGCCAAAAAAATCTGCTTGGCACATAGTAGGCACTCAATAAATACGTGTTAAATAAATCTTGGTTTCCAATAAAAGAAAGAAGCAATAAAAGCTCCACCTGCATGTGTAGGGCTTGTCAACTATCAGACTTCATATTAGGTTGAGCATATGGGTATTTGTCCATGAAAGAAGTTGGCCATTAACTCTGGGAAACTCCCAGATGAGAGATTGGGGAAGAAATAACCCTGGGGTGCAAACACCAAAATTTGCCACAGAGAGTTGATTCAGAAAAGTAATTGAGATACAAAAGTTTAAAGTACCATGAGTAAATATCTTTAAAAATAATATGTGTGTGTGTGTGTGTGTGTATGTGGAGAGAGAGAGAAAGAGAAAGAAAAAAGATCAGAAGTAACTCCACTTACATAGAGGATGGGATTATTGGTGATTATCATTTTATCTTATTTGTTATTTTCCTGTGCCTTTAAATTTATATATGTATTCTTTCCAAAAATTTGAAAATTAATATATTTTCAAGATGCTCCAGTGAGAATTGTCTGTGCAGTACATAGCTGTGCAATGAGAGTTGCTCATGTGACTATCTGTTCAGTCCTTCCTTGTCATTCCAAGTCATCACCTGATTCTCCCCCAGCTTTCTCCATATCCTTCGTTTTCAATTTTTAAAAATTTCATTTATTTTTTGTTCTTGTTGAGAATATACACAACCAAAACATACACCAATTCAACAGTTCCTACATGTACAATTCAGTGACATTGATTACATTCTTCAAGTTGTGCAACCATTCTCACGCTCCTTTTCTGAGCTGTTCCTCCCTCGTTAACATAAACTCATTGCCCCCTAAGGTTCCTGTCTAATCTTTCAAGTTGCTATTGTCACTTTGATCCCATATAGATAGTTCTTAAAAGAGTATAATGCTCAAAGCAGATCCTTTTGACTCTTCAACCACTTGGAAATACCACTTTAATTTAGGCATAAGTTTCTTTAAAAATCTTATATTTGATAAAATTATTAGTATTTCTGCTACCTAGGCAACAAAGTATGCACTGCCACTGACATCTTTGTCACTTTAGCAAAGAGAAATCTTAAAGATCTTTTAATAAACTTGTAAAAATAAAAGGCAATCTTAAATATCCTCCTTTCTCATAAAGAAAAAGAAAGGGAATAAGTACAATGGGCTTCATATAAGACTATGTTTGTTGGATAAAGCAGAACAAGTTTGGAGAGAGAGAATGGTACATATTTCAAAATAAAATAAAAAACATTCTGGACTTCCAATAAAATCTACTGCTTAGTTTCAATGTTTGATTTATTCCTTGAATAGCATACTAACCAACTAGACATATTGCATGTTAAATACACATATATACATGCACTGTTTTTTTTTAGATTGTGGAAGCAATGCATTTTATTACAGAAACCATGAAAGTCTCAATCATGCATATAAAGAATTGAACTAAAATACCCTAACTTAACTACCAGAGATAATTTCTCTAGGGTATTGTTTTGAATTCTGCACTTTTACTTAAAAATTACATTGTGAGGATTTGTCACATCATTAAGGTTCTTCAAAATTGGAATTTTATGGTAGCAAATAATCCATCTCATCAATGTCCCAGAATTTATTGAACCATTTGATTTAACCATTCAATATAATTTGCCATTTAATTCTAGAAGTAGAATTCCTGGGACAAATGACCTGAGGTTTGTAGGTTTCTGAAATATACTGCCAAATATCTCCCCAGGAAGCCTACAGTACTGGATACTCCCCCCACCCCCAGCTACATGACAGCGTCCACTTGACCCTCACTAGGCCTGAGCTGACAATTAAATAGGATAAACATGGTATTTAGATTTGTGAGATTTAATATTTACATTGTTTCATTTGCTACATACATTGTATTATTTAGGTATATCTAGAATTGATTATTGTGTGACATATGGGATAAGGTAAGGATATATATAGTTTGATACTTTCCAGACTTTTAATTTTCCACATTACATTTATTAAAAAATCCATCCATTCCTTTGTTTGATGTTGCCTTTGTAGTATTCCAAGTCATTGTATATAATGGAATAGTTTGTTTTGTTTTTCAGGCTATCCTCTTTTATTGATCTATACTGGCGTCAGTACCACTCTCTAGGGTACCTTTTCAGTGTATCTTCTGTCCGATAGAATAAGTTCACCTTTGGCCATTAGTCTGCTTCTTCCAAATTTTCTTTTGCTATCCTCAGGCATTTATTCTTCCAGAGAATCGCCTATATAAAAATCTCATTGGGAGTTTATTTGGTTGCATTAAGCCTATAAATTAATATGGAGATAATTGATATTTTCAGAATAGTCCACACAAACACATTGTTTTTCTTTCCATTTATTTAGTCCATATTTTATGTTTCTTGGTTTAGTTCTGTGGTATTTTTTACATAGGTCTGACACATTTCTTATTAAGCTTGTATTTCAAGGTGTTTTATATTTCTATTAGTATTGTGAAAGAGATTTTTCCCTCATTCTATTTTCTGCTTGTTGCTGGTTTCAAATCCATTGATATTTGTATTCATTCATCTTGCTGAACTCTCTTCTAATTATTGTTAGCTGATTCTCTAGAGTTTTCTAGAAATATGATGGTATCATCTGCAAATAATGACAACTTTGTTCCCTCTTTTCCAGTAATCACACTTCTTATTTCTGTTTTCTGCTGTGATCAAAACTTATAAAATAATATTAATACAAAAAGGAAGACAGCAGACATCCTTGTTTTGTTCCTGATGTTAATGGAAATGTCTCTATTGGCATTTTCCCAATAAGTAATGATACAGGGTGTCAGTGTGAGATATTCTTTAAGCTGTTAAGGAAGTATTCGTCTATTCATGGGTAACAAAGAGATTATTCCTATTAGAATAGTTGTAATACTTTTATCACTGTCATTCAAAATATAATGATAGTATTATTTCTCTCATTTAATATATTAATATGATAGAACAACAATCAAGTTTCTAATATTAAACCAAACCGATGTTTTCTACCTCTTGTTGGTGGATTATTCTTTTCAAATATTTTTTAAATTCAAATGAGTGATAAATTTAAAATTTTAAAATATATTAGTTATTTTCCTTTTATCCTGTCTTTGTTAGGTTGTATTATCAGTACTCATAATAGCAATTGTAATAATTTCCCCAAAATTACACTCAATACTTAACATGAATTTTCTCATGTAATTCTTACAACATCTCTACAAGTTAGATACTGCATTATGTACATTTTGCAGGTACAGAACTGAGGCCCAGAGAGGTTCTGAATTTGTTTAAGATCACACAGCTCAAGAGGAGAGCCTGTCTCTACAGCTTGTGCTGCATAGCATTGGGGAGCTAAAAATGAGTTGGGCAGTTTTTCATGCTCTGGGATAGAGTAGAAAGAATTGGAAAAATCTGTTCCATGAAAGTATGAAAAGACTAACCCATGTAAGGAGGAGGCAACTGACGCTGTGAAAGCACGTGGCAAACGCTGGGTTGAATTCTGGCTCTGTCCATTCCTTAGGAACACGCACTAAATAGAAGCTATAATCTTTTAAAAAACGTCTTGTCCCACAGCCTCCTTTGACAACATTTTCCCTTTGTGTTATGGCTCTTTTTCTAATCTTTTCCATGACACCCTTTTTGCCCATGACATCATTGATCTTGTCTAGATAGTGGAAGGCATTATTTCGTTTGTTGTTGCTGTTAGCTGCTGTGGAGTCAGCCCCTGACTCATAGCATCCTGTGCACAACAAAACAAAAAAAAAAAAATCTGGTCCTGCACCATCCCCACGATCGGTTGCTGATCCACTTATCGCAATCCATAGATTTTCATTGGCTGATTTTCAGAAGTAGATTGCCAGACCTTTCTTCCTAGCCCATCTTAGTCTGGAAGTTCCCCGAAAACCTTTTCAGCATCGTAGTGACACACAAGCCACTGCTAACAGACAGGTGGCAGCTGTGCAAGAGGTGCATTGACTGGGAATCAAACCTAGGTCTCCCATATGGAAGGTAAGAATTCTATTTCATACTTCCATGTATCATTCTCTTATAGTCTTAAAAAACTCCATATCTGCTGTTATATTCCCCCTTGTTTATTTTATTTAATTGTGTGCTCCTTTTCTCTCTTAATTAGATTTTCTAAAAATTTATCTATTATTTTTAATAAACTTTAGAATAGTGTGGTAAGCTCAATAACGGCACTCCAAATATGTCCACATCTTAATCCCCAGAACCTATGAAGTTTACCTTATATGGTAAAAAGGACATTGCAGATGATTAAAGTAAGGATTTTATGATGGGGAAATTATTCTGGATTATCCAGGTGGGCCCAGTATAATCACAGGGCCCTCAGAAAAGGGACGTAGGAAGGTCAGATATAGGAGAAAACAATGTGGTGACAGAGGAGAGAATGAAAGAATTCAGCTACAAGCCAAGGAATGCTGGTAGCCTCTAAAAGGTGGAAAACTAGGAATGGAATCTCCCTGAAGTCTCCAGAAGGAACCATCCCTGTCAACACCTTCGTTTTAACCCCATAAGACTCATTTCAGATTTCTGGCCTCCAGAATTGGAAGAGAATAAATATTGTGTTGTTTTAATCCACAAAGTTTGTGGTAATCTGTTATAGAAGCAATAGGAAACTATAGAAAGAGTTTAGATTTACAGAAAATTGCAAAGATGGTACAGAATTTCCATATATCCCATATCCACTTCCCCCTGTTGTTAACATCTTACATGTATGGTACATTTGCACAATTAATGAGCCAATATTGATACATTATTATTAACTAAAATCCATACTTTATTTAGATTTCCTAAGTTTTTACTTAATATCCTTTTTCTGTTTTAAGGTCCCATCCCAGATACCACATTGCGTGCAGTTGTCATGTCTCCTTAGGCTCCTCTTAACTGTGACAGCTTCTCAGACTTTCCTTGTTTTGATGACCTTGACAGTTTGAGGAGTACTGGTCAGGTATTATTTAGAATGTCCCTCAGCTGGGATTTGTCTGATGTTTTTCTCATGATTAGACTAGTGTTAGGGGTTTGGGGGAGGAAGACCACAGAGCTAAATGCTATTCTCCTTCCATCATTTCAAAGCACATACTATCAACTTGACTTACCATTGTTGACATTGACCTTGCTCATCTGACTGAGGTAGTGTTTGTCAATTTCTCCACTGTATGGTTGCTTTTATTCCCTCCCTTTGTCTATTGTTTTTCAAAAATGTATCTTTTTTATTTATTTGTCAGTTCCACTGTTTTTCTACTTTATAATTAATTAATTTGCATTTTTATGTTAATTCCTTCTGTCATGCTTGAGGTTCCTTCTGTTCTTTTTATAACTTCTTGAGTTAAATTCTAAAGTTATCTATTTTATTATTTTTAAAAATTAATTAAAGCATTTAAGGACACATGGCCTGTAGCTGGCAAGGGGTTGTTTGTGTGTTTGTGTGTGTGTGTTTGTTTGTTTAAACGTTTGTTATTAATTTCCACATTTATACCATAGTGGTCAAAGAATGTACTTTATATAACTTCTGCAGTTTGGGAACTTGGTCAGTTTTTATTTTTACCTATGATTACTTGGGTGTTGATAGTGGATCCAAGTAAAATGAAGTCCTTGACAGTTTCAATCTTTTCTCCATTTATCATGATGTTGCTTCTTGGTCCAGTTGTGAGGATTTTTGTTTTCTTTAAGTCAAGGTATAATCCGTAGTGAAGCCTGTAGTCTTTCAGTAAGTGCTTCAAGTCCTCTTCAATTTCAGCAAGCAAGGTTGTGTCATCTGCATATTGCAGGTTGTTGGTGAGTCTTCCTCCAATCCCGATGCCCCATTCTTCATCATGTAGTCCAGCTTCTCAGATTATTTACTGAGTATACAGATTGAATAAGTATGGTGAAAGGATACAACCCTGACGTACACCTTTCCTGAATTTAAACCTTGCAGCATCCCCTTGTTCTGTTCAAACAACTACCTATTGGTCTAAGTACAGGTTCCTCATGAGCACAATTAAGTGTTCTGGAATTCCCATTCTTTGCAATGTTATCCATAATTTGATATGATCCACACAGTCGAACACCTTTGCATAGTCAATAAAACACAGGTAAAAATCTTTCTGGTATTCTCTGCTTTCAGCCATGATCCATTTGACATCAGCAATGATATCCATTGTTCCACATCCCCTTCTAAATCCGGCTTGAATTTCTGGCAGTTCTCTGTCGATGTGCTGCTGCGGCCTTTTTTGAATGATTTTCAGCCAAATTTTACTTGTATGTGATATTAATGACACTGTTCGATAATTTCCACATGCGGTTGGATCACCTTTCTTTGGAATGGGCATAAATATGGATCTTCTCCAGTCTGTAGGCCTGGTAGCTGTCCTCCAAATTTCTTGGTATAGATGAGTGAGCGCTACCAGCACTGCATCTGTTTGTTGAAAAGTCTCCATTGGAATTCCATCAGTTCCTGAAGCCTTGTTTTTCACCAATGCCTTCAGTGCAGCTTGGACTTCTTCCTTCAGTCCCATTGGTTCTTGATCTTACGCTATCTCCTGAAAGGTTGAACTCTGACCTATTCTTGTTGGTACAGTGACTCTGCGTATTCCTTCCATCTCCTTTTGATGCTTCCTGCATTGTTCAGTATTTGGCCATAGAATCTTTCACTATTGCAACTTGAGGCTTGCAGTTTTTCCAGCTTGAAGAATGTTGAGCATGTTCTCCCCTTTTGATTTTCTAACTCCAGGTCTTTGCACATTTCATTATAATACTTTACTTTGTCTTCTCAAGCTGCCCTTTGAAATCTTGTGTTCAGCTCTTTTACTTCATCATTTCTTCCATTTCCTTTAGCTGCTCAGTGTTTAAGAGCCAAGTTTCAGAGTCTCTTCTGACATCCCTTGTAGCCTTTTCTTTCTTTCCTGTCTTTTTAATGATCTCCTGCTTTCTTTATGTATGATGTCTTTGATGTCATTCCACAACTCATCTGTTCTTCGGTCAGTAGTATTCAGTGTGTCAAATCTATTCTTGAGATGGTCTCTAAATTCAGGTGGGGTATACTCAAGGTTATACTTTGGCTGTAGTGGACTGTTCTAAGTTTCTTCAGCTTCAACTTGAATTTGCAACTTGAAGTCAATGTGAGCACTGTCGGACCCAAGCCTTGTTCTGACTGATGATATTGAGCTTTTCCTTTGTCTCTTTCCACAGATGTAGTCGATTTGACGCCTGTGTATTCCATCCAGCAAGGTCCATGTGTATAGTCACCATTTATGTTGTTGAAAAAAGGTATTTGCAGTGAAGAAGTCGTTAGTCTTGCAAAATCTCCGGCATCATTTCTATCACCACGGCCATATTTTCCAAACACCAATCCTTCTTCGTTTCCAACTTTCACATTCCAATTGCCAGTAATTATCAATACATCCTGATTGCATGTTTGATCAATTTCAGACTGTAGAAGTTGGTAAAAATCTTTAGTTTCTTCATCTTTGGCCTTAGTGGTTGGTGGGTAAATTTGAATATAGTCATATTAACTGGTCATCCTTGTAGGCTTATGGATATTATTCTATCACTGACAGCACTGCACTTCAGGATAGATCTTGAAATGTTCTTTTTGACGATAAATGCAACGCCATTCCTCCTCATCTCCATCATAGTAGGCCATATGATTGTCTGATTCAAAATGGCCAATACCAGTCCATTTCAGCTCACTACTGCCTAGCATAGCGATGTTTATGCATTCAATTTCATTTTTGATGATTTCCAATTTGCCTAGATTAATACTTTGTACATTCCACGTCCCGATTATTAATGTTTCTTCTCATTTTGAGTCGTGCCACATCAGCAAATGAAGGTCTCAAAAGCTTGACTCCATGCATGTCATTAAGGTCGACTCTACTTTGAGGAGGCAGCTCTTCCCCAGTCGTCTTTTGAGTGCCTTCCAACCTGAGGAGCTCATCTTTCGGCACTAGATCAGACAATATTCTGCGGCTATCCATAAGGTTTTCACTGGCCAATTTTTTTTTAAAGTAGATCACCAAATCTTCTTCCCAGTCTGTCTTAGTCTGGAAGATCCTTTGAAACCTGTCCACCAAGGGTGACCTTTCTGGTGTTTGAAAAACCTGTGACATAGCTTCCAGCATCACAGCAACACGCAAGCCCCCACGGTATAACAAACTGACAGACGCATGAGGAACCATCAACAATAGCAACAAAATTATAAACAGTAAATCTAATAAAAGATGTGTAAGAACTTTATCATGAAAATCATAAAAATGTGATGAGAGGCATTAAAGAAGTCTTAAGAAAACCAAATCCACTGCTGTCAAGTCGATTCTGACTCACAGAGACCCTATAGGACAGAGTAGAACTGCCCCATAGAAACCTAGGCTGTAATCTTTATGGGGACCAGATCACCAGGTCAGCTGGTGGGTTCAAAGCACCGTCCGGTCGGTTAGCAGCCGAGTGCTTACCGCTGTGCCACCAAGATGCCCCTTCAATAAAACTCTACATGCAAATATTCAAAATTACAAAACAAACAAGTGAGGAAATTGTTATTTATTTTAAAGACTTTTTTATACTACAAAAATCATAGGTTTCCTTTAAATATTTACATTAAAATATGATTCAACATAGAAGTAAGTCTGATGTGCAAAGTAAGTTACCTTACCTGTATTCCTTATGAGAATTTGAATTAAAATAGTAGAAGTAGTCCCTGACTTATGATGAGGTTTCATTCCAACAACTACTCCATTATAAATCGGTTCTGACTTAAGATGAATATCTCTTTTTTTTTTTTTTTCATTATTACTGCTTTTGTTATCAGTATCTTTATAAATCCAATATTTGTCTTTGGGGATTGGAAACATTACATCTGAGAATGATAACATCAGCAAATTACACACTGCAAAATTGTATATAGTACATATTACTAACAATAATATGTTAAAAAAAAAAACAGATGGTCGTAAGTACGGTTTATAATAACCCAAATATGTCATAAGTCGAGGACTACCTGTGCTATCCTATGGGAACTTAATTATATGAAAATCTTCTCTTGGACACTTCTAGCAATATAATTCTATTTTTTGATGTCTTTTAGCATATCAAGTTGTTCCTGGTTGTACGTCCTTGCTCACCATACGAAGAATGCTCTTGTTCAGAATGAAAAAAAAAAAAAAAGCCTTCTTGTCTTATTAGTTAATTCAAGGTAAGGCAGCATGGCATAGCACTTAAAGGTGCAATTCTGGAGTCAGACTGCACTTTGTAGCTCTGCGACTTTGATCTAGTTGCTTAACTCAAAAGCAGGAATGGTCATAGTACCCACCTCACAAATAATTGTGAAGATTAACTGGGTTAATAAACATACTGTGCTTAGAAAAGTGCCTGGAATAAATATTTAACCAAATATTAGCTAGGAAAAAAGGGAACATTATAATCAGACCATTACATTTCTTAAACAGGTAGAATTAGATGATAGTGGTGAGACAAGTCTGCCTAATGAAACTCCATGGATCTGTCACTAAGGTAATAGTACTAAGATGGATTCATATTGTACTTACACAGTGTCAGTATTTGTCAGAACTGAAAAAAGACCTGTGAACTCTTCATTTTTCCAATATCCAAATTCAAACATCAAAAAATTGATGTAGTATCCCTGTTTTCCGTTCGATGTTTCATGTCAAATGTTCCTCACAAATCCAAGAAGATAGCCTTCTTTATGTTCGTATCCCTAGCCTTGAGCACAGTGCTCAGACATAAACCTGGGGTTTGTTGTGGAAGGCAGACCTTGCATATGGCAACTATGATGCACTTGGCAACAGTAATTTATGCAATTAATTTTATTCATTTGTTAAATGTTTATTGAGGGCATATCACGTGCCAAGCACTCTGCTAGGTAGATGTATAACCCTCTTATCATCTTTAGTGGTTGGTTTATCCCTGATTGGCATACATTTTTCCAGGATAACCAAGTGAAAATTTGGCAATGCATACTTTAAAGACAGAAGAACAGATATATGGGACTTAGGGAGACCTGTGTATGGGTGAGCCCACCTGAGTCCAGAGTCTAAAATCTTGTAATCCTTAACCTTCAAGCTATGCTCTGAAGGTGACTACTGAAGTGCTAAGAGGATCTTATTCATTGACTCATTCACTGACTCAAAAAATACAGTATGTATTGAGTGCTGACTGTATTCCACAAATGTGCTGGGCACACTGTAGTTTCAAGGGTGAATATGCCAGGCATGATTCCTGCCTTCCTGCTCTCACAAAGCTTAAAAACCACTGGCAGTGTCTTAGGCTGGTTTCTCCAGAAAGCAAAACCAGTGATGCATCTATATATATATACAGAGAGAGAGATCAAGGAAATAGCTCATGCAATTGTAGAGGTTGCAGAGGCTGGAAAGTCTCAAATCTGTGGCTCAGGCTGGAGGCTTCTCCTGACTCACATAGATAGCTGCAGGGGCTGGTAAGCCCAAGATGCAGACAGCAGAGGGTGACAAATTCCAAGACTGGCAGGTAAGCTGCTAGCTCAAGATCCGAGAACCAGAAGTCACATGAACAGGAGCCAGCTGCAGGATCCAGAGCAAACAAAAGACCCTGAGCATTGCCAGAAAGTCCACTTACATTGGATGCAGGCCACACCCCCAAAGAAACTCCTTTTCAACTGATTGGCTACTCACAGCAGATCCATCATGGTGGTGATGACATTATATCAAATCTCATCATGGAAGCGATCACATCACCGTATGACTGCTAAACGACATCACAACTGCCAAAACACTGAGAATCACAGCCCAGCCAAGTTGACACACAACTTTAATAACCACAGGGAGATATAGGCAAGAAGAGTATCAGAGGCGATTTCCCTGAGGAGGTGATGCATATGTTGACATGTAAAGGAAGAGTAGAACTTAGTCAAGAAGAGAGAGAAAAGGAATGGTGGATGGAAAATACCCGTTAGAAGAAACTGTAGCCTAGAGAGAGCATGACACATCAAAGGAACTCAAAGAAGTTCATGGCTCAAGAGTGAAGGATGAGAGATGAGACTGAACCCTGACTGTAAAGAGCTCTCAAGAGCTGAAAGTTGAGAATGCAGTTTATCGTTTTAATGCTAAATGCTTGGAGTTATCAGTTCTAAAGCATTAGGTAGCAAATGTTGTAGTGGATAATTATTGTTCCCTTACATCATAGTCCCGCAACATAAATAATTTGCTGTTGTTTTTGAGAGTTTGCAGCTCTTATTCTTAATTATTTCCTTTTATTGTGGGAATCCTGAAGAACACGGTGTTACACACTTTGTTCTCCTCCACTGCTTCTGATCGGGTAGATGATGGTTCTTGTGAATGCATGAACAGTGGCACTTTATGTTCCTGAGTGGTTATGTCCACATGCAGGTTTATCAGCTAAGCTGGCTGGAGCGTGGCAGTCGTCAGGTGAGCACCAGGCTGAATCCCTAAATGGGACAGGCACTTTACACAAGGAAAGGCATTCACATGTGACGCGCTCACCTAGTTCTGTCTTAGTCATCTAGTGCTGCTATAAGAGAAATACCACAAGTGGATGGCTTTAACAAAGAGAAATTTATTCTCTCATAGTCTAGCAGGCTACAAGTCCAAATTCAGGGCATTAGCTCCAGGGGAAGGCTTTCTGTCTCTATCAGCTCTGGAGGAAAGTCCTTGTCATCAATCTTCCCTTGGTCTGGGAGCATCTCAGCACCAGAACCTAAGGTCCAAAGGACACCTTCTGCTCGCAGCACTGCTTTCTTGGTGGTGTGAGGTCCCCACGTCCCTCTGATCGCTTCTCTCTTTTATATCTCAAAAGAGATTTGCTTAAGACACTATCTAATCTTGTAGACCTCATCAATATTACTGCCGCTAATCCATTGTATTACATCATAGTGATAGGATTTACAACACGTACGGAAATCACATTAGATGATAAAATGGTAGATAATCATACAATACTGGGAATTATGACCTAGCCAAGTTGACAGATATTTTGGGGAGACAAAATTCAGTCCATGACAAGTCCCCTCTCTCACATGTATAGGTCTAAGACAGATGTCTAAGAGAACCAGGCAATATTGAATATCTCAGGATAAATCCTCTAATTCTCCTGGATAACTGAATCTATCTACATGTTTCCCGAAGCATCATTTATTCATTTACCAAGAATTTGTGAGTTCCTATTGCTGCCAGGTACTACCAACTAATTCATGTTTCTGAATCTGAGAGTTATCGTTTCCGTTACAGGGTCTGAGCACCTCAGCCAGCTGATTTATCATGTTCAAGATCTGAAACAGTGATTTGGCAAAAGTCTTCAGATTGTTCTCTGAGCCTTTCAAATTCAATACAAACACCTAGTACTCAACGTCTTCCTTCATCTAGACCCAACAAGCCCTCTCCCTATACTACACAACAGGCCCCTTACACTCCAATCACTCTAACCTTTTACTGTCTGGCAAACAGCCCAGCATCATTTCTGGTTCCATGCTACCACTCTGGCCACTCTCTCAATCAAAAGATAATCCACTTCCTCTATGCCCATCCAAATCCTACTTTCCTTCATGGTCCAGCTGCTCTGGGCAGTGTGTCCCCAGTGAATGTAGGGCACTTTGATGGCTCCAGTCCTGAGTGTGGGAGCTGGTACACCTCCTAGAGTCTAGGTGGTCTCTTGGTGCTCCATGGGTTAGTCTAAAAATGATAGAATGAATGTCCATTCCTGGAAAGAAAATGCCTTCATTTTGTACAGGAGTCCCTGAGTGGTGTAAACAGTTAACATGCTTGGCTACTAATCAAAAGTTTGGAGGTCTGAGTCCACCCAGAGGCACCTAAAGAAAGGTCTAGTGATCTACCTCCAAACGATCACAGCCATTGAAAACCCTATGGAGCAGAGTTCTACTCTGGCACACATGGGGTCACCGTGAGTCAGAATCTACCAGAGGGCAACTAGGAAACTAATATCTAGAATAACTGAGTGTCCTGTTCCAGAAAACAAAGCGGTAGCACTAGAAATAGGAGGTAGTTGAGCTTAGTCAAAAGCACTTGGTTCTCTAAAGCTCTGAAACAGTAAATAGTGGCACAGTGATTTGGCTAAAGTCTTCAAATGGTTCTCTCAGCATTAGAAATGCCTGGATTTGAATCCTGCTTTGGTAACTTACTAGCTGAATGACCTCAGGCAAGTTACTTCACTTTCCTGAACCAGCTTTTTCTTACTCATAAAATGAGAAGAACCACATCTTCTTTTCAAGATTGTTGTGAAGATAAGAGATAAAGTATATAAAATGTCTGACAAATACTAAATTTAACTGTGGGATCCTAGTCCTTTCTTAATTTTATGGTAGAAAAATGTATGCCTTTTTCTACAAGACTGCAATCTTCTTGAAAGTAGGATCTATGTTGTATAAGGCCCCCATATCCTCCATAACATTCAACACATTGCAGAGTATACAGTACAAGTTTAGAAATATTTTTTAAATGAAAAAGATTGTTCTCTGGAAGGACAACATTAATGGAAGTGAATGTTCTCTGGAAGTATAGCATTCACTTAAGTGAACAATGAATTTAAATCTACTTCCTTGTTTTTCCCATTCTTTTTGCTCCATTATACCCTTGTCTTTTATATACATTTCCACATGTGACAAGACATCCCATAAACAAATAAAATGTTAGTAATGAGTGGGATTTCTAGACTGTAAGAGGGTAGTATTTTTGAAAAAGATTTTGGGCTTATATAGTTTTAATTCATGGAAGAAATAATCAGTTTCTTCCCAATGTTAATCTATGTTTTGGTATACAAATTCCAGATGTCAGAATCAAAAAGATTTCCAGAATCACGTCAAAGGGTGCTTCTAAGTTTACTCTGGCACAATGCCACTTACAGGGTGAGGAAAAGTTCACGATTTCCCATTGTATGAAGTCACATGCACAAAGTTCTTTGTCCAAGTGGCCTTGCCATGTGAGACTGCTAAAGATTTTTCTCTTGGCCTTCCATTCACGTACAAAGTGTCATACCCCTAGAAGCAATCTGATGTATGAATAATGGACACTTGAACTGAAGTTCAAAGGAGTCACCAGTTTGTAAGAATCATAGTGTGACTAGTGAACCAAACAGAGACATCTCCAAAGGTCGCTTAGCGTGCACAAAATGAGGAAAATTCAAATTAAGGGCCAAAGTCATTTCAAGGATAAGTGGTTTAAAAAAAGAGAGTACTGAGGAGGTTACTGGAGGACAAAGAGCAAATGAGTCTATTTTATTTCAGAACAGCATTTGGATCAGAATGGATTTCATAGCGTTTTAGGACTTGTTCTTTTTACCAAAAAGAAATAATAACAAGCTCATAATTTACTAGAGAGTAGGGAGAAAAAAAGGAGAAATTTAATTTCTTACATGGCATGGGAATTAACACATGTAACATTTTTCCTGTTTTAAAAAATAATCGAAGGTGAGGAGTTACTGCTTAAAGAGTACTGAGTTTCTCCTTGGGGTGATGAAAAACTTTTGGAAATGGATAGTAGTGATGGCAGCATGACACAGTGAGTGTAATTAATGTCACTGGATTGTACACTTAAAAATAGCTAAAATGGCAAAAATTTTTGTTATATATATTTTACCGCAATAGAATTTTTAAAAAGAAAAAAAAAGTAGGCAAAGGTTGTTGAGGAGGAGTAATGTTTTTTAATTCCTGCTTTAAACTACATAGTTTTTGCCTTTCTAAGCAGTCCTTGCCTCTCAGACCAGAGCCAGTTCCTCTGCAGCCATTTAATCGTGTGATCTCACAAAGGCCCATGTTCCCGGGTTTTATTCTACAGATCCTCACCCAGCCGTCATGAAATGCTTGGTTTGACCCCGTCACTTTAACAATTCTGAGTCTACTTACCCAAGCTCCTCCTTTCCACCATTAACAGATCTTCATTAGACTTCAGTTTTCAGCCATTGAGACTCTGACTACCCATTTTAGAATATGATCTAGCTCATCTATTTGTCAAAATTAGATGGTAACTTTCTCAATAAAAGATACAATTATTGTGATGTATCGCCACCATTTACATCAGTTAAAGCAGTATTCTCTAAGGAAAATATTAGCCTGCATTTATAGAGTTGTAATGGAGAGAAGATTTCTTGAGAAGAGTCATGTTCCAAGTCCTTATTAACATTCTCTAAGAGAAATAGAAGAGAGAGAAATTGTAAGCAGATGAGATGTTCCTCTGGTGGTATTAATTATGGAAATTATTTCTGGGCCCTGATGAAATCTGCTGGATTTCATCTGCTTCCCTGGCTCATGGACTGAATAGATCTAAGGTCGCTTTATGAGGAACATGACACGGGTCTTCAACAAATCTGTAGGGGGGCTTCCGACATTCCTAATCATATAGCCCCTTCTTATTACCCAGGAGGTGACAGGGAACTCAGATCCTCTGTTCACGGAGCCCCTGTGAATACTGGTCTTATTAATTTAAAAATGATGATGTCAGAATCCCTAAAGAGAGTCATCATCTGGATGAGGAAAGTGGTGCTTCTTGATGCTAAACAAATTTTCAAAGAAAATTGAGAAAATATCAGCTGTCCACTTTAAAGAATGATGTTTGAGAAGCTTATGGAGATTATGTGGTTCAAACCCACACAGAGACACCTAGGAAGACAGGTCTGGTGATCTGCTTTGGAAGGGTCACAGCCTTGAAAACCCTATGGAGCAGTTCTACTCTGCACACTTGAGGTCACCGTAGGTTGGAATTGTCTGATAGCAACTAACAACAACAGAGACCCCAGTGGAGTCCCTGGGTGGTGCAAACAGTTAATATGCTTGGCTGCTAACTGAAAGGTTGAAGGTTTGAGTCCACCCAGAGGCACCTTAGAAGAAAGGTCTGACAATCTACTTCAGAAAAGTTAGCCATTGAAAACCGAATGGAACGCAGTTCTACTCTGACAACACATGGGGTCGCCATGAGTTGAAGTCAATTTAACGGCAACTGGTTTGGTTTTTTAATTTAGAGACCCTAGTATCTCCCACTATCACATACACTGGCTTGTATTCCTCTTCACCTTCTCCTTGATAATAAACCTACTATCTCCCACACAATCAATCAGGCTGAAAAAACCTTCTTCACCACAGTTTGAAGAACAAGTCAAACTACATTAATATAGGTAAATTCCAGGAATTATATGTTTTTTCAGAGTCCCACTTTGTGCAGTTTAAAAAAAAAAGCCCTTTTTTCTCTCCTTACATTCAGCACATGGAGCTAAGACCAATAAGATGCTTTTAATATTTTACATTTGTATCTGAGTTTTTATTGCTCATTATAGCTTACAGTGTAGCCTTGTTTCTCAAACAGAGATAACCTGCGAACAGAGATAATCAGCCTTGTTTCTCAAACAGAGATAGAGAGGACATACAAGACCAAAGAAATTACTTTCCTGCTGCTAAGACATTTAAAATGTTATTTATGCATTAAAACAAACATCAATCTATTATGAAATATAATGTATAATTTATATGAATTTCTAGATAAAACTCAAGACTTCAAAGAAATGTCATGCCTGAAACTTTTAGCTGTGCGCTTTGCCTGGAGTCTCCTAAAAGCATTAAGGGTATTAGGTAGTAAATTTGAGTAGCATACGTAAGCATTTTTATTTTGTCTTCCCAACAAAATGTACGGGCGATAACAGGTTTATCATTATCATCCTCACTTTAGAAAACACAAAATTTCTCCAAGTCACACTGCGACTTTCTACTTGACAGGGCCCTTTCTAGCCAATCCTCTGCGAGTAAGGCCTTAGTCTACACTGGTTTCTTTGTTGTGGTAGATTGAATAATGGCTCCCCAAAGATGGCCACATCCTAATTCCCCAAATCTGTGTATATGTTACCCTACGTGGCAAAAAGGACTTTGTAGATGTGCTTAAAGTTGCAGACGGGACCAATGTAATCTAAAGGATCATCAAAAGAGGGAGGCGAGAGGCTCAGAGTCAGAGAGAGAAGATGTAAGGGTGGAAGCAGAGGTCAGAGAGGAAAGAAGATGCTACGTTGCTGGCTTTGAAGATGGAGGAAGGGGCCACAAGCCAAGGAATGCAGAAGCCTCTAGGAACTGGAAAAGGCAAGAAAATAGATTTCTCCCCTAGAATCTCCAGAAGGAATGCAGCCCTGCTGAGATTTAATTTTAGCCAGGTGAGACCCATTTTGGACTTCTGACCTCCAGAAATGTAAATAATGAATCTGTGTTGTTTTAAGCCATTAAGTTTGTGGTAATCTGTCACAGCAGCAATAAAAAGTGAATATACCTCGTAAGACTCTGACAGTCCCCAAATTCTGTTTTCTCTCATCCTTATGCCTATTATAAATGGCCACTTCATGGCTTTATTTTAATAATTTTAACTTATCAATACACATAGATTTTAGTTCCATTAAAAATGTCATAGTTTTCTAATTCCAGTAAAAGACAAATAGAACGAAAAAAAAATTGAAGTCAAATGTAATAAAATATCAGATCCTTTCCCTGCCCCTCTCTACCTACCAATTCTGCTGTGCACGTGCTACCACTTAAAGCGGTTTGATTTTAGGGTAGCTGATTATTTGCATATTTGCTACATATTCCCAAATAAAATGCTTATAGTGTACTGTCATATGTTGATTTATAAATGCTGACATTATCTATCGGCTTCCAATTATAATAGATGAGAATTTACCTCTATTTTCAGCAATCAGATTTCAACATCTAAGAGCTCTTCCTTGCTCTCTGACATTAGCAGTTTTTACAGTAAACTGTTCTTCCTAATAGCTGCAATGTCTTTTCTTTCTGAGAATGCACATTATAATTATTTTAAATTTTATTCTACTTCCTGCCTTGATTTTGTTTCATCCATGTTTGTTTTTGGTTTGTTTTTTTTTTTTTCTCCTGTTTATTTGTTCTCTTCTCTGTCCTTCATGTCTAAGATTTTCTTCAAATGTCTATGATCCTTGACTATCTGTTCATATTTAGGAGTGAGGCGCTGAGAAGTTGGCTGGTAATTCATATCGTTGTAGAGTGATTAGAGCCAATTGGCACTTTTGTAGGGAAACTCATATGTCAGTATCTTCGAGTCTTTTCTCTGAGGACACTCAGTTTCTGCAGAGAAAAATTCTTCAAATTCCAGTCTAGTTTGTATCTGTGTGTGTGAAGGGGGTGAGGGTAATATACCTGACTGCTGGCTTTCCAGAGCCCCTAGGTGGTGCAGACGATTAATGTGTTTCAGTCTGAGACATGCCTCAGAAGAAAGGCCTGACAATCTACTTCTGAAAAGTCAGCTATTGAAAACCCTGTGGAACACAGTTCTACTCTGGCACACATGGGGTCACCATGAGCCAGAATTGATTCTATGGCAACTGCCTTTACTGGCCTGTCTGGGGTTTCGCCATTCACTTGTGTACCTTTCTGGTTTGACTTCTCCAGATAATAAACTGCTGGTCTCCTGAAGTCACCTAGCTGCTAACAGGCCAGGAAAGGGCCTAGGCATATAACAGATTTTCCACCAGTGGCGTCCATTTCCAGCCGCTGGCTTCATTTCTGCCTTCAATGGCCCAGTGCCTCTCTGCCTTCCCAGCACTCCCAGAGCGCCGCCAGGCAAATGAGTGCATTTCTCAGCCACTTTCCTTTCTGCTGGGATTTGGGTTGCTGCTTCCTTGTCTCCATGTTGGCATCTCTTGCTTGTTTTTTTTATTCCTTTACTTCATTTTAACGGAGTTCTTATAGGGAGATAAGATAACTACAGATGTGCATTTAATTCCCTAGTTTAACTGGAAGTTGTATGTGTTTGCTTTGTGGGGGGTATACAGAACTCTCAGTTACCATGTCTCATAAATTCCTCACAAAAATTCTGTAAAGAAAGGTGTATGATTATCTGAAATTTCACAGCTGAGGAAATGGAAGTTTAAAGAAGTAAGTAACTTGCCCAAGATCACACAGCTGATATGTGGTGAAGCTGGTATTTGAATACAAGACCCTTAACTCTAAGTGCAAAGCTCTTTAATAATAATAGTACGGTGAAACCTGTGAGAACCAGAACTCGACGGGACTGCCTTGTTTTTCTGGGTCTTGCCAGTTTTCCACCTTTGACGGTGTAATCTTTCCACTTTTCCATCACTCTCTATTAGTAGAAAATATTTGAGTTTTGCTTGTCTGATAGGTTTCCGCCTTACACAGGTTCTGGCTTTCTCAGGTTTTACTGTAATACTTATAATACACTTACTATGTATGGTAGGCAAAATAATAGCCCCCCAATGATGTTCACACCCTGGAACCCGTGAATATGTTAGGTTACATGGCAAAGAATGTAAATTATAATTATTTTAAATTTTGTTAAGGTTGCAGATGGAATTAAGTTTGCTAATCAGCTGAATTTAAGATAGGGTTATTATCCTGGATTATTCTAACGATCCTTATAAGTGGAAGAGGGAAGCAGAAGTTCAGAGTAATGCAATGTGACAATGACGCCCACCTACTCAGCCTACACTTTCTGGCTTTGATGATGTAGGAAGGGGGTCACGAGCCAAGAAATGTCGGCAGCCTCTAGAAGCTAGAAAACGAGACAGGTTCACCTCTGGAGACTATAGGAAGGATCGCAGCCCTGCCAACATCTTGATTTTAGCCAGGGACACCTGTGTCAAACTTCTGATCTACGTAACTGTAAGATAATAAAGTTGTATTGTTTAAGCCTCTAAGTTTTGGTAATTTGTTACAACAGCAATAGAAAACTAATAAAATATGTACCAGGAATTGTACTAGCTATTTATATGTATTAACTTCTTTAATCCATATTAAAAATCCTGTGAGGTATGTACGATTATTATTGTCCCATTTTTATGATAAGAAAATTACAGTATAGAAAATATGAAAACATGTCCAAAATATTTGAACAAATATATCACAGCAAAAGATTTAAGTGCCAATGGGCACATGAAAAGATGCTCAATGTCATTAGTCATCAGGGAAATACAAATTAAAATAATAATGAGGTAGCCTATACTCCCATTTGAAAGACTAAAATTAAAAAGACTGAAAATATTAAGTATTGATAAGGCTGAGCAACTGGTGCTCCCATATATTGCCGATGTGGACTGTCAATGGTAAAAATCACTAGGAAAACATTTTTTTTAGTTTCTTAAGAAGGTAAACATACACTTAACCATAACACTCAACATTTCCACTCAGTATTTACAGAAGAGAAATAAAAATATATGTTCTCACAAAGACTTGTACATGGAAGTTCCTAGCAACTTTATTCATAATAGCCCAAACTGGAAATAATTCAGAAGTCCATCAACAGGTAAATGGAAAAACCAATGCTGGCATATCCATTTAATGAAATACTTCTCAGCAATAACAAGGAATACTGGAACATGTAACAAAATGGATGAATCTCAAAAGCTTGCTAAGTGAAAGAAGTTAGGTACAAAAGAGAATATACTGTATGATTCCATTTACATAAAATTCTAAACGAGAGGATCTAATCTGTAGTGATAGCAGATCAGCTGCTGCCTGGATTGGAGTCTTACGGAGATTAACTGGAAAGGGGAACAGGGGAACATTTTAGGGTGATGGAAATGTTCTTTATCTTGATTGTATTTGTGATTACATAGGTATATAAATTTGTCAGAACTCATGGAAATAACAACCTTAAAATGAGTGCATTTCATTACATGTAAATTATACCTGAGTAAAATTGGCTTTTAAAAAATTTACAAAGTCACACAGCTAAAGAGGTACACAGGGCTGGGATCTGAAACCAGACCATCCAAATTTAGAGTCTGTGCTCTCACCCCCATATAATGCTACCTATCAATGTTATTTGGACACTGTAACAGCTCAAATAACTGTACCTTATTGTGTGGTTTAAAATTTTTTCACACTCCTTCCATCAAGAGGTGGGGTCTATTTCTCCTCCCTGTGAATCTGGGCTGGCCTGTGGCCACTTGCCTGTTAAAAAAAGCCTGTTGCCATTGAGTCGATTACAACTCATAGTGACCTTATGTGTAAGCACAATGACACGATTCCAGTCCTGGACCTAGACTTTAAGAGACTGGTAGCTTCTACATTTGTCTCTTGGATCCCTGGGCTGCTATAAGAAGTCCAACTATCCTGCTTGAAAAACCACATGGAGAGGCCCTGAGACTTCATAGAGTAGGAGAGGGACCCAGCTGAGCCCAGTTTCTAGTCATCCCCTAAGAGACATCAAGTGTATGAATGAAAATGTGTTGCACCTTCCAGACCAGGCCAGCCTCACAGGAGTCAGGACCAGGCAACGCTTTTCGTTCTGTTATATATAAAGTCGCCTTGCTATGAATTGGAACCAATTCAACAACTAAAAATGACAACCACAGTTCTAACATATTTTCACTTGTATTATTTTATTTCCTAATTGTATTTTTGTTTGTAATTGGTCATTTGCTCTGATTCCATTCTCATTAAACAATATTCTAATACATTATTATTCCCTAGGTACCTCAGTATTAGAAAGAACAGCAAGGGCAAAAAAGGTTTCATCTTGCATGCCAGCACAGATCAATGATAATGGCTGCCTGAAGAAAGACATTAAGAAGGAAAAGTGTGCTATGCTTGATTAGCAATGTCTGCCCTAAGTATGGTAGTAGAAATTGTTGTGATATTTGTCAGATATTTGACACCCATGTCTTCAATAGGATACATGACTATTCTAATAACAAGAAGAGTATAAACAAGTTAAAAAGTTACTTCCTGACTTATAAACCATTGATTTATGAGTTTCATTAGCCCAAATTCACTCTCTAAAGCATAACTATACCTTTGTAAAATGAAAAAATGAAAAAAAATTAGATTTCTAAACTTCACATAGAAATAGGATCTTTTTTTTTTTATAATAAATCTCACCAGCACTGGTCTCATGAGTAGGTAAAATAGGCCTCTTTCTAGAAGGTGACTATCTTAGTTATCTAGTGCTGCTATAACAGAAATACCACAAGTGGATGGCTTTAACAAACAGAAGTTTGTTCTCTGGCAGTTTAGGAGGCTATAAGTCCAATTTCAGGGCACCAGCTCTAGAGGAAGTCTTTCTCTCTCTGTTGGTTCTAGGGGAAGGTCCTTGTCATCAATCTTCCCCTGCTCTAGGAGCATCTCAGCACAAGGACCCTGGGTCCAAAGCACGCGCTCTGCTCCTGGCTCTTCTTTCTTGATGGTGGGAGTTCCCCCATCTCCCTGCTTGCTTCTCTCTTTTATATCTCAAAAGAAATTGACTCAAGATACAACCTAATCCGGTAGATTGCGTCCTGCCTCACTAACATAACTGCCTCTAATCCTGCCTCGTTAACATCACAGAGGTAGGATTTACAACACAGGAAAATCACATCAGATGACAAAATGGTTGACAACCACACAATACTGGGAATCATGGCCTAGCCATATCACGGAAATTTAAGGAACTTGGGCCGCATGTCTCCTTCCCACTGTCTTTTCAAGATATGAAAGTTTACAATTAGGAATCATTTATTTGGATTCTAAAAGCTATCTCTTAATGACTCCTTCACTAAAAAACAAATAGGCCTGTAAAGGGGTAATACTTTAGAGCTTATCAGCTAATTAATTAGTTGACTGCCAGTTAAGAAGGAGATGGGAAGGTGGAGGTTGAGGGATAAGATGGGAGGATATGAAAAGTCTTAAGAAGAGGAGTCTGCCACTCATCTGTCATTTTGC
The DNA here is from genome assembly GCF_000243295.1 of Trichechus manatus latirostris. Classification (NCBI taxonomy): domain Eukaryota; kingdom Metazoa; phylum Chordata; class Mammalia; order Sirenia; family Trichechidae; genus Trichechus; species Trichechus manatus. Next base: position 21,712,662 of record NW_004443957.1, read on the forward strand.
TGTACACTGTAGCTTGACTGTTGCTGTGATGCTGGAAGTTATGACACGGGTATTTCAAGTACTAGCAGTGTCACCCATGGTGGAAAGGTTTCAGTGGAGCTTCCAAACTAAGACAGACTAGGAAGAAGGACTTAGTGATCTAGTTCTAAAAAAATTGGCCAATGAAAACCTTATGAATAGTAGTGAGACACTTTCCGATACAGTGCCAGAAGATGAACCCCTCAAGTTGGAAGTCACTCAAACTATGAATGGAGAAGAGCTGTCTCCTCAAAGTAGAGCTGACCTTAATGACATGGATGGAGTAAAGCTTCTGGGACTGTCATTTGCTGATGTAGCAGGACACAAATATTAGAATAAACAGCTATAAACACCCATTAATGATCAGAATGTGGAATTACAAAGTATAAATCTAGGAAAATTGGAAGTTGTCAAAAATTAAATGGAATGCTTGAAGATCGATATCCTAGGCATTAGTGAGTTGAAATGGACTGGTATTGGCCATTTTGAATTGGACAATCATATGGTCTGCTATGCTGGGAATGACAAATTGAAGAGGGATGGCCTTGCATTCATCATCAGAAAGAACATTTCAAGGTCTATCCTGAAGTACAATGCTGTCAGTGGTAGGGTAATATCCATACACCTATGAAGAAGACCAGTTAATACGACTATTATTCAAATTTACACACCAACCACTAATGCGAAAGATGAAGAAATTGAAGATTTTTACCAACTTCTGCAGTCTGAAATTTATCAAACATGCAATCAAGATGCATTGATAATTACTTGTGATTAGAACACAAAAGTTGGAAACAAAGAAGAAGGATCAGTGTTGGAAAATATGGCCTTGGTGATAGAAACAACTCAGGAGATCTCATAATAGAATTTTGCAAGACCAACAACTTACTCATTGGAAATATTTTTTGTCCACAACATGAACAGTGACTATACATGTGGGCTTCACTGGACGTAATACACAGGAATCAAATAGACTATATCTGTGGAAAGAGACAATGGAAAAGTTCAATATCATCAGGGAGAAGAAGGCCAGGGGCCCACTGTGGAACAGACTATCAATTACTCATATGCAAGTTCAAATTGAAGCTGAAGAAAATTAAAACAAGTTCATAAGAGCCAAAGTATGACCTTAAGTATATCCTGCCTGAGTTTAGAGACCATCTCAAGAATAGATTTGATGCATTGAACACTAATGACTGAAGACCAGAGATGTTGTGGGATGACATCAAGGACATCATGCATGAATAAAGCAAAAGGTGATTAAAAGCACAGGAAAGAAAGAAAACACCAAGATGAATGTCAGAAGAGACTATGAAAGTACTCTTGAACGCAGACTAGCTAAAGCAAATAGAAGAAATGATGAAGTAAAAGATCTGAACCACTGGCATCACTAGGGTTGGTATCACCCATTGTGGTAACTCATGGTGTCACCACCCCCAACCATGGACCTCCTCTTATACTAGACCACAGAGAATCATTAGTGATGTTTATTTTCAATTTTAATCATAGAATAATATGTGATGAATATAGCTGTAAATTGCTTAAATGTAATATTTCTTAGATTATATGAATACTAACAACAAAAATGTTTTCTAAAGTCTTTCTACATTGAATTACATTATTAGAATCTGAGCAGAAGCCTTTTTTAATTTTTGACCTTCTTTTCCTTTAATTACTATTTCATTCTCAAAAAAGTTATTGATATATGTTCACAAATACTGATTACCACAATATTGTAACTAAAACACCAGAAAATTCAACAAAATCAGCGACACCGGCAGCAAAGAAAACAACAGCGGGTACTTGTAGCACGTGCAGATGAAACCTGTAAGCTAGGGTTATGAAAAATGTTTTTGTTGTTACAACTAACTACAGGGATATTTTTATAAAAAACAATAAATTTCTGCTGAAACACTGCACAAAATTTTATTGAGTCATTTTATTGTCACCTCCTCCGATAGTGTCATGGATGTAGCCCCACACCCCCCCACTCCCCTAGTGACCCCACTGAGCTGAACAGAAGATTTCAAAGGGCAACTCCAGAAGACATTATAATGAAACGTGCAAAGATCTGGAGTTAGAAAACCTAAAGGGAAGAACACACTCGGAATTTCTCAAGCTGAAAGAACTGAAGAAAAAATTCAAGCCACGAGTTACAATTTTGAAGGATTCTATGGGTAAAATATTGAAATGATGCAGGAAGCATCAAAAGAAGATGGAAGAAATACAGTCACTGTACCAAAAAGAACTGGTTGACATTCAACCATTTCAGGAGATAGCATATGATCAAGAACTGATGGTATTGAAGGAAGAAGTCCAAGCTGCACAGAAGCCACTGGTGAAAAACAAGGCTCCAGCAATTGACGGAACACCAGCTGAGATGTTTCAATAAACGGATGCAGCGCTGGAGGTGTTCACTCATCTATACCAAGAAATTTGGAAGACAGCTACCTGGCCAACTGACTGGAAGAGGTCCATATTTGTGGTCATCCCAAAGAAAAGTGATCCAACAGAATGTGGAAATTATCAAACAATATCATTAATATCACATGCAAGTAAAATTTTGCTGGAGATAATTCAAAACATTTGCAGCAGTACATTGACAGGGAACTGGCAGAAGTTCAAGCCGGATTCAGAAGAGGTTGTGGAACAAGGGATCTCGTTGCTGATGTCAGACGGATCCTGGCTGAAAGCAGACAATACCAGAAAGATGTTTATCTGTGTTTTTTTGACTATGCAAAGGCATTCAACTGTGTGGATCATAACAAATTATGGATATCATTGTGAAGAATGGGAATTCCAGAACACGTAATTGTGCTCACGCAGAACCTGTACATAGACCAAGAGGCAGTTGTTGGAACAGAGTAAGATAATACTGTGTGGTTTAAAATCAGGAAAGGTGCGTGTCAGGGTTGTATCTTTTCACCACACTTATTCAATCTGTATGCTGAGCAAATAATCCGAGAAGCTGGTCTATATGAAGAAGAACCCAGGATCAGGATGGAAGGAAGACTCATTAAAAACTTGCAATGTGCAGATGACGCGACCTTGCTAGCTGAAAGTGAAGAGGACTTGAAGCGCTTACTGATGAAGATCAAACACCACAGCCTTCAGTATGGATTACAGCTCAACATAAAGAAAACAAAA
>NW_004443957.1:21715926-21748193 GCF_000243295.1 Trichechus manatus latirostris
AATCTGCTGCAAAAGACCTCTTTAAAGTGTTGAAAAGCAAAGATGTCACTTTGAGGACTAAGGTGCACCTGACCCAAGCCATGATATTTTCAGTCACCGCATGTGAATGTGAAAGCTGGACAATGAATATGGAAGACCAAAGAAGAATTGGTGCCTTTGAATTGTGGTGTTGGTGAAGAATATACCATGGACTGCCAAAAGAAAGGAAAAATCTGTTTTGGAAGAAGTACAGCCAGAGTGCTCTTTGGAAGCTTGAATGGAGAGATTTCGTCTCACGTACTTTGGACATGTTATCAGGAGGGACCAGTCCCTGGAGAAAGGACACCATGCTTGGTAAGGTGGAGGGTTAACGAAAAAGAGGAAGACCCTCAATGAGACAGATTGACACAGTGGCTGCAACAATGGGCTCAGACATAGCAACGATTATGAGGATGGTGCAAGACCAGGCAGTGTTTCGTTCTGTTGTATGTAGGGTCGCTGTGAGTAGGAACCAACTAAAGGGCACCTAAAAACAACAACAACAACATATCACTAGCATCAGCAGCCCCCTGGGAACTTGTTAGAAATGCAAGTATATTCTCCCTTTCCCCAGACCTACTGAATCAGAAACTCTTGGACTAGGGTCTAGCTGTCTTCATTTTAATAACCATCCCCCCGCCCAGGCAATTCTGATGCAAAATAACGTTTGGAATCAGCTGATCGATGCCTTGAGTTCTTTTTCTTCCCCTAGTTCAGTGGTTCTCAAACTTTTGCATACATCATTGGAGAGCTTATTCAAACACAGATTTTTGGGTCCCACATGCAAAATTTTTAATGAAGTAGGTCTGGGGAGAAGCCTGAGAACTTGCATTTCTAACAAGTTCCCAGGGATGCTAATACTGCTGGTCTGGGGACCACATTTCAGAAAATCATTGCTCGAGAGGTCTTAACTCCGTAACTACCAATTCTTTTCCTGCTACCCCTCCCAATTAGACTCGTTTGATTCTTATTGCTAATTTAGTAAAATAATTTTTCTAGAAATCTCTGTATATATAAACATACGCATACATACATATTTTTTTCCAACCCAGAATCATCACCAATTTGACATGGGCATATACTAATTGTTTAAGGCCAAGGTGTGATGCTAGGCCAGCTTTTTCATCCCAAGCCCCCTCCTCAGTTCAAAATTTTGATAGCTAGTCTGTCTGTAGGATATCCTACATACTCAGAAAGAGATTAAAAACCCACTGTTCACCATGTAAGCTTGCTCTTGCAAACACCAGTTCAAAGTTCCTTTGGCTTCTGCTCAAAACCCAGAATGAGGAACATACTAGGCAAAATATGGCTCTTAAGGACATGCAAGAGTAGAGAGGAGAGATGGACAGGATAGTCAGGGGCAGATGAGTGACCAAATACTTCTGATAGTCAAATACTGTTTCTTTGAGGTGAAGACTTTTTGTCATGGGTTGGAGCAGAAGGGAGAGGCAATTAAACCCCAAGAAATCTTGAAGTTCAATTCACAGCTCCAAGATCCCCAGATTCAAAGGGAAAAAGAAAGTGGCCACCATCTCCCCTTCCTGCTTAAATCCATTGCCATCAAGTCAGTCTGGACATATGGTGATCTCAACTCATGACAACCCCAGCTCATGGCTACCCAGTGTGTGTCAGAGTAGAACTGTGTTCCATAGGATTTTCAATGGCTGATATTTTGGAAGTAGAGGCAGTCCCCAGGTTACAATAACCCGTAGTTACAAATCAACCCCCGTAAAGCCTATTATATTAAAAATTCAAGGTACATACAACAGTTTGTAATAACAAATGGACACTACTTTGCCACGCATTATCAAAACATTATTATTATTATTGCTGTATTATTATGTTAAAGATGTTTCAGTGTATCTGGAAGTGTTTATGCATAGAAAATACTGTATACTATATACAAAGACAAACATTGGAGCCCTGGTGGCGCAGTGGTTAGGAGTTCGGCTGCTAATCAAAAAGTTGGCAGTTCGAATCCGCTAGCTGCTCCTTGGAAACCCTGTAGGGCAGTTCTACTCTGTCCTATAGGGTTGCTATGAGTTGGAATCGACTCGACGGCAATGGGTAAGACAAGCATTTGACTAACTAACATTAGATACGAACTGTACCTAATTGTTCTGACTTACATACAAATTCAAATTAAAGACATTTAGAAATGGAACTCGTTCATAATCCAAGGACTGCTCATAGATTGCCAGCTTTTTCTTTGAGAAGCCTCTGGGTGGACTCGAACTTCGACCCTTCGGTTAGCAGCAAGCAAGTTAACCATTTGCACCACCCAGGAACTCCCATTTCTACTTTGTTGTATTTAAATCCACTTCTTTGCCTGCAGCACAATCAAGGTCCCCAAATCCCTTGATCCCATTTATTTTTGTTCTCTACCTGGCCTCCTGACGAGACATAAGCCCTTCTTTTGCTTAATTACCAGAGAACAATTACTTCAAGTCTGCAGGGCACAGCCACATTCTCAACTAAGCATGGAGCCACTCCAGAGAACTGCTTATCCTAGATTTGGTCTTTTTTTTTTTTAACAAAATTCTATTTTGTTAAGTGGCCCACATGACTTGGAATGAGAAGTACCAACCAAAGAACACACTGATTATTAGTTATCATAATTATTTGGATGGCTTAGCATCATTTATTAATACTGCCAAGCATTGCTATTATTAGGTTGGTCCTGAGGGTTCCTAGAACATAAATAGGAATATTTTACCTAGGACAAAGTTACGAAGTTTTTTTTTTTTTTTTGCTGAAACAACACTCCATTGCTGCTACAGTAATAGGTAGGGATTTCTTTCCTTGTGTTCTTCAAATATTTGCTGTAATTTTATACCTCCATCTTTATACTCTCTCCAGCAGTCAGCACAACACTTTACTCTTCATAAGTAATCAATACATATTTATTGAGTTGAATTGAATTAAAATAGTTTGTTGCTGTTAGTCACCGTGGAGATGGCTCCAACTCATGGTGACCTTATGTATAACAGAACAAAACATTGCCCAGTCCCATTGTTATTTCAATAACGCAGACTGGAGCCGCCTGCCGCAATAGCCAATTCTGAGACAGGAGTGAGGTGAGCAGCAAGAAAGAGTTTTATTATATACCGATATATAGGAGACAGAGGGGAATAGATTTCTCCAAAAACCCATCTTCCCCAACTGGAGACTCTCCAAAGGCTTTATAGGGACAGGATTATGGGTTTTAGAAGTTTGTGTTAGTTCCTTCTTGAGGTGGTCACGTTCCAGATGAGTTAATCTTTTACTGGCATTCTTGGGGGTTATCTGGTGACATCCTGTTTTCTTGTCACAAGACAGGTGCTTTGTTCGGTTTTTCATTCCTAGCTCATTATCACTTGTTTTCGGCCCTCCAAGGAGGAACACTAGTTAATCTTAAACTTTTTATAGAGACTGGTACAGGAGAGAAAGAAAAGATCATGAGACAATGCAGGGGGATAGCAATGGGAAGTAATAATAGTGAGCTGGACCTATGCAGCCTCTTCCACCATGCCATCTTCAAGAACATTGGTATGTTTGAGCCCGTTGTTGCGGCTATTGTGTATCTCCATCTCATCAAGGATTTCCTTTGTTTTCACCAGTTCTTTACTTTACCAAACATGATATCCTTTTCTAGGGATTGGTCTTTCCTGACGATGTGTTCAAAGTAAGCAAGACAAAATAGTAGACTTTCAATAAAAGATTGGAATGAAGTCTTTTCTACTTCACGCTTTCTGTGAAACCAACAATAACAAAACAAAAATAACATACCACAGAAAAGAAAATGGAACAATACCAGGAACAATACCAGGAAATGATACTCTATGAAGAGTAACTGTCAAATATAGTAAGTAATATATGTGACAAACATAGCACAGCAAGAATGGACACATATCATGACAGATCTTAGAAAGCACGTGTGTCTGGTCTATACTGAGTGGCGAAACTGTTATTTACTTATTTGTATCAGTATGTCTGGCAGAGTGGAGATGGGTTGTGGGAGTATCCCAGATATGACTTAACACAATAGAGTGGTTAATGGAGGGGCTGAATGATAATATGTGGGGACCTGGATTTCTACCAAAAAAAAGCTATCAGTTTGACAGAATGGATGAGAGAAGGTAAATGACAATCAGCTCTGCTACTGCTGAAAACTGATAAAGAAAAATGATCACAAATAATAATTATTAAATCACCATAAAAATAACCAAAACCAAACAAAACACCATGGCATACAGGAGACAAATGGACATTTCCCTTACTCCAAAGGTGACTTAAGAACACAGAATTTAAAAGCATGTAGTGGAGATACACATGTGGTGAAAAAATGAGATAAAGTCCTAAAACCATATACTAAACTCAAGCTACTTCTGATTCTACTCAGTTCCTGAGCGCTTCCCACAAAACCTTTTGCAAGTAACTGGTCCAGAAAGAGCTGGCTTCATTCAAAGTTGAATAATAATCAGAAAGCAGCCACAAGGAAAAAGGCACAGGGCAAGCAAAAATAAGATAAAGAATATTCACCAGAACAAGACTTATGCCACAGAATACATATTTTCTCCTGATACCATACAAGTTAAAGAAAATGTGGTCTTTTAAAACGTGATATGAAAGAGGAGATATGTGTTCAAATATAAGGTGAAAGAATAGTAAAGAATACTAAAGAGTGAACAGGAAGATACAGAAGACAATGAAAAGCTACACTTGCTATACTTGAAGAAAAGAACAGAGTAAATGGGAAAGGAAAACGTGGTAAAGGAATAATAGAAAAAGCTTTGGAGAGTGGCAAAGACCTGAATCTACTCACCTTCTTGAAGTCTCTGCTCAAATTTTGTTTTCTCAATGGGGCTTTCCCTGATGGCCATGTTTAAAATAGCAACCCCATCCACTGGGTTCTATCTCCCTTTCTACTGTATTTTTCTCAATACACTATCTGAGATGAAAATTACACTGAATGGAATTAACAGCATCTTAAACATATCAAAAAATATCAGTAATCTTTGAAGACATAGCATTAGAAACTAAAATTAAACAGAGATCAGGAACACTTGGGCAAAAAATGAACAGAACATCAGTAAATGTGTAATTGGAGGCCTAGAACCAAGGAGGAGACTGAAAGAATATTTGAAAAAATAATCACTGAAAATTTTCCAAATTTGATGAATACATTACATTTCCAGTTACTAGAAACCCAATGAAACACAGATAAAAGGAACAAAGAAAACCAACTAACGCACATCATAATCAAATCATTGAAAACTAGTGATAAATAGGAAAACTTAAGAGGGAAGAAGTCACAATATAGAGAAGAACAAAAATATGAAAGACAGCAGACCTATTGTCAGAAACCATGCAAACCAGAAACGAAGAAGTGACATCTTTAAAGTACTAAATGAAGAAAAGCATCAACCTAGAATTCTATAGTCTACAAAAATGTCATTCAAAACTAAAGATGAATAGTTTTAAAAGGCAAACAAAAGCTGAGAGAATTTACTGCCAGCAGACTTAAGATTAAAAAATGTTAAAGGAGGTTCTTTAGGCAGAAGGGAAAATGTTGCTAAAAGAAATTTGAATCCACTCAAAAGAATATAGAGTACTGGAAATTGTAAATAAGTAGATAAACACAAGAACTTTTTTCACTTTCAAAATCTGTTTAAAAGATAATCCACTGTATAAAGCAGAAGTAATAACAATGTATTGTGGGGTTTATAACACATGTAGAACTAAAATACTGTAAGTCCCTGGGTCATGAATGTCCGACTTACAGACAACTCACAGACACCTCGCACTTGCCGTTTAATGTTGTGTAAATTTGCCCTCACTTTGAAACGATTGAACCAACCCCTACTCGCAACAAATTATTCATTACAATTACCTTCACTTGCTGCATGTGCAGCTTTTAAATCATTGAAAAGGCTTTCAGTCTTTTTTGCACTGAAACCCAAAACCAAACCCATTGCGGTCAAGTTGATTCCGACTCATAGTGACCCTACAGGACAGAGTAGAGCTGCCCCATAGGGTTTCCAAAGAGCGCATGGTAGATTTGAACTTGCCGACGTTTTGGTTAACAGCCGAATTTTTAACCACTATGCCACCAGGAAGGCTAAATAAGAACCACATGCACGTGTTTCACCTTATCTACAAATTCATCTTAAAGGTACACTTAGGAACATATCTCCTTCATAAACTGGGGGCTGCCTGTATATGACAATAATAGCACAAAAGATGTGAGGGGGAAAATGGAAGTATACTGTTGTAAGATTCTTCCAGTGTGTGTGAAGTGTTATAAAATTATTCAAAGGTAGACTGTGATAACATAAAGATATATTACAAACCTTAGAGCAACCACTACAAAAAAGGGATATAGTTAATAAGCCAATAGTGGATAAAATAGAATCCTAAAAATAAAAAAATAAATGCAGGAAAAGGAGAAAAAAGGAACAAAAAATAGATGGAACGAATAACAAAAGGTAGATTTAAAGCTAACCATATTAATAATTGCATTAAATGTAAATGGCCTAAAAGGTTTCTACAAGAAACCCACTTTAAAAATACAGCTACATATAGGTTACAAGTGAAAGAATGAAAAACACTAATTTAAAGAATGCTGGAATGGCTATGTTGATTTCGGACAAAACTGATTTCACAATAAGGAATATTACCAGGAGTAAATAATGCTTTTCAATTTGTTGTATGCGTTTGGTTAATTTCTAGGGTCTTGGAAAGGTTGTTTTTGACAATTATGTCCAGTTTTATTATTGCTTTTTGGGGCCAGTATTTACTGAGCTCCTCACTCAGTCATTCTAGAAGTCTCACCTGCTACTTAGAGTGTTGTAGGCATAACTGTCGAATTTATCAAATGCCTTTTCACAGCATCTTTATATGATAACCTATTTTTCCTTTTTTGCACTAATGAATTACTTTGATAGACTTCCTAATGTACACCTTTGCACTACTTGAATAAATCCTAATTATCCATGTTGTTTTATTCTTTAGTTATAATGCTGGATTCTATGTGCTAATTTTTAAAAAGCATTTTGCATCCATACACATAAGCAAGATTACAGTTTTTCATTTCTGTACTTCCTTTACAAAGTTTTATTATTAAAGTTGTACAGGCTTTATAAAATAAATCAGGAGCTTTATATATTTGTCTATGGCCTAGAATCGTTTAAATAACATAGGAACTAGCAGTTCTTAAAAGGTGAGATAGATTTCAGCTATGAAATCAGTAGGTACTATTTTCAGTGAAAGATCTTTTTGACCTTTCCAATGTTTTCTGTGGTAATTGGTCTATTCAAAGTTTTTCATGTCTTCTTCTTGGGTTAATTTTGGTTATTTACATTTTACTAAGGAATTTTTCATTTCTTTTAGATTTGTAAATTTGTTGCCATGAAGTTGCATGTAATCCTGTCTTAAGTTTTTTTTTAATTTTTAATTCTCCTTCTCTTTTCTCATTCCTAATCTCCTACGTTTTTAGTTTTACTCTTATTTTCTTAACCTTATTTGCAATAAGTTTATGTATTTTACTGGCCTTTTTGAAATAACAGCATTTGGCTTCATTTATATTTCTACTAATTTTTTATGCCCATTTGGTAAAGTTAAATTTTAATCTCTATAAATTCTCTCTTCCTAACTTGTAAAAAAAAAAAGAATTCTAATTTCCTGGACGGACACCAAATGTCTTCAGCTTTTATCTTTTTCACTGAATAATAAAAACATTATGGCTATGTGTTTTTTTTAATCTGAATACTTTATTTTTTCTTTTTGTTGCATCCCATAGTTTCACATGTGAAGGCGTTCTCCTTTTTTATTGCTTTCTATTGTTCGTTTATTGGTTTCTATAGTTTAAAGTTTATTTTAGTTAGCTGTGTGATCTTTTTGATATAATGGGTATTTTGAAGTTTGTTTCTTTTCTCTTTTTTAAATGAAATTAATTTTTTTTTTCATTCCATCACCGTACACAAAAACTCACTCTTTTCCAAACAATGACTCTCCCTTTCTTCCTCCCTTCCATCCCTGTCAACCACTAATAAAACTTTGATCTCTACACATTTTCTTATTCTAGATATTTCATATAAGTAAGATCATACAATACATGTCCTGATGTGATTGACTTATTTCACTTGGCATAATGTTTTCAGGTTCATCCATGTTGTGGCATATATTGGGACTTCATTTCTCTTTATAGCTGAGTAACATTCCATTGTATGTATGTACTGCATTTTGTTTATCTAGTCAACAGCTGATGGACACTTAGGTTGTTTCCACCTTTTGACTATTGTGAATAGTGCTGCAATGAATGTTGGCGTATTAGAAGTATGTTTCTTAATTTCTGAACAGTTAATGTCTTTTCTTTTTGGCCAGCATTTATTATTTATTCCTAATTTTATTGAGTTATTTATTTATTTATTTTTTCCTGACTTTATTTTTTTTTTTTTATTGTACTTTAGGTGAAGGTTTACAGAACAAATAGTTTCTCATTAAACAGTTAGTACACATATTATTTTATAACATTGGTTAACAACCTCACAACATGTCAACACACTCTCTTGATCTTGGAGGAACTTTTTTTTGGGGTGGGGGGTGAAGATATACATAGCCAAAGATACACCATTTCAGAAATTTCTACATGTACAATTCAGTGACATCGATTACATTCTTCCAGTTGTGCTGCTGTTCTCACTGTCCTTTTCCAAATTATTCCATCATTATCTTCAACTCACTGCCCCCTAGGCATCCCATCAAACTTTTGAGTTGTTATTGTCAATTTATTATTGAGTTATTTAAAAGCTTATAAAGTTTTCTTTATGGATATGAATATGATTGATTTTTGTAAATATCTTATGGTCATATGAAAAATATATATATTTTCCACTGTAGATTTCTAAGGAGCCCTGGTGGCATAGTGCTAAAGAGCTCGGCTGCTAACGAAAATGTCGGCAGTTCAAATCTACCAGGCACTCCTTGGAAACCCTATGGGGCAGTTCTACTCTGTCCTATAGGATCGCTATGAGTTGGAATGGACTTGAGGACAACGGGTTAGTTTTTTGTTTTTGTTTTTTGTAGGTTTCTAAAATTGTTCTCAATATTTATCGATTTGGATTTTTTTATGTACTATTCAATTTTTTCTTGTCCTAACTCTTATTTAAGTACCAGATTCTCTAATTCTGAAAGACGTATACTAACATCTCCCACTCTAGTTGCATTAGAAATAAGCTTAAATGGGTTCCAGTATATTTGCTTTATTTTTCTGGCTCCTATGCTATTTGGTGTGAGCAAGTTTATGACTGCTATAACTTCCTCATAAATATTGTGCTTTTTATCATCCCATTATGTTCATTTGTAACCTGGTTAGTGCTTTTAACCTTACATTCCACCTTGCCTGACTTCCATATTGCCACCCCTGCCTCTTATTTATTTTTGATTTGCCTTATAACTGTTTTCCCATGTCTTTATTTTAAGCTTCTCAGAATCACTTTGTCTAAAATTTTCTTGTCATGTTTGGGATATTCCTAGAGTTTTTAGTTATCCCATTGTGACAATTGTCACTTTTGTAAATGTTATTGAATTATGATACACACATGCACAAGTCATAAGTCTATATATAGTTTACTGAATTTTTACTACATAAGCCCACTCCTGTAACCACTACCCAGATCAAGACATAGAACATTACCAGCACCCTTTAGAAGTCTCTCATGCCCCAGCCCAGTCCATCCCTTGCAAAGGTATCCACTACTCTGACTTCCCTAATCATAGTCTAATTTTCCCTGTTTTGAACTTTATACAAGTAGAATCATATTGTATGCACTCCTTTGTCTGGTTTCTTTGGCTCAACACTGTGTTTGTGCATTTGATCTAGGTTGTTGTGTGTAGCCGTCGTTGACTGTTTTTCATGGCCACGTGAAGTTTCACAGTATATCAACAGATCTTCAACCATTCTATTGTTGATAAATATTAAGGTTACTTTCAGTTTTTGACAATTATCAATTATATTTCTGTGATAACTTTTATACATGCTTTTATGTGGATATATGCATGTTTTGATTCAGCATTTCTACTCCTACATAGATGTTGTTGTTGTTAGTTGCTGTTGAGTTGGCTCCAACTTACGGCAACCCTGTGTGTAAGAGAATGAAACATTGCTGGTCCTGCGCCATCCTCCTAATCTTTGGAATGTTTGATCTCATTGTTGCAGCCACTGTGTCAATCCATTCCACAGAGTCTCCCTCATTTTCGCTGACCCTCATCTTTACCAAACACAATGCCCTTTTCTAGAGATTGATCTTTTCTGATAACGTGTCCAAAGTAAGCAAGACAAAGCCTCACCAACATTTCTTCTAAGAAGCATTCTGGCTGTACTTCTAAGACTGATTTGATTTGTTTGGTCTTCTGGCAGTCCACGGTATATTCAATATTCTTCTTCAACACCACGATTCAAATGCGTCAATTCTCTTTGATCTTCTTTTCTCATTGTCCAGCTTCCATGTGTATACGAAGTGATCAAAAAGACCATGGCTTGGGTCAGGCGCACCTTAGTCTTCAAAGTGACATACCTAACAGAAATGCATAAAAATTCATAGAGCTATACACTTATGATACGTGTACTTTTCTTGTATGTTACACTTCAATAAAAAAGTTTACATAATAAAAGATAAAAGAGAGAATGCAAACATAAAACAAAATTGAAAAGCGGAAAAAGCATTAGACTCAACAGAGATGTTAAAAAGTAACAAAAAGAGCATTATAATATTTGAAAACCTACATGAAAAACATAAATTCCAAGAAAATACAAGATGCCAAAATTGGTCCAGGAAGAGAGGACTTAAACAGACTAGTAAATACTAATAATTGCTAATTGAGATAGTATTTGAAAGACAGACTATCCTGCAAAATCATAAGCACAGATGGTTTAATACATTATTGTTACCAATAGTTCAGGGAATAGACAATGTCTATCTTATACAAGTACTTACAGAACGTAAGAAAGGGATTACCCTTCTCATTCTGTGAAGCTGCTGAAACCTGGACTTCGTAAGTAGATAGCGATAACATGCACACACACGAATACACAAAAGAAAATTATAGGCCTATTTCACTTATGATCATAAATTCAAAAACTCTAAATGAAAGAAAGATTAGCTATTCCTTTTATCCCTAGAATGCAGGGATGGTTTAATGTCAGAAATCTGTGAACATAGATTCACATTAGTAGACTGAAGTCTAAATATTATATGATAATCCCAATTGATACAGGAAAAACATTTGATAAAGCATAAGTAAATCATACCCATAGTGTCACTATGAGTCAGAATCAACTCAAGGGCAAGAGGTTTGGTTTGGGTTTTGGTTGTTTACGATAAATCACTGGTAAACAAGGAAGTGAAAAAAACCTCTTTGTCTTAGTTATCTAGTGCTGCTATAACAGAAATAACGCAAGTGTGTGGCTTCAACAAACAGAAGTTTATTCCCTCACAGTCTTGTAGGCTAGAAGTCCAAATTCAGGGCCTCAGCTCCAGGGGAAGGCTTTCTCTCTCTGTTGGCTCTGGGGGAAGGTCCTTGTCATCGATCTTCCCCTGGTCTAGAAACTTCTCAGTGCAGGTACCCCAGGTCCAAAGGATGCACTCTGCTCCTGGCACTGCTTTCTTGGTGGTATGAAGTCCCCCTTTCTCTCTGCCTTCTCTCTTTTATATCTCAAAAGAGATCACTTACCTAAACTTGTAGACTGAGTCCTGCCTCATTAACATAACTGCCTCTAATCCTGCCTCATTAACATCCTAAAGGTAGGATTTACAACACAGGAAAATTACATCAGATGACAAAATGGTGGACAATCACACAATACTGAGAATCATGGCCTATCCAAGTTGACACACATTTTGGGGAGACACAATTCAATCCATAACACTCTTTAATAAAGTTTTATACTGAAAACCCACAGCAAAAACTATACTTATGAAGAAACTCAAGATGCAGTCCCTGTAAGACTGGGATCACGAAAAGGATACTCACTATCACTGCTACTTCTTAACATAATACTGGAGGTCCTTTCCAATGCTACAAGAAGAAGGGGTAAAAAGACATGCAAGCACTGGAAGGGAAAATGAAACCCTCATTATTTGCATCCTGGGGTGAGAAAGGACTTCATAAAAAATTCAGAAGCACAAACCATAATAAAGCAAAAACAAACTGATGAATTAAATTTTATCAAAATAAAAGATGGCTATTCTTTACTGACAGACAGATGATAATTCAAGAGACATTATTGTCATTGTCTAACACTGACACAGGACCTATACCCAGCATTTACAAGGAGCTCTTTGAAAATCAACAAGAAAAATCCAGGAATTTTAGTGGAAAAAACAGGCAATTTGCAGAAGAGGAAGCCTAAAACGCTAATGAGCTTAAGAAATGCTCAAATTCATTAGCTATAATAAACCTTATACCTATTTGAGTGACAAAATTCAGAAAGCTGAATAATGCCTAACTTGGGCGGGGATGTTGAGAATTCTCCTTAGAAGTGAGGATGGTGAACCTTCAACTCACTGTCTTTGGACACATCATTAGGAAAGACCAATTGCTAGAGAAGAACATCATGTTTGAAAATGTAGAGGGTCAGAGAAAATGAGGGAAACCCTCAATGAGATAGACTGACACAATAGCTGAAACAATTGACTCAAGCATATCAAAGATAATGAATATTAGCATCATTATGCACTGGTGGTAGGAATATAGACCGAAGACTTTCTGGACAGCAATCTGTCAGTACATTTTCAAATTAAATATATAAGACAACCTAGCAATTCCATACCAATATATATATTGCAAAGTAATGCTCAAACAAGTCTGCCAGCAACGGGATATTTATTTTTTGTGGTGGTGGAGAGTGGGAGATAATCTAATCTGCATGTCCAGCACTTACTGGGATGGATTCTCAAAAGGTGTTGGATGCACTGTAGAGTATGATTCAGCAGTTAAGAGTTATGGACTAAATGGACAGCTAGCAACATGGATGAATATTCAATACACGACATAGAGTGAAAAAAAGTAAGAAGCAGAACGTGACTCATTACACAGTACCATTTACATAAATTAAAAATATATGTATACGAAACAAAAATACTCAGTTTATAAGAACACATACAAGCAAAACACATTACAATGGTCGTTTACTGTGGGGAGAGGAAATGTGAGTGGGGAATTCGGACAGAAGGAAATAAACAAACCAACTGACTAACAAACAAGGGAGAAATCAAAGATGATAATGCACCATGAACTAAGGATTATCGTGGACTCAACTTTCTGCCTTTGGGTTCCCCCTCCCAAACAACAGCAGCAACGATAATAAAAACAAAAATAACAAACAGTATGAGGTTAAAGAATAGTAGGGATGCCTGATCAAGTATATTTTGGTGGCTATGGTCAAGAGTGTGGCTTTCATTCTAAGTATAATGGGAGGAAGTCACTGAAGGGTTTTAAGGAGTGAGTGATAACTGTTTATAATGACCAGTGTATTATGAATGGAGGAGAGGAAGCAGAGATGCCAATTAGGAGACTCTTGCAGTGGCTCAGGTGGGAGACGAAGATGGTTCAGATTAGGGTAGCAACAATGGAGATGGAGAGAAGTGAGCACACTCTGGCAGAGGCAGATTAACCAGTAAGCAAAGTAAGCACGGGCTCACATTAAGCAAGGTACACATAGGCTTACTTGTGCTTACGTACTAATCTGTAGTGCACAATTTCGCCTGTTTTTACCATGTGAAGGTATTCCATCTGTGCTCAGAACACATACTACTGAGTGACCTCAGACATCACTAAATGGAGAGTAGAATCAGCCAGCAGAGCCCTGCCCAAATTCCTCATCCACAAAACCATGAGCTATAATAAAAGGGCCGTTGTTTTCAACCACTAAATTTTAGGGTATTTTGTTACACAGCAAAAATTGACGGGAAAACTGACCAAAGGCATTCCCATTTCTGTTGCCACTGGGATTTTCCAATGCTTCATGGCAACCTTTCTTTCTAGTCTTCCAGATGTGATACCATAATTATTCTGCTCATGGGCGGGACAACTAAAAAAATTACTGGGGCCCACCCTCACTTGTTAAGTAAAATCTGTGTTGTTGTTGCTAGCTGTTGTCAAGTCAACTCCAACTCATTACGACCCCATGTACAACAAAACCAAAGGTTGCCTGGTCCTGCATCATCTTTATGATCGCTGGCATGTCCCAGTCCATCATTGTGGCCACTGTGCCAAGGGTGTCCCTCATTGGCCCTCTGCTTCACTAAACATGATATCCTCCTCCAGCAACTGATCCCTCCTAATAACAAGTCCAAAGCAATCTAGTCAGACAGTGTTCTGTTGTGATCCATAAGGTTTTCATTTGCTAATTTATGGAAGCAGATAGCCAGGCATTTCTTCCTAGTCTGTCTTAGTCTGGAGTACCACTGAAACCTATTCATCATAGTGGACCCTGCTGGTATTTGAAATACCAGTGACATGCTGCTAGCATCAAAGCAACATACAAGTCACCACGGTATGACAAACTGAAAAAGCGTGGTGGCATCAAATCTATAAATACAGAGAAATGTGAAATCAGAACTGCCAGCATCTCCAGCTCAGGCTGTTGCATCTGGGCTGCTCATGGTGATTCACTGCATTTAAAAGAAGGTGTAGGTGATGCATGGCATACCTAATCCAGAATTTAAATGCGAGACTACTGAGAAGCGTGGATACATAATCTCAAAGGGAATTTGATAGTTTTGCAGAAATTTTCTAAGCCTTTGTGTAGTAACTAGGTGTTTATGTGATTCTTCTTCTTCTACAAAAACTATCTTTTCTGAAACACAGCAGCACCTAGAATACAGATAATTCAGTGGGTGCATCACAATGAAGATATTTTCTGAAATGCTGGGCACTGTCTAACTTCAGCATAGCAGAATGTGTTAATGCATTATGATGAATATACAGCACTGATGCTTCACTCTGTGAAGCTAGAACTCTGCTTAGCTACAAAATGCCAGCTGTCCCTGAGGCTCCAATTGCTTACTACTCAAGAGCAAATTCAATGTACAAAATAGAACTATGCACACGCTGGCAGAGAAGCCCTTGCCAATACTGCAGATTCAAGAATTGTCAGAACTCTCTATAATGCCTTCCAGATTAAAATGCTGCCATTTATTACCAGAAAAAACTTTTTCTCACAGAATCAAAGTACTGAGGGATTTGTTTGTTCATTGTTTGTTTGTTTGGGTTTTGGTGCTAATGACAACCTGCCTATCTAGCAGTCTGAAAAAGCAATGTCAAATGCTAATACTTAGATGCCTGCCAATACAACAGAAAATGTCAGATCATGTAACTCCCTCCATAAGAGTCCCTAATGGATGTTCATTGCAAACTGTTTACCCTGGCCTAAAGACTCTGGCATGATCTCTGCCAACCTTTTTCAGCTGATGTTGTCTCTCTCTTCACTACTCTCCAGCCACAGGGGCCTTTTTTTTAAGAACTTACTATGTGCCAAGCTCTGTGCCAAGTTCTTCAGATGCATTATCTCATTTAATATTCATAACAGCACTGGGAAAAGAGATATAATTATTGCCACTTTATAGATAAATAAATTGAGACCCAGAAATTATGTAACTTGGTCAAGGTGACATAAATACTGAGTGTGTGAGACAGATATTTAACCCTCTATACATTGATTTAACTCACAAATGTATATCAAACCTGAATTTCAGACCATATATCCAACAGCTTTCTTGATGTCCCCACTTGAATAGCTAATAGACATATCAAACTTAACGTGTAAGTAAGTCCATATCAGAAGTTTGGATTTCCCCTTTGCCCTCTCAATCTTCCTAATCTCAGTCAATGACACCTCTCAGTTGCTGAAGACAAAAAGCTTAGGAATAATCTTTCATTTCTCTTTTTCCCCCTGAATATCCACATCTAGTTTCTCAATTCCTGTCAGATTTCTCTCCAAAATAGGTCCAGAATGAAGGGACAGATTACCCTATAAGCAAGGTATGCACGGGCTTACTTGTGTTTACTTACTAATCGGTAGCGGACAATTTCACCTGTTTTTCACCACGTGATGTGGGTACTTTGCTTAATGTAAACCCATGCATACCTTGCCCACTGGTTAATCTGCCCCTGGTCTTGTGCCATCTCCATGATAGTTGGTATGTTTGAGTCCACTGTTAGGACTATTATGTCAATCCATCTCATGGACAGTTTCTCTCATTTTCACTGACCTTCTACTTTATCAGCCATGATGTCCTTTTCTAGTGATTGGTCTTTTCTGATGATATGTCCAAAGTAAGCAAGCCAGCGTGTCAAGATCCTCACTTCTAAGGAGCATTCTGCTTGCATTTCTTCTAAGACTGATTTGTTTGTTCTTCTGGCAGCCCATAGTATGTTCAATATTCTTTGCCAACACTGCCATTTGAATCTATCAATTCTTCTTCCGTCTTCCTTTTTTATTGTTCAGCTTTCACGTGTATATGAGGCGATTGAAAAGACTATGGCTTGGGTCAGGCACACCTTAGTCATCTAAGTAACATTTTTGCTTTAAAACTTTAAAAAAGTTTTGTGCAGCAGATTTACCGAATTCAATCCTTCATTTGATTTCTTGACTGCTGCTTCCATGGATATTGACTGTTGACTCAAGTAGAATGAAATCATTGGCAATTTGGGCTTACTCTGTATTATTCAGCAAGCAATCGAAAATTATCACAATGTTAGAACTAGGGAATTATAAAAAGGATGGGAAGTCAAGAAGGGGGAGGAGCATGGTTCTACATAGTTAATGTCATTAGAACTTGATATAAGTATTCTGGCATCATAAGTTAAAAACAAGAAAGAAAGAAAAAGGAAAGGAGTGAGGGATGAAAATACAGAAGGAAGGAAGAAAAGCTTTTGGAATATCACATGAGGGATAACAAACGATTTGTTAGAAAATGTCCTTATTTATATGAAAAAATGCAGCAATTAATTTTATAAGGCTACTGCTGTACCATCTTCAGTAAATGCCACGGGCATAAGCATTAGACATAATTCAATGAAGGCAGCTCTGTAATGGATCAAGATCATATGTTCTAATTTGATTCAAGAAAAAGAACCTAGACTACTGAGAAGCGTGGGTGGATAATCTCAAAAGCAATTTGATAGTTCCGCCGAACATTTTCCAAGCCTGGGATATAACTGTCAATCTACTACATAGTATAACTTTCTAATGACTCTAATACCAAAAAAAGAAAAGTGTCACTGTTGGCTAAGCCCTGACAAAATATTACTCTTTCTCTCTCCCTTTTAAGAAGCCCACAGTGTTCGCCAGAAACTTCTGTCATTGCATTCCCTCATAACATTGCTATGTCCTGTATTAAGAACTTTCTAGAATAATTGATTCTTGCAAACATATGAAACATATTAAATTGATAATGTATCTCTACCCTCAAACACAGCAATTGTAACTCTAGTCATCTTGTAATCAAGAGCAATTCCTTGCCCACATAGACGATCGATAAATATGCATTGAATAAGTAAATATCAAGGACCCCCTTGTATTACTTTTCTCCCACATGCTCCAGGTTTAAAGAGTTTGTCTAGTAAATACTTTGCATTTGAATAATAATAAATTTGCTTTTTCGGATCAGTATAATATAACGAGTTTTTCCTCCTAGACTTAACATAATTATAGTCAAATGCAAAGAAAGATGACATTTTAGCCTGAGCAAACTTAAGTAGATAAAGGGCTTCTTGAAATTAACTTTGGCCATGTTAATTCTGATTTTTGTGCTATTTGATTCTTACTGAGTTTCACTTACAGGAATGAAAGGCACTTTCTGGTCTTGAAATGTTACTTTAGTTTGGGAACTCCTCTCTCAATGATATGTGCACGAACCTTACCTCAATCCATAAACCAAAATAAATTCCAGAGGAATTTTAAGAGGTAATTATAGAAAACGAAATAACTTTTAAAAACTAAAAAAAAACATTTAGGTGAATATTTAGCTTACATTTGAGAAAAGAATATAAGCATTAAAACATTGAAAAAAATTATAGGTTTTATGACATGAAAGTTAAACTCTTCTGAACATGAAAAATATCTAACAGCAAACAAAAAGTAAAAAGTCATTTTCATTAGTATGCAAAGATTTAATAGCCTTCATTTATAAAGCACTCTTACAATCTATAAGAAAATTAATTCCTCCGTTAGAAAAATTGGCAAAGAACATTGATAATTTTAAGAAAAGATAAAAATATCAATTAAATGTTTTAAATGATCAGCATTAATAGTAACAAAGAAATGAAAATTAAAATGAGATACTCAGTTTGATCTATCACTTTAGCACATATTTCAAAAATAATATACTTAATATTGGCAAGTGTATGGATTTTCTGGAAAGCATTTTGGCAATATGTACCAAAAACCTTTAAAAAGTTCCCAGTCAATTTAGGGCAAGGGTATGTGCACAAAGATGTTTCTTGTCATATTATTTATAATGACGAAAGCTGAAAAAAATTTAGATGTATAGAAAGAAAAGAAATGGTTAAAGTGATTAAACTATGTAATGGAAGAAATTGTGATGATATTGTGAAAACATGAAAAAATTCATATGAAATAATGCTAAATGGAAACAAAAACCTGTGTGCATAGCTATATATACATTGTAATTTCAGCTACCTAAGACCTATACATCTGTATTGTTGTTGTTAGACGTCATCAAGTTGGTTCCAACAGGAAGAATTTGTGCACCAACATATGCTTGTTGTTGCTAGGTGCGGTCAAATCAGTTCTGACTCATAGTGACCCTACGTACAACAGAATGAAACACTGCCCAGTCCTGTGCCATCTTCACAATTGTTGTTATGTTTGAGCCCATTGTTGCAGCCACTGTGTCAATCCATTTCATTGAGGGTCTTCCTCTTTTTTGCTGACCCTCTACTTTACCAAGCATAATGTCCTTCTCCAGGGACTGGTCTGTCCTGATAACATGTCCAAAGTATGTGAGACGAAGTCTCTCCATCCTTGCTTCCAAGGAGCATTCTGGCTGTACTTCTTCCAAGACAGATTTGCTCATTCTTCTGGCAGTCCGTGGTGTATTCAAGATTCGTTGCCAACACCATAATTCAAAAGAGTCAATTCTTCTTTGGTCTTCCTTAATCATTGGCCAGCTTTCGCATGCATATGAGGCAATTGAAAATACCATGGCTTGGGTCAGGCGCACGTTAGTCCTCAAAGTGACATCTTTGCTTTTCAACACTAAAGAGATCTTTTGCAGCAGATTTGCCCAGTGCAATATGTTGTTTGATTTCTTGACTACTGCTTCCATGGGCATTGATTGTGAATCCAAGTAAAATGAAATCTTTGACAACTTCAATCTTCTATTTATCATGATCTTGCTTATTGGTCCATTGTGAGGATTTTCGTTTTCTTTATGTTGAGGTGCAATCCATACTAAAGGCTGTAGTCTTTGATCTTCATCAGTAAGTGCTTCAAGTCCTCTTCACTTTCAGCCAGCAAGGTTTTGTCATCTGAATATTACAGGTTGTTAATGAGTCTTCCTCTAATCTGGATGCCAAGTTCTACTTCATATAGTCCAGCTTCTCAGATTATTTGCTCAGCATACAGATTGAATAAGTATGGTGAAAGGATACAACCCTGATGTACATCTTTCCTGACTTTAAACCACATACATCTTTACCAGACCCAGCTGCCATCTAGTAGATACTGATTTATAGCAATCCTATAGGACAGAGTAGAACTGCCTCATAAGGTTTCCAAGGAGCGGCTGGTGGATTGGAACTGTTGACCTTTTGTTAGCAGCCAAGTTCTTAACTACTGCGCCACCAGGGCCCCTACATCGGTATAAAAAACCAAAAACCCAAATCCATTGCTGTTGAGTTGATTCCGACTCATAGCAACCCTATGGGACAGAGTAGAACTGCCCCATAGAGTTTCCAAGGAGCAACTGGTGGATTTAAACTGCTGAGCTTTTGGTTAGCAGCCAAGCTCTTTAACCACTTCGCCACCAGGGCTCCATCTGTATAGATATAGGTATAGAAAATATTAGAAGAAAATATACCAAAATACTAAAGTATTAACTCTGGATTATGCTGATATAAATGATTTTTTTTCTTCTTTGTACTTTTTCCTTATTTTCCAAATTTTCTACAATGATCATATATTATTCTCCTAAATTTTAAAAAGTAGCTTATGAAATAAGAAATGAGATGCTGAAACTAAATAGCAGATTCTAGGATGTTTCCACATACACATTCCACTCTTTCTAGATGAGTTATCTCCCAGCACATTTTCTAGGCTCTCTGGTGTGAGGTTATGTGCCCTTAAGCTGCTCTCAACTTACCTCCCCACGGACAACTACACTTCAGTGATGGCGGATACAATTCAAGTCAATTCCGACTCATAGTGACCCTACAGGACAGAGTAGAATTGCCCCATAGAGTTTCCAAGGAGTGCCTGGTAGATTCGAACTGCCGACCTTTTGGTTAGCAGCCATAGCTCTTAACCACTACACCACTAGGGTTTCCAGACTATACCTAAATTACTAAAAAAGCAAGGTCAAACCTGAGGGGTCAGATCTGTGGTTTGTAACAAGAAAAAAGGACAATCTGCCACAAAGAAATAGTTAAAGGGATCACCGTTAAACCTCAGAAACAAACTTTACACTCAGTATTATCTCCCCAGAAGCATTTCTTGGATCCCCACCCCCAGCCCCTGAGGGTTCGGAGCTCCTTTTCTGGGCCCTTTTGGTGTCCTGACTTGACCTCGGCATGTACTGCATTGCACTGAGATCATCTATTTGTCTGTCTTTCTCCTCCTCGGCTGGAATTCCTTGTGCATAAGTCTCTGTTTTACTCATCTCTCTAGCCTCCGAAAACAGTGCTGGGCAACCAGAAAACTATTTTTTGCCTTAGTGGCGTCCTCTGAACCTCAACCCTTAAAAACTAACCTGATGAAGGAGTGAAAACAGTGTCGTGAAACTAGGATTAGTGAGTGATGCAGAACCCTGCTGGCTTCCTCAACAAGACATGGCAAATCACACGTATATAAAATTGGTGGTTTCAGATTATTCTGGCCAAAAATGGCTGTACGAAACTCAAACCTTGTATCATGATCCCATGTTCACTGACAACTCTCCCTGTCCATCAACAGACTAATCATTAACTTAAATAAGCCCTTCTTTTAATAACTTTGTTTGGAAATGACTGCATAAAACCATGAAATGGAATTGGAAGCATCTCATTTCAGTGAAATTGGACCAACATTCGCTGGCACACAAGAACTGCTGTGGTCACTGACCATTCTAGTGTCTAAAGCCAGGGGCCTCTTCTCTGTCGGCTGCCTTAAACTCATCGCTGTCTAGTCGATTCCGAGTCACAGTGACCCTATAGGACAGGGTAGAACTGCGCCATAGGGTTTCCAAGGCTGTACTCTTTACGGAAGCAGACTGTGGAGCGGCTGGTGGGTTCTTCCTTCCGGTTCGAAACCCTGCTGAAAATTTGCATTTCCATCCCAAATATACTGAATCACGGTCTACACTTTTAACAAGATCTCCAGGCGACTCTTAATGTAAGCTATATTTTGAGAACCCGTGCTCTACTAGTGGTTCTCAGAATTGATCCCTAACCAGCAGCATTAGCATCGCCTGGGAACTTGTTAGAAATGCAAATTCTCAGCAGGGGTTCGAGCCACACCAGTTTGAAGCCCTGGTTCGAATCACTGACCTTGCAGTTCCCAGCCGACCTCTTAACCGCTGCGCCACCAGGACTCTTTGTTGGTTGCCTTAGGTGTCTTTTATGATACAGTCAGGCAGAGGTGATGCTGAATTCTACTGCCTGGAGGAATCCTGGGAGATTCTTCAAGCAAATAAAATCCTTCCATTTGAGGATTGCCTATATTGGGGCATCAATGGTGTTTATCTTGCCTAGAAAACGTTCCCACACCTTGTCCATCTGGAGAACCAGCATCCTTGAAGGGTCTTCTCTGTGAAGCCCTGCCTGACCAGTCCCTCCTTTGAGCCCCCACCAGACCTCGTATGGGTTTCTTCTCATGTGTGTTTCTCACGAGACAGTAAGTTCCTTGAGGGCAGGGATAATATTTCACAGATGTTCGTAGCACAATGCCTGAAACAATCAGTCAGTAATGAATTATACCGAACTACTGAAAAAAAGCATATGTTTTTAGAGCTTATTATATTTTTAGAATCATTCCAGAAGTTACAACCACTTGCAACACAATTTTAAGCTTTTTCTAGGACATAGTATGGTTGGTAGGAATAACACACCTGGGTTTGAATCATAGCTCTATCACTTGTTAGAGTTATATGCTAACAAGTTAATGTCTCTTGAGCCTCAATTTCCTGATCAATAAAATAGGAATAATACTAATAGTATTGTTGTTGGGATTAAATGAATGTATGCCACTCTCCTGGCATATAGTAGGGGTTTAATAATATCTCAGCTATGTTTAGAGTTTCTCCCATGCCTACCCCGAGCAAACTTATGCCACAAAAGTTTTTCTCTTGTCCACTAACCGAACCCGTTGCCATCAATTGATTCTGACTCATAGCAACCCTATAGGACAGAGTAGAACTGCCCCATAGGGTTTCCAAGGAGCGGCTGGTTGTATTAAACTGCCAGCCTTTTGGTTAGCGGTCGAGCTCTTAACACCACGCCACCAGAGCTCTTGTGCATCAGGATTCTTAATTTTTCTGCCGGAATCCACGATCCTCTAGAGCAGGAGTTGGCAAGCATTTCCTGTTAGGTTTTGTGGGCCACATGGTCTCTGTTGCATATTCTTCTTTGATTTTGTTGTTGCCCTTTGTGTTTCTTCACAGTCTTTTAAAAATGTAAAACCATTCTTAGCTCATGGGCTGTACCAAGAAATTCTCTACAAGGATTTGGCCCGTGGCTTATAGTTTTCTGACCCCTGCTCTAGACCAGTGATTCTCAAAGTGTGATCCCCAATCAGCAGCATCAACAGCATCTGGGAACAAGTTAAAAATGCAAATTCTTGGGCCTCACCCCACCCGTTGAGTTAGACTGATAGAGACCATGTAGCGACCCTGTAGGACAGAGTAGAACTGCCTCATAGGGTTTCCAAGGAGCACCTGGTGGATTTGAACTGCTGACCTTTTGGTTAGCAGCCATAGTTCTTAACCACTATGCCACCAGGGTTTCCCACCCTAGACCTACTGAATCAGAAACTCTGAAGTTGAGCCCAGCACTCTGTGTTTTAGTAAGCCCTCCGAGAGATTTTGATGTAGGCTCTCAACCTTGGTTGCACATGAGAATGACCCAGGGAGATTTGAAACATTTGGGTACCCTGGCTTCACTCTATACTAATGAAATCAGAATCTCTATGGGTGGGACAGAGGCATAAGTATTTTCTAAACCCTCCAGTTGATTCAATGTGCAGCCACGGTTGAGAACCCCTGGTGTAACCTGCTGGGACAGCTTTTGCATCTGCAAAGAAAGATTTAGTGCTAATAATATTGCCAAGGTATCGATTACTTGGCAATCTCTTCTTGTTATGATAATTTATTGACGAACTCACACTACAATCAAGTACTCAAAAGATAACTATTCAGTACTACATATAAAGCACTGTGTTAGTTACATTGGGCATATTTTAAAAAGAATATTAATATGGTCCTTCTTCCTTTAAGTAATTTGCAGATAAAAGGGAAATTCTCGATTTCAAAGAAGCTCATAATCCTAGTTTTACAAGGAACGGCCAACTCAAGAAACGCCAGCCATCTTTACTGTTTCACTGAGGCTAAGCCTGAAGAACATCTTCTCTAGCATCATTCCCTCATTTTCTTACAGGTGCTACCCTGAGCTGGGTCTCAGTCCCTATTTTCCATGTGGAGTAAACTGTAGGGTGTTTCATTTTTGTTTCAAAAACACGTTTCCCCATAAATGTTTTGTGGAAAAGTCTTTGTATGGTTTTATATTGGTAAGGTCATTCTAGAGTGCCACATTTGACAAATGACATCAGCTTGCCTGCCCTAGCCATAAACCATTTTAGACCTCTTATGCATAATTTGGCTTCAGGTCAAGGTGGTGCAATATGAACCAGCAGAATATGCAGCACGGTGTGTCCTTAGCAGCTAACCTAAAGATCAGCAAAACACATTCCTGTAAGAGAAGCTCATCTGTGAAGAAAGTTCAAGCCCAATGGTTATCAGAGAAGGATCCCTTAACTGGAATTGCTCCTGGCCTGAGGTGCTTCTACTTTGTAACTCAGCTGTGCTGGACCCTCTGGTTGTCTACCCTATACCCATTCCCACCTACCACCACCACTGGCACCTCTTCTTTGCTATAGGTATTCCCACTTTGTTCAAGAATCAGACAGCCAGGTGCTTCAGGGAGATTGGCCTCCTCTCCAGCCTCAGAGGTTGAATCTTGATCATTTAGGTAAATCATGGTAATTCCATTTCCTTTGCCAGTGAAATTGCATTTCCTTTGGTTTAGGAATAAGCATGTGGCTCACAATTCTGGCCAATCACATCTGAAAGGAAGTTTTCATGGGGAGCTTCTGGAAAGCTCTCCTTGCTATTCAAAAAGAATGCAAAGAAGGATGTTTCTTCTTAGAACTTTGGATGCAGTTTTGTGAGGATATGATGCTTAGAGCTGCTGCACCCACATCTCAACCGTGAAAACATGTCTGAAGCCAAAAGCCAACACAGTGAGGATGATGTCTTAGGCTGAGTTCTCTAGAGAGGCAAAACCAGTGAAGTGTGTGTATGTATACAATCCATTGCTGTCGAGTTGATTCCGACTCATAGCGACCCTATAGGACAGAGTTGAACTGCCCCATAGGGTTTCCAAGGAGCAGCTGGTGGATTTGAACTGCTGACCTTTTGACTGGCAGTCAAACGCTCAACCACTTCACCACCGAGGCCCCTCTTCATGTATATATAAATATGTATATATATAGAGAGATTTATATCAAGGAAATGGCTCACCCGGTTGTAGAAGCTGGTAAGTCTGAAGTCTGTGGGTCAGGCTGGAGGCTTCTCCTGACTCACATAGCTGCAGGAGCTGGCGAACCCAAGATCAGCAGGTAAAATAGCAGGCCTCTGGATCACAGACTGCGGAGGCCGACAAATCCCAAGATTGGCAGGTAAGCTGCTTGCTCAAATCCCAAGAACCAAAGGTCATGTGAGGATTCAAGCTTTGCCAGAAAGTCCACATACATTGGATGCAGGCCACACCCCAAGGAAACTCCCTTTCCACTGTTTGGCTGCTCATAGCAGATCTCATCATGGAAGTGATTACATTATATCAGATTTCATTATGGCGATGATTACATCATTACATAGCTGCCAAACTGCATCATAACTGCCAAACCACTGAGAATCATGGCCCAGCCAAGTTGACACACAACCTTAACCACCACAGATGATATAATAGAAAGATAGAAAGAATCTGGATTCTTGATGAACTTGCTGAGCTGCTGAATTTAAGACCCTAAAGGCACCTGACCTCTAGACTTCGGTTATGTGGGATAATAAATGTCCTTATTATCTAAATTACTTTCAGTGGATTTTCTCTTCTACAGTCAAAACCATTCTAAAAAATACATCTGTTGGCCATATAACCAGATGTGAAAGAATCTCGTTTTATAGTTAACATCTGATTATTCCAAGAACATGCATATTAGCACTGAGGATTTTTCTGTCAGGAGAAAGATTCCTTACTAACTCCTTTCTTTGTTTTCTTCATTACTGACATAGCTTGTCTCCAGTACAAGGCTATGTCTCACTGAGTACTTTATATCTATCACTGTCATTCATTAAGACCTGATTGACACTTCAACCTTGATATTACATCAAAATAAAGTAGAATGGACAGCACTTGTCTGTCACTTTGCTGTACCGGGGTGGTTTGCATGTTTCTGTGATGCTGGCAGCTAGGCTGCCAGTATTTTAAATACCAGTAGGATCACCCATGGTGGACAGGTTCCAGCAGCACTTCCAGACTAAGACAGACTAGGAAGAAAGACCTGGCGAACTACTTTGAAAAATTAGCCAATGAAAACCCTATACATCACAACAGAACACTGTCTGAACAACTTGCTTTGGACATGCCATCGGGAGGAATCAATCACTCAAGGAGAAGATCATGTCTGGTGAAGTAGAGGGTCAACAAGAGCGAGGGAAGCCCTCAGTGAGATGGATTGCCACAAAAGCTGAAATGATGGATTCAAAGGTGCCAGCAATTGTTAAGGTGACGCAAGATCAGGCAACATTTCATTCTGTTGTACATGGGGGTCACGATGAGTCAGTCGACTCAACAGCAGCTAGCAACAACAACAGAGCAAAATGGTAGTCATATTCCCACCAAACACAGACACAACAAAGGGCACAGATACTGGTATTTCTATTATTTGTTTGTGATTGTCAACCTTGTCATTGTCATTACCATAGCCACCAGTCTGTGATCCTCAAAGGTTTCTCTGTCTGCCCAGGGCTTAATACATAATAGACGTTCAATAAATGTTTGCTTGGACGACTGCATGAATGAACTCTAATTGCAAATAGTATGTCAAGGAGGATTCAGAGAACTTGAGGATCTTTGAGGCTAAGGACTAATTAAACTTTTTCTGCCACATCTAGTTAACACCAGAAGGAGAAAGGTATTGTAGGTCCCTTTTTAAGAATAAAGCGGCCCGCTCTCTCCCTTTCCCTTACATTCTGCCTGGAAGTTTCAGAATCTAAATGATATGATCCTGTGAATATTTTTAAAACCAATATTTTCATGTCTGCAAGAAGGTCTTTCTCTGAAGTCTGAAGAATTCCATCATTGCCAGTTACAAGTCTCTGACACATCAGTGTGTGTGTCTGTGTGTGTGTGTGAGTGTGTGCATTTGGGAGGGATATTCGTTTGTGAGGAGCCTGGGTGCGCCAGAAGTTTGCAACTGACTGCTAACCTAAAAGTTGGAGATTTGAACCCACCCACCCGACAACTCCGCAGAGGAAAGGCCTCGTGAACTGATTCCATAAAGATTACAGCTAAAAAAACCCTATGGAGCTCGGTTCTACTCTGTAACACGTGGGTCACCATAAGTCAGGGGCAGACTCAACAGCAGCTAAGAACAATAACGACAACAACTCAATTCTGTAGGTTCTATAGTAAATAGTTTATTGGATACCATTGCTTTGAAGAAGTGCCTTCATTGGAAACAGTTCATCCACAGAGCTGAATTTTGTAGCTAAAGAAGAGATTGGCTTTGTTTGCCCTCCTGTGCACTTTTCCCCAGAGAAGGGCAGATCTGTGACATTCAGGCTGAGCCCAGGTAGGAAAGAAAACGTCCTCCCACTTCGTTGTTGAAACTTCATCATCTATCTCAGAGAAGGGAGGCTACTTCGTGCTAAGATTAAATGTCTCAAGAACCAGATTCTACTCACGGAGAGAGACTGAACGACCTCAGCAGACAGAAAAGAGCATCATGCTGAGACCAGGCTCCTCCGAAGCTAATACTGCCTCAGAACTTCATTCCTTGGTGGACAGCAATTCTGCAATAGTCCCATGAAGGAGGAGAATATGCTAGAGCAAAGGAAATGTGTACATTAAATGTGCTTCCTACAGTCTCTTTTCATGCATGTGAGGTTACAATAATTATTGACTAAATCTCATTGATTAGTATTAATCCTATCACAGCAGATTGCTTGAATCTCTACATAACACTTACGTAAAGTTTCCTTATAAAATAATGACTTGCTTGTACGTCCTGCCTCTTTCATTAAATTGTAAGTACTTTAAAGTCTGGTCCATGTTTCAAGTCTTCTTTGAACCCCAGTGCTTGAAATACTTTCTTACAGTAGCAGGCACTCAGTAAATATTTTGAAACTGAACTAAATCATTATGTAAAAGTGAAAAGGCCCAGACTCAGGCAGTTGACAGATATTTACTAAGCCTAAAAGAAATAAGTCAAAGGCTGTAAATAAAAATATTTCGCTTATAGTATAAGAAGAGATTGGGATTTGGAGCCAGACAGACCTTGTTTCAAATTCCAGCTTTGTCACTCACAGTTTGTTTTACTTTGAGTTAGTTATTTAACCTCACTGAGCCTCAGTTTCATCCTCTGTTAAATGGGGATAAAAACAACTTTCTCAATGGGTTGTTGGGAGGATTAAAAGAGATGGCATAAATAAAAGAGAGAGTAGGGCAGTGCCTGCTGTATTAGTGTTCAAAATCTGGATTATTCCTCTCTGTGTTAGACTTTCATGGAAGTTTATGTTTAAGAATGATGACTTTGGCTGCAGGTAAGCATTCAGTAATGGTAGGAACTACTGAAAACTATAATGGCTGATGATATAATAATTATGTTAGGAAGGCAAAGATTGTCTAACATGAGTCAGAATAAAAATATGAAGGAATGTCATCTCATGGTTTGAACAAGATGTCCCTGTTTCAAAAACCACATTTTTTGGGAAGTTATTACAATTTTATTTTTTTCTAGTATTTTTCTTCTTAAAGCTAGAAATAATGACAGCTGAGGATGGTCTTCAGCATATATCCTTAGAATTAAAGGAGAACTAACAAACCAAAACCGAAATCAAACAGAGCATGAATATCCCCAAGAGTCTTCTTTGTTATAGGTTGGGAATAACCTTCTATGGCTTTGGGGGGCAAAGTATAGTAAATTCTTCCTCAATTTCCCTAGAGAAAAAGGGCCTTTTCTTCCCACTGGGCCTGAGATGTAGCCATTCATTCATCCAGCAAGGGTTTCCGACAGGGCTTTCTGCTCCACTCTCCTGCTGTGTGTTGACTGGCTGTGGTCTTCTCCCTTGAGAAGCTCTCATGCTAGGAGAGAGACAGATGGGCAAACTAAGAAGGGAAACAAGCATTGAGAGATTCAGGATCGTGATGCTGGGAGAAGTATCTCTGCCTGGGGAAGATAAGGAGGGCCTCACAGAGGGACTACAGTGAAATTTCATCTTGAGGCATGAGTAGGAGTTTGTCTGCTTAAATGATATGGAAAGCCCAGGTGAGGGGTACTGAGTTTAGCATGAGAAATCAGGGGGACTTCCTGGAGGAGGAAGTCTGAGCAGGGATTTGAAGGAAGAAGGGGGCCATGGAACCCCATGGTGGAAGGAAAGTAGTTGAAATGCCTTATCATACGTGGACTGTAAGTTTCCAGGCAAGGAGACACAGGAGATGAAGCTGGAGGTGTTGGCAGAAGCAAGGTCACGAAAGGACTTGTTGGCCATGCCAAGGAACCTGGACTTTATCCTGCAGGTAGCAAATAATTTGAAGCAGATAATTAGCCTTTTCGTATGGTGTGTGGAGAGTAGATTGAGTGTGGCAAGGTCAAGGGGCAGGAGACAAGTTAGGATATTGTCACAATATCCAGGCAAGAGATGGTGGATGTTTAAGCTGGAGCGAAAAGAGAAGGAATGGAAAGGAAGAGTTGTTTAGGAGGTAAAAGCAACAAAATTCTGGTGATGGTGTGGAGAAAAAAGAGACAGAGGAAGAGAGGAGTGTTGGAAAATTGCATCAATATTTGGCTAGAGACAATGAAGGCCTAAACTGAGGGAGTTGCAGTAACAACAGAGAAAAACAAAACCCGTTGCCATCGAGTCGATTCTGACTCATAGAGACCCTATTGGACAGAGTAGAACTGCCCTATAGAGTTTCCAAGGACCACTTGGTGGATTCGAACTGCCGACCTTTTGGTTAGCAGCCGTAGCTCTTAACCACTACACCACCAGGGTTTCCAAGAACAGAGAAGAGGGGGCAATTTTTCAGAGAATAAGTTCTAACTGGGGTCAGTGGTAAAATCCTCATCTTTCATGTGGGAGACCAGGGTTCAATTCCCAGCCAAAGCACCTCATGCACAGCCACCACCTGTGAGTCACTGGAGGCTTGTGTGTTCCTATGACGTTGAATGGGTTTTAGCAGAGCTTCCAAACTAAGATGGACTAGGGAAAAAGGCCTTGCTATCTACTTCAGAAAACTGACCAGGTAGAGTTTCATTCCACCATTGTGCGTGGAGGCGTCAAGGGCTGACTCGACAGTAGCTAACAACATCGACAAGTTCTAACTGATTGGACTGGTGAGGAAAAAGGAGGAATGATTGATGATCTCAAGCTTGGGCAATCTGGTAAAATATTACCTTAATTTACAGTTAACAACCTGCATTAAATTAGCCTTTGACATAGTCTAGCCTAGATGTGTTGACTCCTGGAGAAGGATAGTTTAGTTGACCCTGCCCTCAATCCTCCTGTCCACCTTCACTTTCCACTAGAATGATTTCTTCTTAGTAAAGTAGCTTCTGTGATTGATCACTGCTCACAATACTAAGCTCAAATCTTCTTTGGAAGTGTATGGAAAATAAAGGTGAAAAAATAAAGCCAGGTTTAAATCTGCATTGCCTCTTCCTAGCTTTGTGACTTTGAGTAAGTGACCTAAACTCCATGAGCTTCCATGTCCTCGGTGTTAAGTGGGTAAAATAATAGTACTTTCTTCATGAAGATGCTGTGATGAGCAAATATCAATGATGCAGGCCAAACACTTAGCGCTGTGCGTGACACACAAAAAGCCCTCAGTGCATATAAACAGTTGTAGTCATTCCTATTCCATTGCTATTCCAACGCAAAGTCCTGTTGGATCTAACACAGCTTGGAGGCTGCGGGGAAACAGAGTAGCAGCAGCAGGGAGGGGCAATACCTGCAGGTTAATTTCCCTCTGGAGTCCCTGTGTGGTATAGTTAATGCTCTCAGCTGTTAACTGAAAGGTTGTAAGTTCAAGTCCACCCAGAGGCACCTTGGAAGAAAGGCATGGCAATCTACTTCTGAAAAATCAGCCACTGAAAACCCTATGGAGCACAGTTCTACTCTGACACACACGGGGTCACCATGAGTCAGGATCGACTCAATGGCAACTGGTGGTGAGACTCCCTCTGACTCTTCACCAGTGAGCATAAAGGAAGAATTATGGCCCTGCAATCTGAAAACCCTGGCTTTAAATGCCAAGTCTTCTGTTGACTGGCTTTATGCTTCTTAAGACCCAAGAGGATGTGACAGCAGGTCAGTCCAGTGGTATAAGGGGCACTGGTCCCAATAGTCCTCATAAAACTTTGTCACTGAGCTTTATATGTCTTCGGAGGAGTTGCATACAGTGGAAGTGGCGACTCCACTCACTTGGAGCCCAGATCCATAGAAACAGCCTTGAATCCCCCACCCACAGGAATGTGGTAGCATCAACTGGGATGACACAGGACTGCACTCCAGAATGTTTATGGTCTGGGATAATAGAACGAACACATATTCCATATCAGAGCCCACTGATAACTACAGGGAGGGGTGTCCCCTGCAGGTTGCTCCTTCCTTCAACTCTCACTGGAGGTGACACCATGGAGGGCTGGTGCTCATCTTAGTGGCCATCCTGAACCTCAGGCAAACCTCAGGGAGAGCAGGTCACACCTGTGTAGTGACAGGGCATCACAAAGTGACTTTCTATCGGGCTCTGTCTACAGAAGGTCACAGCGCTTCTGCAGGCAGTGGGAGGACTCTGCCACTGTCAAGTTTAAATAAGTGTTTTATGCCCCATGGACTCAGTTAGCAATGGTGATGTCAAGTATTTACAGGTGTGGTGCCTGATCTAGCTATACTTCTACAGGGAAATATTTTTTAAAAAAATCTATCTGGCTGACTGTCTATAGATTAAGAAACCATAGTCTGAAACCACAGGATTTTAATATTTCTGAGCTAGACTAACCCAAGTTTTGAAGAACATGTGACACTGCCCCCCTCCTGCAAAAGCAATATAACAGCTTCTATGGTCTTTTTTTGTTAATTCTCTTATGAATGCTCATTAGTTTGTCATTGTATTATACTTTGTCTTCTTTCAAAGGAGTTACACAGAGTGGAAGGGTATATAATATATATACTGTATATACACAAGAGCAACCAAGAAAATCCTATGGGGCAGTTCTACTCTGTCACATGGGGTCGTTATGAGTCGGCATTGACTCAACAGCACCTAACGACAACAGCATATATATTCATTCAGAAGTACTAGTCACAAACACGTATGTTCCACAAGCTAACAGTGACCTACACATTTTTTAAATTTAAATTTATTGCTGACTCTCATGGATTGAATTATGTCCCCCAAAAATGTGTGTATCAATTTTGCTGGGCCATGATTCCCAGTATTGTGTGGTTGTCCTCCATTTTGTGATTGTAATTTTATGTTAAAGAGGATTAGGG
>NW_004443957.1:21748293-21781749 GCF_000243295.1 Trichechus manatus latirostris
AATTTTGCTGGGCCATGATTCCCAGTATTGTGTGGTTGTCCTCCATTTTGTGATTGTAATTTTATGTTAAAGAGGATTAGGGTGGGATTGTAACACCCTTACTAAAGTCACATCTCTGATCCAATGTAAAAGGAGTTTCCCTGGGGTGTGGCCTGCACCAGCTTTTATCTTACAAGAGATAAAAGGAGAGGGAAGCAAGCAGAGAGTTGACGACCCAGAGCGCATCTGGGGTCCCTGCGTGGAGAAGCTCCTAGTCCAGGGGGAGATTGATGAGAAAGCCTACAGAGAGAGAAAGCCTTGCCCTGGAGCTGACGCCCTGAATTGGGACTTTTAGCCTACTTTACTGTGAAGGAATAAATTTCTCTTTGCTAAAGACATCCTCTTGTGGTATTTCTGTTATAGCAGCACTAGATGACTAAGACACTGACATTAAAAATTGGGAGATTTCACATAAAAATCCAGTGACAGTCTGAAGTCTCTTCTCTTTATGATCTCTACCCAATCCAAGTTGTTAAAGCAGAAATGATACAGTATTACTGGAGTGGCAGTCAAATCAATGTTAAATATGATAAGCACCCTCGAGGTTGTCACACCAACGAAAATACTTAAATATTCCCAGTATTTTACATGGGAACACATACCTTAAATACTACTCCGTTAGATATTCTGATAATAAAGGTCCAAGGATTACCAACATGATCTATGAATATGTATCTCCCTACATGAACAAATACATACATACATACTTAAAGATAAAAAAAAAAGCAACCCCAAAACATATTATTTATAGTATGAGCTGAAGCACTGAGTAAGTTTGCAGTAAACAGAATGGGGGTTTAAACTAAAAATCTTAAAGGTCACTTCCAATCCCAATATCCTATACTTCTCTAATTGTTCTCAGGGGAGAACTCTGAAAGGAGTGGACACTTTTTCTTTTATTTTTTTATGTTTTCTTTTTATTTATTTATTTAATTGTACTTTAGATGAAGGTTTATAGAACAAATAGTTTCTCATTAAACAGTTAGTACATACACTGTTTTATGACAATGGTTAACAACCCCATGACATATCAACACTGTCCCTTCCCAAACTTGGGTTCCGTATTACCAGCTTTCCTGTCCCCTCCTGCCTTCTAGTCCTTGTCCCTGGACTGTTGTGCCCCATTAGTCTTGTTTTGTTTTATGGGGCTGTCTAATCTTTGGCTGAACGGTGAAATCTCAGGAGTGACTTCATTACTGAGCTAAAATGGTGTCCAGGGGCTCTACTCTTGGGGTTTCTGCAGTCTCTGTCAGACCAGTAAGTGTGGTCTTTTTTTGTGAGTTAGAATTTTGTTCTACATTCTCCTCCAGCTCTGTCTGGGACCCTTTGTTGTGATCCCGGTCAAAGCAGTCAGCGGTGGTAGCCGGCCACCACTAGCTGTACTGGAGTGGACTCTTTTTCAATAACATTTTTCTCTGACTATAAAAGTAAAATGTGTTCTTGTACAAAATGTGAAAAATAGAAAAATATATTTTAAAAAGCAATCACTCAAAATCCTAACACACAGAAATTGCCAGTATAAACATTTTAATATTTTTTTCAAATCATGCAGGTATTTTAACTTATTTATAACCATACTATATATATATGCACATATATACATATAATCATACCATGCATATATATAAAATTTTATATCCTCTTTTATATTATATCATAAACATTTTCCCATATAATTAAAAACTCCTTAGCATGGTATATATTAGTGTACATCCCTAATTATTGCCTTATGATAAATTCCTAGAAGAGTAGTAATTGATAGAGCAAAGAGTATACCAACTTCTAAAGCTTTTGATATATATTCATAAACTACTCTGTCAACAGGTATGAGAGTGCCTATTTCCCTGAACCTTCCTCAACTCTAGAAATAGTAATTTTTAAAAAATCTTTGCCAATTGGGGAGGTAGAAATTGCCATCATATTTTTAATTTACTTTCTCTACTTATTAGTAATACTAAAATTTGTCATTTTTATTAATAATTTATACTTCCTCTTTTGCAAATTTTTTCTTTGTGTCCTTGATGAGTTTTATATTGAATTTTTTATCTTTTTCTTGTTGTTTTATAGGGCTCTTTACACATTCAGTGTACTAACCATTTATTGATCAAATATATTGCAAATATTACACCAATGTGTCATGTATTTTTCATTTTTGTTTATGTTTTTCTGATATGCAATAGTTTTATGCATTCAACTAGCAATCTTGTCTTTCATTATTTCTGCTTAAATAAGCCTTGCCTGTTTCAAGAATATAGAAAATGTTATCTATGT
The DNA here is from genome assembly GCF_000243295.1 of Trichechus manatus latirostris. NCBI lineage: Eukaryota > Metazoa > Chordata > Mammalia > Sirenia > Trichechidae > Trichechus > Trichechus manatus. Next base: position 21,750,604 of record NW_004443957.1, read on the forward strand.
TTTTCCTTCTATATAAAAGAATACAAAAATGGCCTTATTTTTCACATTTAAATATGTCATGCACCTGGAATTTATTTTTATATATTGCTCAAGGTAGGAATATAATTTTATTTCACAAATTTTTGCCAGTTTGTCCTAGCATTGTTATTTCATAATCTATCTTTTCCCATTTATTTGAATTTTCACTGGTATTATACACAAGGAGAGTGTTCTAAAATTTTCTATGAGTTTGTAAAATCCCTTTGTTATTTATTTCCAGTTTTATTGCATTGTCATCAGAGAATGTGGCCTGTACGTTTTTCCACTTTGAGGAATATGTGAGGTGTGTTGCAAAGTAAATCTTTACTACTTATAAAATATTTAAGCTAAGAATGGTGTACATTTTTATAAACTAGAATGTACTTGATGTCTCCACCAATAATATCATTCTCATTCTCTAGCATTCATTACAGTGGGATGGACAGGTGGGATATATGGAATCAGATCAGTGTTGGGTTGTGGCTGTTGATGTGCCTTGTATTGATGTCCACGAAGCCTGGTCATTCTGGGCTTCTTGTTCTCGAATTTTCACAAAAGGACTCAGCTTGCCATGATGCTTCAGAGAGTATTACAATGACTTTTCTTGGTTCTTCTGAAAGGCCTAACTAACATACCATGTATATCCTTCAGCAGGAGCCCTGGTGGCACAGTAGTTAAGCTCTTGGCTGCTAACTGAAAGGTAGGTGGTTCAAACCCACTAGCTGCTCCAGGGGAGGAAAATGTGGTAGTCTGTTTCTGTAAAGATTACAGCTTTGGAAACCCTACGGGGCAATTCTACTCTGTCCTATAGGGTCGCTATGAGTCAGAATCAACTCACCAGCAACAGATTTATATCCTTCAGGGCTGGAGGAAGGGACACAGGCTCCAGATCAGTAGCCTGAGGAGGCAAGCATGGAATTCTAACGCGAATCTCTAAGGCAGGCAGCTTCATAGAGTAGGAGCCCTCCACTGAGAAGCTGTGCTTGTGAGGTAGCTCACAGCTGGGCCAGGCCTTCTCTCTAACATTCCCCCAGGAGCTGGGTATGAGCAGCACTGCAGTGGGATCTACAGTCTGAACCCACCCAGCAGGGGAAAGACCTGGCGATCTGCTTCCATAAACCCTCTGGGTGCAGTTCTACTCGGTCACTTGGGGTCACTGTGAGTCTCAATCAACTTGATGGGGGGAAGGTTATAGGGAGATTCCCCTGCAGATCTCTTTCTCCTCTAGTCTTTCTTATACATTTAGAGAATTGAGGATCCCTCTTCCTTTCTTTCAAATGAGCCTCCTTTTGCTCAGAAAAGGATATCTAATAAACATTCTTTAGAGCTTTTGGAATGTGGTAGCACCTCAACTGAGTTTCTTGGATGGTTACAGATTTCCCCTCATTGTTTTATCTCATTTAAAGTGGACCTTGAATGGTATGGGTGGGTGGTGAAACCCTGCCTGGGCTCCTATCACCATTATTATTTGAAAATTATTTTTTCCATTTTAATATTTTTTCTCATTGAAAAGTAACATGTTTTTATTTTTAAATAATACTCCAATATTGAAACTACTCAAGTAATCCAGAAAAATTTATAATAAAAGAGAATCAGTTGGTAGAAGTAACAGGGCATTTTTAATAGCTGAATAGCATTATTAAATATAACTTAGGTACACTTGAATAATAACAAATTTGAACATTGAGCCAAGTCATTTTATTATTTTTCTCTTCTTGGCCTTGCTTTTGCATAACTTAATACCTTTTAACATATCAAAAGTAAAGGTGCCAGGAAAGTAAGATAAAATACATTTTTTACAATTTCAATATAATAGTAAACAACAGATATTTTCAGACATACCATATACCTGCTTATTTTCATTGTTAACTGTGACATTTAGTTCCTCATAAAATGCGAGTCCAAAATTTTACTTTTTGCTTTTTAAACACTACAAGTTTGGTAATTTGAACAAGTTGCAAAATATATTGCTAGAAGCAACAGAGGAATTTTTAATTAGATCAGGGCATATAGCTGTACAGGCACACTGTAAAAAGCCCAGTAGAGGTCTGTTAAGTACTTCACTCAAGAGTAGAGGAAATCCTTGGGGTCAAAGGACTGGGATTATAGCTGATACCTTCTCAATTCCTGGTATGTATGTCTTTCCTCTAAATATAAGTCCTTCTCGTTTGTTTCTTGCGGAGGCTGAAGTAACCATTAAGAAATCAAATTTGGTCAGTTTCTAACCTGAGCATTTAGAGATCTCCAAACTAATCCCCAATGAAAGAGGACGAAAGATATGGCACCAAATTCTGTGTCTAACTAAAGGGCAAACTAAAAATTTAGTAGCCAAACTGATGTCATTTCTCTCATCTCTGCAAATTAACTCTGTGTATGTGTGTGTGTGGTATTTTAATGTTTGTAAATGAAAAATAATCATAGAATTTTCAAGCTAGTAATTTTCTGGATTCCCTACTGTCTTTAGAGATGGAAGAACAAAGAAATAAACTATCAGAAAATTTTTACCTAGGTTTACTAACTGCATTTAAATTACCAGATGAAGAAAACATAGGTATTTCAAGTCTAAACTTTCACAGCTCACTTTCACTTTCTCTCCACATCAGCTATAGTTTAACAGCAGGCTAAAAACCAGTCACATTCACATCTCCCTGACTTCATCCTTCATCTCCCCTCTTCTATTTGTGAGTTGGAGGGGAGGAGTAAGCGAGGAGTGATTTAGTGAGTACAAAATTTTTAGGGGGGAGTGGGGTGGGTGATGAAAATGTTTTGGAACTAGATAGTGCTGATGGTTGCACAGAATGTCAATATACCAAAAACCACTGAATTGTACAATTTAAAGAATATACTTCCTGGTAGTCTAGTAGTTAAGCACCCGGCTGCTAACTGAAAGATCGGTGGTTTGAATCTACGGGAGAAAGATGTGGCAGTCAGCTTTCATAAAGATTACAGCATTGGAAACCCTATGGGGCCATTCTACTCTGTCCTATAAGGTTGCTATGAGTTGGAATCGACTTGATGGCAATGTTTTTTTTTTTTTTTTTTTGTTTGTATTAGAATAAGTTAACTAGTACAACAAATAAAGCAAATCTGAAAGGTTTAAAAAAAAATTCAGAACTTCAAAAGGAGATGGGGGAGGAAGAGCTTGGTCCTGATGAGGAGGTGTTTGGGAAACTTCTTGGAAGAGATAGCGTTTAAGCAGGACCACAAAGAACAAGTGATAATATAATAATGGCCATTTATAATGCATTCATATCTGCCCTGTAAATGTGCAGAGAACAAACTCTTTATTTCTGATTCTCATTATAGGTATCATGGCCCCATTGTTACAGATGAAGAAGCCAAGGCTCAGAGAGGTCAAGAGGGCTTTCCCAAGGCACAGTGCTAGTGAGTGGCAGGGAAAGGGCGGGACTGACTGAGAGGAAGGATCTTGAAATGTGTTGAGGATGAGTAGTCTATGCAGAGAGAATAACACGTAAAGGCACAGGGTAGAAAGTAGCAGAATATGGATGGGGGACCAGCCAATCAGCCAGGTGGCTGGGCTATCCATTCATTTGGGGTTTGGAATGGGAGATCAGTCTGAAAAGGTAGGCAGAGGTCAATTTATAGAAGGTTTTGTGTGGGCAACATAGAGGTTTAGACTTCCTTCTGTACTAATCAAAGAGCTGGAGCCAAGCCTTTTAAGCTGGAACCTGAGATCTGTGTTTCGCAGAAAGGACTCTAACAACAAGAAGGATGATGTGTGGCAGGAGATCCTGAAGTCAGGAGATCCTGAAGTCCTGAAGGCCTGGACTGGGGGTTGCAAAATTAAATAAGGAGGAGAGGAGGAAATTAAGAAAACCACCATTTCGAATTGGTGAAAGCATTTGAAATGTTTGCTCTAATGCTTACCTTCCATTGATACTTGGCATTTTGAAAAAGTCAAAGCTGTTCTTCATTGACAGTTATTTTGGACCAAGGACTGATTTAATTAAACAGAGTGCTGAAGAACGGAAATGCTATCTTGTTCCAAGTCTTCTAGCCACCTTTTGCTCTGTAATCTCCTACCTTGGTTAATGGTCCCGTGGCTAGGAGAACCAACAGGAAGCTTTGATTAGCCAGCCGGTGTCATGCTCTGACAGTACTAATTCTCTTTTCCTCATCTTGGCCCCTCATGGGTTATAAAGACCGTATGGGGGAACTGAGAAGGTAGGAAGTATACCAAGGATACCTATCATTCAGGGGACTCCCAGAAGAGAAGGTTGTTCTTTTCTAATTCCAACCTCCCAGAGTTACAAAGCTCTGATAGCCACCATCAGTATGGGGTAGTAGTTAAGCACCCAGACTAGCATCAAATTCCAACTCTGTCACTTACTAACTGTATAACCTTGACCTTGACCTAATTACTTAATTTCAGTATTCCTCAGATTCCACATCTGTACAAGGGAGATAATAATAACAGCATCTTCATAGCATTGTTGGGAGGCTTAAATCAGTTTAAATATGCAGGCGAGTTTAGAAAACTACCTGATATATGCTAATAGTCAAAAACTGTTAGAAACTCTTCTTCTAGAATTTTTCAACTTCTCCTTCCCCACTTTTTAGGACACAATCTGAATACAGTAGTTTGCTTATATCTCTATGGTAGCAATATGTTCCATTGTCTCTTAAAATAATTTAATTATTAATAATTGTATCTGAAATCAGTCTATAACATCAGAACCAGTACAACTTTTCTTAAATGTATCATAATCAGTGCTAATGACTTATTAGTGGTTTTAGGAAGTTCTTGCTTAAGAATTCTATGGTGAATGGAGCTGTAACTTTATTCCTTATGTTTACCTTCTCAATAATGTAACATTTTCTGGAAGGGATTAGGGGAAGGAGAAGGCATTTTCAAAGAGGTAAAGCTGAGACAGATATAAAAATGGTTTTTTTTGTTTGTTTGTTTCTGCTTCCTGTCTCTCTCAAAACCTTTCCCTTTCCTTTAGCCACATTCATCTGACTACATCAGAGTTGCTGAAAGCTTAGAAGTGGATATTTGCTTTCCATCACCACTAAGAGGAGCCCTGGGTGGTGCAAATGGTTAACATGCTCAGCTGCTACATGAAAGGTTGGCTGTCCAGGACAGAGCAGGAGAAAAATTGCAGAACGAAAACTCAAATTCACAAGGAAAACCAGACTTATTTCTCTGACAGAGACTAGAGCAACCCCCGAGACTATGGCCCTAAGACACCCTTCTGAACTGGAACTGAAGCCATTCCTGGAGATCACCCTTCAGTTAAACCATAGACAGGCCCATAAAATAAACAATAACACCCAAGAGGAACGTGCTCCACAGACCAATCAATCATAGGGCAACATTTGCACAAGGGCAAAGATGAGAAGGCAGGAAGGGGTAGCAATTCAGGATGAAAGAAAACGAGGAACCTAGCACTGAAATGCAGGGAGTGCTCGTACACTGTGGGGAATAAAACCAATGTCATGGAACACTTTATGAACAAACTATTGAATGGGAAACTACTTTGCTCTGTAAACTTTCACCTAATGCATAATAAAAAAATTAAATAAATAAATAAATAAACGAAAGGTTGGAGGCTAGAGTTCATCAGAGGTGCCTTGGAAGAAAGGTCTGGCAATCTACTTCTGGAAATCAACCACTGAAAACCCTATAAGCACAGTTCTCCTCTGACACACATAGCTATAAGGTTGCCAGGAGTTGAAGTCAACTCCAAAGCAGATAGCTTGGTTTAAGAAGTGTCCACATAGCAACTTAACTGGTTGGTCCATCAACCCCTAATGATGCATTGAGGCCTTGTTCTTAGGCCTGGGCCCTGTAGAAACGACAAAGTCTCCTGTTCTCAAAGAGATTACCATCAGCTGGAGACACAAGACTAACTTGTGAAATAACAATACTATTTACACATATAAGCTATGAGCAGGACACTAAGCAGATCTCTGTAAGAATCAGATGACGAGATTCTGGGAATTCCTCTGTTATACACACACTGGTGGAGCTGTTGTGTGACCTGGGAAAATAGGACTCCATACCAGAAAGCTATTTTCTAATATCTGTGCAAAGCACAGGCCAAGACATAAAGAGGAGAAAGCAGACATCATGAGAGACTTAGCTTGCCCCTCATGGGTGTCTGGAGTTCCCCTCCCTCATCTTCAGTCTTCCCTTTTATCTGTGGCTGAGTGAGCCCCACTCCTTGGTTATGGGTTATTTTCACGCCTTGCTTCATGTGACTGCGTTCCATTTTTCGTCTAACTATCCAACTTTTGAAAATGACATTAAAGAAAATATATACCCTAAAGAGAAGCCCAACCAAGAAGAAGATACAAGTAAGAACCATAGTTTTCAAACCTAGAAAAGCAGATTACTCAAAGTAATTCACACATCATTGAGAGACCAATTAGAATTTTTAGCAAACCGCTAACGCTGACTTTAACTATCCACTCTGATTTAGACCTGAACGACCATTCAGAAGGAGCTGTGTGGTGTTACTAGACTTAACTATCATAAGTAAAATACATAAGCAAACCTCAGCCCACAAGTGCTTATTAGGTGCTTTCTGCGTCCCCAGCCTCCCGCCCCCAAAGATTTAAACAGACACACATACACATGCTATCCAGTCTCCAACCTCTACCTACTGATCTTTTTTTTTTTTAGTAATTTATTTTACTGTTGAAAATATACATAGCAAAACATACAGCAGTTCAACAATTTCTACATGTACAATTCAGTGACATTGGTTACATTCTTCAAGTTGTGCAACCATTCTCACCCTCCTTTTCCAAACTCTTCCTTTCCCATTCACATAAACTTACTTCTCCCTAAGTTTGCTATGTAACCTTTCAAGTTGCTGTTGTTAATTTGACAAAAAACCAAACAAACCGGTTGCCATTGAGTTGATTCCAACTCATAGTGACCCTACAGGACAGAGTAGAACTGCCCCATAGGGTTTCCAAGGAGCGGCTGGTGAATTCAAACTGCTTATCTTTTGGTTAGCAGCCAAGCGCTTAACCACTTCGTCATCAGGGCTCCCCCCGTATAGATAGTTCTTTAAAACACAATGCTTAAGGCAGACCTTCATTACTAATTAAGCTAAACTATTGTTTGGTTTAAAGAATACTTCAGGGGATATTTTTGGTAAAAGATTCAAGGTTTAAAAATTATCTCAGGGCAATAGTTTCAGGGTTCATCCAGCCTCAATGACTCAAAGACTGGATTCCATGAGAATTTAAATTTCTTTTCCACATTTCACCCCTTTTGATCAAGATTCTTCTATAGACTCTTTGATCAAAATGTTCAATAATCTTAAACTGGTGCCATCTAGTTCTTCTGATCTCATGGCAAAGGGGTCAGTTGTTCATGGAGACAATTCTAACTCATGATCCTGTTGGTAGAGTTAGCATATAAGACGTGAAAGGATTCTCAATACTGTAAGAACATAAAACTCCAGGAAGTGAGGAGGACTATGGATACTCCACAAGTTCAGAAACTCAAAAAGCTGGGGTTGCTGAGATAGGCCTCCATTGAGGAACTAGGGTTTGAGCCTGGCTTTGAAGAATATGTAAAATTGAAGCAGACAAACAGAGGAGATTGAAGAGAAATGGTTAAGATTGTGGACTCTGGGACCTAACTAGTGAGGATGAATCTTGGCTCTACCATTTGGCCTTGTAGTAATTACTTCACTTCTCTGCCTCCATTTCCACACGTGCACAAGAATGATGATAATGTTAGGATGTACCTGCTTGTGTTGCTAGGGAGATGAGGTGAGTTAGTTCCTAAGCATTATTAATGACATAATCCTATGCTTGACACATAGCAGACAACTTAATCAATATTAGGTGTTACTGCACGGAGCAAATGTGAAGAAAACACATTTCAGAGTAGTGCTTATGTTAGGAGCACTTATTTGTGAATAATCCTGCCAAAGATACTCTAAACCTGATTACTTGGAAAAATTAACTTGATTAGAAAACCTCTTTTTTAGAAAAAAACTCATTCAATTTAATTCTTTTCGATTTAGAGAAATTATGGGAGAAGAGTATATTGCTTCTACTGTCTTTTTTTTTTTTTCTTTCCCAATCAACTTGCATTTTCCTTGGTTTTCTTTCTATAAACAAACAAAAAACCAAACCCAGCTGCCGAGTCCATCCGACTCATAGCGACCCTGTAGGACAGAGTAGAACTGCCCATAGGGTTTCCACGGCTGTAAATCTTTATGGAAGCAGACTGCCACATGCTTCTCCTGCGGACTGGCTGGTGGATTCAAACTGCTGTCCTTTTGGTTAGCGGCTGAGCACTTTTAATCACTCTGCCCCCAAGGCTCCTCTCTTTCTATAGTCAGTGGTAAAGGCAAGCTATACTTAAAAGAAAAGTAAGAAATAAAAAACTCAAATTCATATGTTATGAATGATCCTATAGAACCAAGTATTTATAAGCTATAGTATTAGGAATAAAAGATAATTTATTATGGTAGTGGTGCTTTTGAAGATTAAAATTTAACTTTTCTGGGCAAAAAAATAATATCAAGTTTTGAAAATCATATTTAGAGTGTTTGAAGATATGGAATTCAGAAATCCTGGTGGTACTAAGGGGGCAAAGAGGTGATTTTTTTATTACTTCATACTGGAAAAAAAAATGTTTATCATTCTTTTTATGTTAAGTGTGCATATACCCCATTGCTGGTGAGTCCATACTGGCTCATAGCAACCCTACAGAAGAGAGTAGAACTGCCCCATATAGTCATCTTAATAACTATGAATAGCTAGAGAGATTATTCCAAGATTACATGTCTAGTAGATTTAGCTTATGCTGACAAAATGGATTTGCCAGCAACTCCTGTGGCATGGTTGGTGGTGAATAGAGACCACCTCAGGTTCCATCCAGTCTGCCCCCCCCCTCCTCAGGCTGTGCTCCTTCCACCCTCTCCTCTGCTGGTTCTGGAAGTCGTGATAGTCCCACTGCCCTACTATGACCAGGGAGAAGAAACTGTGTGTTTGAGTCCCTGCTCCTATCTCTTCTAAATTTGGTGGGGAAAGGGAAGGAGATGTGTCAAAGGCATCCTAGGTGAAATGAGGAACCAGTAGAGTTCTACAGAAATACTAACATCAAAGAGGGTTTACTAAGAAGCAAAACCATTGCGGTAGAGTGGATGCTGACTCATAGTGACCTCATGTGTTACAGAGTAAAACTGCTCCATAGGGTTTTCTTGGCTATAATCTTCATAAAAGCAGTTTGCCAGGTCTTATAAAAATAAAGACGCTGGGTGGGTTTGAATCGCCAACCTTTAGATTAGCAGCGGATCACCAACTGCTTGAACCACCCAGGCTCCTTCTTAGCCCCTTGTTTACATGAGCCCTTAGGAGGAGTTTTTGTAATTTTGTCTTCTTTTTCTTAAAGGCAACTCCTCAAATTATAAGAGCTTCAAGCCCTACAAAACCTGGATTGCTTCTGGTCAGCACTGTCATTTAATTACAGGATTATTTTCATGGGATTTTGTAGGCTATTCTGAGACCTCTGCCACTATATAAAGTGTTACTTCTAAGGAGTAGTTTCTACTGAGAAACAAACAATACTTACTAACAGCATATGACCTGTTCTCAGCCCTGGTAAATTGTCAGGTCTGTAATTAGGCACTTAATAATGTTTGCTGATTCGGCCATCTATTGGTCTCTACTCATCCAGCGGAAAAGAGAAAGAAGGTAACCAAAGACTCAAAGAAGCTAGTCTACAGGACTAGTAGTCTACATGAACCACAGCCTCATCTACCCTGAGATCAGAAGAACTAGATGGTGTCCGGCTACCACTACCGACTGTTCTGATCAGGGCCACAATAGACTGGCCTGATAGAATGGGGTAAAATGTGGAATAGAGCCTTAAATTCCTAAAAAATACAAACAAACCAGATTTACTGGACCTGTTGAGACTGGAGCACTCGCCAAGGCTATTGCCCTGAGATACTCTTGAAACCTTGAACCAAAACTAGCCTGAGGTCACCTTTTAACTAAATAACAGATTGACTCCCAAAATGAAGAATATCACCCGTGAGTACTGTGTTCATTTAAATAATTATTTATATGAGACCAAATGGCCAACAATTACTTTAAAACAAAGATAAGAATGTAAGGGGACAGGGAAACTAGATTAATGGAAATGGAACAACCAGAACGGAAATATTGAGAATGTCCACATATTGTAAGGAATGTGACCAATGTCACTGAACAATTTGTATAGAAATTGTAAACCTGCTGTGTAAACCTCCACTGAAAACACAATAAAATATTATTTAAAAAAATGTTTTTGATTGAATAATGATGAAATGAATGGAGGGAAAAGCACTTAATAAGTGCTTCTGTCTTCATGATGGGATTATGATGATTTTTATTTTCTTCATATTTAGCTGAATTGTCTAAACTTCTACATGTACCATTTATAATAATTAAAAATTAGCTTTAAAAGTTCATAGTATTGATGTTCTTTCATCTAGGCATGTATGAAGTGCTTGCTCTGGGGCCTTCTGTTAGTTCGGAGGATACCAGGTCAAAGGCGACCTATAGTTCCAGCCTTCAAGATACTTACAATGCCAAGTGCTGTTCTCAGCCCTGAAGAGAGAGAATACAACACAAATCAGCATTTGTAGAGCTTGGTCTATTCAGGGTGGTCTATGTAGATGAGGGAAGGAGAAAGGCGGGGAAGGACAAAGCTTGTTGTTCTCAAGGATTCTTTTATATAAATCCAGATATGTAGACACACACACACACACACACCCCTTAGTTATATTTCTCTCATTTTACCATAGGTTTCAGGCATGGCCTAAAAACCCGAAAGGTTGACTGCGTTTGGATGAACCCAGCAGCTGTGGGCTGTTGTTTTTTCCCTGACTTTAAGAACGAATGCAGAGAAGGAAAAAGAAAGTTTACCAAATTTTGAGTTAAAATACATTTCTGAAATAATAGCTCACATCTATTGAGTTCTTATCATGTGCCAGACACTAGGCAAAGTGTTCTACATGCATTGTCATCTCATTTTATTTTCCTTTTACTTTCACAAGAAGCCTATAAAGCAGGCACATCACTACCAATCCCATTTCACAGATAAGGAATGGAAGGTTAAAAGAAATCAAACAAGTGGCCTAAGGTAACAGAGAAGGTGGCTGACAGCACCTGACTGGAATCCCAATTTGTCTTCCCTCCCTTCTTAACCACGCTCCTCCATGAAGCTGTGTAGTGTTTGGGTTCCAAAGACAGAAACGAACTAAAATACAGATAATTTCTTAATGTAATAAAAGTGAGCTTGAAGAAAAATGTGATACTAGTCTTTTAAGTTGAAAAAGGGAGAAAACTGGAAAACCATTTCTTCAAAAAGCTGATTTCCCACTCAGTAATGGGTGATTACTAACTCATTTCATTAAACTATGAATTTGCTTTTCAATTGCCTCATCACTGTCACAGCTCTGATGTGTCCTTTTTCATTTTCCAACTTCATCTTGACCGAAACTAGGAAATGACTGGGTTTGTGTGCAATCCCCAAGGCCTGGGGGAGGATCTTTTGCCCTATTGTCTTCTCCGGAGTCCTCACCGAGGGCCTGACATTCCTCCGTTTCCAGGGCATCGAAGGAGCAGCGAAGCGCGGGGAAGCCGCACAATAAACATGCAAACGCTATCAATGTAGAAAGATCAATTCAGTGCGCACATGAAACACTCAATATAACTGGGAAGAAGAGAAAAGTATCCTCTCTCAGAGAGTGGGAAATTGCTTGACCTCCTGTGAGGGTCCATAAAGTAGTGGAGATATAAAGTGGTGGACGGCGATCTCCTGGACGCCCAACCATCCCGGACGCGACCAGCAGAGGCGGCCTCGGCTTTAGGTCTTAGGAGGCAAGGAAGAGGGGAAAGGGAAGCGCAGGGTGCAAGGCCGGCGGCGCACCCGTCTCTTTACGGTTGCCTCGGCCGAGTCAGCGATGTTTCATTCATCTTTGCAGCGCAGCGGCTGTCGGGCAGGGCGGAAGCGGATTGTCGGCGCGGCCCAGGGCCGCTGGGCTGCGCCCGCCGGTCCAGCTCGGTTTGGGAGGGGAGGGGCCGCGCGGCGGGCCGAGGATGCCAGGCCTTCTCTCTGTTCACTCCCGGCAGACGCAGCCCCGCGGCAGGACCCAGAGGCTGGCCCGGGTCTCCCGCAGAGCTTGACCCGCCTGGCTTCCCGAGCCTATGCCCCACGCCGCGGCGCATCAGGCCGCTCCCATGGCAACTCACAGGTGACAGGCGCGGGAAGGTCGGACGGGACGCAGTCTTCCCGCCGGGGTCTCCTCTCCCGTCCACCCGCCCGCGCGGGGTGCGCACCCTCGCGAGCGCGCGCACACCCACCCACACACATACAATCGCCTTCGCCTCCCTTCCCTTCCTGCAGCCCCGGCAGCTGCCGAGCCCGCACGCCTTCCTCCGGGGTGCGCGTAGCTCTCGCAGCCACTGCAGGCCCCTCCCCGGGGGAGGGAAGCGGGACGCGCGCGGGAGCCCGCCGCGGGGAGGGACCGGCGGTGGGGGAGTGTCTGGCTGCCCCCGCCCCTCGAGTGAGTGACTGGGCGAGGAGGTCCCCTCCCTTCTTCCCCTCTTCCCGGTCCCCACCCTCGCTCGCTCCCCGCCCGCTCCCGCTCTCTCCCTGCCCACTCCCGGGGGGGACGTTCCGTGTCGCGGCCGCTGCGACCGCCGCTTCTTTCACACTTTAGTTGGGAGCCGCGCGCCGCGCTCAGTTACTGGAGAGCTGGCCGCGCGCCTCCGCCTCCCGCACGCACGCACGCGGGCCCGGCTTCGGTGTTTTCGGCTTGTACTCCAAGCAGCAGGGAGGAGGGGGAGCCCCGGACACACTGTGGGAAGGAAGAAGAAGAGAAGGAGGGAGGAAGAAAAAAAGGCGAGGAGGAAAGGGGCGGGGGGCGGGAGGCTTGCAACCTTCAGCCCCCCTGCGAGCGCCCGAGGTAAGCGAGAGCCCATCGCCAGCCCTGGGGCGGGGGGAGTTGGCGGCGCAGCCCGCTCGGTTCTGCTCTCTGGGCACCCCCGGGTTGGCAGGGAGGGAGGCCTGCGGGGTGTCCGCCGCGCGGAAGGGATGGAAGCCGCGGTCGTGGCGCTGGCGGCGCGGGGCCCGAGCTGGGGCTGCTGCTGGTGCGGGGCTGGTTGAAGCTGCTGCAAGGACGGAAGCTGGGGTGGGGGGAGCTGCAGGGGGCGTCTGCTTGCCGGGGCGGAGGGACTAGAATGCGGTTGGGGCTGCTGACGACTTTCGTCACATTGAGGCCTGGGTAGCTGGTGTTAGACACCCCTCCCTTCCCACCCGCACTCCCCGCCGCCCTCAGCCTTCCTGCTCCTCTCTAGCTTTGCATGTAGCCACCGTACTTTGCAAGCCGGAGCTTGAAAGAAAAAACAAAATTCAGAATCCTTTGCTAAGTCTCCAAGTCCCTTCTCCCGCGTTGACTGATGGATGTGTTTGTGTGGGCGGTGTGATCCCCGGGATTTCTGAAGTTTTGACCTTTTCGGGGTGGCTTGTTTTGGTGCATTCGTTTGCCCACCTCAGTGTATTTATTATTCGTGCCCACGCGAGGCAGCCCGAGGGTGCTTAATTATTGTACACGGAATAGATTTTACTCCCCTCTGCAGGCAGTTCGCGAAGTGCCGCCACCGCGGCTGCCTTTGGTCTGCTGGTTAATGCCCTTCCCCTATCATCCACCCTGCCCCCTCCCTCTATACAGAGGAATTTTTTTTTTTTTTTCTTTTTTCACTTACTGTTTGAGTGAGAGAAGCCCCTGGACTTAAGGGCTCTCGTCTCCCATTCATTCCTCTTCTAAAGCTCTGAATTGGATCAGGCATGTTGGTAAAATTTGGGGATAGCTTGCTTTGCTCCAAGCGTTGCTTGGCCAAAGATATAAATACACACACATAAACACCCACTAATCCTGAGAGATGACAAGCACGGTTTGAGAGTGATTTGTTTCGAATAGAAAGTTGACAGCCTATGAGGTATCTTCCCATTGCATGTGGCTAAGGAAAATTGTTTTAAAATAGACAGTGCTTATGTAGTACGTGGCTGAAAAACCTCCATAAGTTCAGCTATTGGAACAACTCTGAAAGTGATACACCCAGAACCTCAGTAAAGACACACACATACTCTGACTCCGGCTCGAGGTGGGGCTGACACACCATAGATTCCATGTAGTACTTTTTTTTTTTTAGGAGAAGTATGAACAATTTGGGGAAGTGACAAGTATGTTATACAGACCGATATTGAAGAGGGTGGATGCAACTCACCTAATGAGAATAATCTTTCAGTTTGGTACAATTGGGATGTGCTAAAGTAGGGGGAAAAAAAAAAAAAACACATATGAGCAGAGTAATCCTGAGTTACTTCAGCTGTGTTTGAGGGAAGATGTTATTTTTGGAGGGTCTTAAAAACCAAGATGCTCAATTTGGGTTTTTTTTCTGCTTTTTCGTACTCCTACAGCTGGGTTGTAGGAACATGTTCTGTGTTGGCTGTTTGGAAATGTAGTTGATCAGACTTGAAAATTAATTTGGGCCGGATCACCTAATTTTGTTTTGCAACTTAAGTAGAAAGTGCCAGAGATAGGAAAATTGAGTGTATTTATCTGCATTAAACCAATGCAGGGACTAGCACCTTATAGATCACAGATGCAGCATTGAATTGTATCTCCCCTAAGGTTTCCTGCTGTGCAAACCAGATTCAGAGAATAGCCCTGGATGGGCTACTAGGGAAAGCAATAAACAAAAGTGCACTTGGCACTTGGGTGGGTGGATACCTGAGGAGGAGCGGGGTGTTTCTGTTGTCAAGCACTATCTCCCTTTGGGTGTTTTTCCCCTGCTGGGAAAAGGGACCAAGAAAAATGGCCTTGGTTGGTAGGAGATCTCAAATCCTCCAGTGTTAAAAAGTTCACCCTGAAAGTATCCTAGGTTCTAGCTTTCCTCTTCAGAACTGACTCAGTTTCACTCTGAGTTGAGACAACTGATGATTTTATTTGCTTGGCTTGTAATTTATCCCTTACCCCCTCTCATCTCACTTTGTCATTTAACATGGATTTCTGAGAATTAATAGGCTACTGCCTGAAGTGGTTTGAGCTGCTTGGAGAAGCACAGGGTATAAATCAAGAGCTTGCCCATTAATTGGTCCAATTTGCTATAACTGATTCCAAAACCCTACCTAGGAGGAAGGTGTTTTGCACCATTATAAGTATCATTTCCAGGTAGATGGTGCCTCGGCACTGCTTTGACTTTGCAGCCAGGCAAAGCTTGACTGCTGCATCCTGAGGGACTTGCTCCAGGCTCTTAGTGGCTCCCTTTTCCTGCTGGATATTTGTGTCAGAGAAGGAGACAGACACCCCAGGCTGGAAGAGGGAATATCAGGGCACCTCTGATTAGGGCAGGACGTAAAGCAGGAGGCTCATTTGCAGAGGATCTTAAGCCTTCACTTGGAAATATACAACTTGGACATAGGAAGCACCTTCTGCTGCCCACACATTTAAGTGCATAGGTCATGGGGTTCTATAGTCTTCAAAACTTCCAGCTCTGTTTCAAGGATGGCCCTAAGAAGATAATGTGATGGTAATTCTGGAGGGAGAGTAATTCTGGAAGGAGAACTCCAGTTGAGAAGTTGGTCAAACCTCACTGCCTGTGATCCCAGGTTGTTGGAATCAAATATAGGGAGTGGAGGGCATTACTTTGCATTGCATATAGTTCTCCTCCTGCTGTTTGCAGACATCTACAATGTGTGGGCGCTGCATGTTTAGGTAGTTTAAACTGCTAACTTCTAGACCTCTGCAAGAGTGGAATGAAAGCTTACCAGAATTGTTAGGGGTAGGTGTATACATGAGAATGGGCTGTAGGACGCCAGCAAGCCCCCTGAGCAGCACGTTGTTGATTATCAGTCTGAAGTGAGTGTATGGCATGTCTGATAATATAATGCAAGCTTATGTGAAAATAATTTATATGTAAAAGTTGATTTGCCCTCAACTTTTCTGGAACATTGACTGTGCAAATCAGGTTATACATCTAAACCAAACCAAACCAAACCCACTGCCATCGATTCCGACTCACAGCGACCCTATAGGACAGAGTAGAACTAACTACCACATACGGTTTCCAAGGCTGTAAATCTTTAGGGAAGCAGGCTGCCACGTCTTTCTCCCGTGGAGCGGCTGGTGAGTTTGAATCACCCATCTTTTGGTTCTCAGCCAAGCACTTTAACCACTGCACCACCTTTTAAGTTGTACATCTAGTAAATAGCAGTTTATTCAGAGATATGGGATGGCTGAGTCTAAGTTTCATGAAAATATACCTTTTTAAAAAAATTTAAAATTTAAAAATTTAAAATTAAAAAAAATATTAATTTGGAAATGGAGATAGTAGAGCCTCCCTCCCAGGGTTGACGGGTTTATGGGAGATAATAACGTGTGAGGACCGAGCACAGTGTACATACTGGGTGTATTAGTTTCCTAGGACTGCCGTAACAAAGTATCACAAACTTGGTGGCTTAAAAAAACGGAAATTTTTTCTCTCACAGTTCTGGAGGCTGGAAGTCTGAAATCAACATGTGCGCAGGGCCGTGCCTACCCTGAGGGCCCTAGAGAAGAATCCTTCTTTGCCTCCTACTAGCTTCTGGTGGTTGCCAGCAATCCTTTGGCATTCCTTGGCTTGTAGACTCATCACTCCTATCTCTGCCTTCACTGTCACATGACATTCTCTGTATATCTCTGTGTCTTTGTGCCCAAATTTCCCTCTTCTTATAAGGATACCAGTCATACTGGATTTAAAATCCACCGTAATCCAGTATGACCTCATTTAATTAGTCTGCAAAGATCCTGTTTCCAAATAAGGTCATATTCACAGGTTCTGGACGAACGGGAAGTTTTAGGGACACTATTCAACCCAGTGGAGGCCTGGTGGTGCAGTGGTTAACAGCTCAGATGCTTGAATCCACCAGCTGCTCTTTGGAAACCCTATGGGGCAATTCTGCTCCGTCCTGTAGGGTCCCTATGAATCTGGTAGTCAATCCAGTATAGTGGGTTTTCAGATGTTTCCTTTAGAAGTGTTCAATGACTTTTTTTTCCCAGCTTTACTCTGTGAAGATATTTTTATTTTATTAATATGTTTTTATTAAACAGGTGCATTTTTGGCCATTTTATGGTCCTTCTTTGAGTTTTAATTTTAGAAGTCCCATAGCATGGGAGAAGTAAAAGTTGTGCTTAATTAGGTTATCATTAAAACATGAAGCGTGGATTGCAATAGATCAGTATAAAATACTGCTGAGAAAACTGAGATGACAGGGATAAGGCTTGCGTGCAGGAGGAAGTACAACAGAGCTCTATTTTAAAAATAGTGACAGTGGTGATTTTAAGGAATCATAATTCAAGAGCTTATCTGAAGTGGCATGTAAATTATATGCATACATGTTTTTAAAGTAGGCAGTTATTTAGCTTGACTATCTCTGTTCTGAAGTTTAATTTTATAAGTTACAGTTGCAACAAGCAACAACATGACATGCCGTGATTACGTAGTTATGACAAGAGTGGTTGGACGTAAACTAGGCTAGGCTGCCTTTGCCATAGACATCAACACATGGAGTGTCTGCAGTCACCAGGTATTAAGACATTCCTTTACTTTCTTATTAAATTATGTTCCCATTAATGGTTCAGTGGTAGCATTCTCACCTTTTGGGTGGGAGGCTTGGGTTCGATTCCCAGACCATGGCTACCTCATGTGTAGCCATTTGTGGAGGCTTGTGTGTTGCTGTGATGCTGAACAGGTTTCAGCTGAGCTTCCAGACTACTATGGACTAGAAAGAAAGGCCTGGCAATCTACTTCCAAAAACCAGCCATTGAAACCCCGTTGGATCGCAGTCATCTGATCCTGTTGTGCATGGAGTTGCCATGAGTCAGTCAGGGGCCAACTCGATGGCGGCCGACAATAGCAGCAAAGTCTATTCATATAAAGAGCACTTTCTCTCTACGCTTGCGAAAGGAGATGCAGCTTCCCCAATCTGAAATGGAAGCTCATAAGATTAATTGACCAAGCTACGTGAAGGCAGGGCTGTCGTGCTTGTGTCTGCAAGCCCCCATAGCAGCGTGCACACTGCCTTGCGCTTGGAAGTCACTCAGTGAGTGATTGAATTGGATGAAATTAACCTAATTAGCTAGGACCTGTAATGTGTCAAAACCTCCTTGGAAATACAGTAGATGCAGACTTAATTTTTAATGGATCTGTGGTAGTTTATTAAGAGCCCTATATTTTACCTCAGGTAAGATTTTTTAAAAGTTGAAAAATATTTGACAGGAAAGTAAACATACCTAGCATGATGTCTTCTCAAATTACAGGAATTTCTAGTTAGGAGCATCTTGATTTGGAATATATATACTTTCCAAATGTGACAAGTATTTCTTCCCCCATAATTGTAACTCTGGTCTTCAAGTTATTTGTCTGAGGGAATTTGTGAATAAAAATGCCTCGTATTTATAGTGTAGCTTCGTGGTTTTCAAAGTCCTTTTAGGTACCCTGTCTCATTTGACATTCTGCTGTAACCATAGCGAACAGCGTTTTCCATGCTGGGATTTCTCCAAGAATGTGCCTGGATCAAGGAATGGCAGAGAAGTCCTGGGAAAGTTCAGGTGGCCCCATCTCTTGATTTATTAGGGCAGAACAGAACTATCTCACAGGGTTTCCAAGGCTGTAATCTTTACAGAAGCAGACTGCCACATCTTTCTCCCTCGGCCCAAGGGAGGCGATAATCAATTTTCACTGCTGCTCCCTCTAAAATAACTACAAAAGTAAAGTCAAGACCTGTCTCACACAGTGAACTCTCTCAGCTCCCAGCACCCCGGGCTCTCCCACTAAATCTGTTCTCTCTCTCTGGGCTGGCTTTTACCTCTTTACTTCTGGGATAATGTCTCTTCCACCCTTCCTGAAGCTTTTTAATGCTTTTCTCCTCCACAGATTTCCATGCATAGACCCTTCTGCTCCTTATCCCACCGCCTTTAACTTTTGCCTTCAAGACTTAGGTTTTATCTGTCTGAACGATCTTTTCAAATATTTTAACCCTCTCTCCAGACCCACTTTCTCTCTGGCTCCTCCTACCTCTCTGCCCAACAGTAGACTTCCTGCTCCCAGCCCAGCTTCTCCCTTCTGCCCTCAGGGCCCCTCTGCTGCTGTCCTAGTTTGCCCCACACCTTCTCCCTTGTTACCCCCACCCACTTCTCTCCATCAAGCCTTCAGATCTTCCAGCACGTACCTGCCTCTGCCTGTTCCACAGACTCACGCCATCTCAGCAGATGTGTTTATAGCATTCATGAGTTGAAGTTCACATGCTTTATGCCTTGTAGAAAAATGGAATTAGAGCCCACCCACCCCCAATGAGGGATCCTTCTGCCTTTGTTATTACTTTTGATTCCACTGTGTTATATTTTTGACTTTTCGAGGCTCTTAAGCCATTTAATAATAGCTGAAGTCCTTTGCTTCTTCCCTTGACTTAGCTATTATATGCTTTGTTGGATAGTAGATAAAGGAAATATCTTGATGATTATTGTTATTTTTAAAGATTTGGACAACACATCTTGAAAAACATTGCAGAGATATTCATAATAGCGCCACTGAAAGGCTTTACTGTACATCAAAATCTACTTACTAAACACAGGAGTAGAATGGTTTATAAGATTGCAAGTGTACCCCCTGTCATCCTCATTACCTTAGGTTTTTATTCTCCTTTTGTTAAATAAATGTTCCTGTAACTTGAACCAAAGTTTTTCTCATTTGTTATAGTTTTTATTGCCCTCCATGAGAATTTTATGAGCTCATGGGACACATTTATGCTGGGCAAAAATTCTTTAGCTAAGACCTAGCATTGTTGGTTCCCCATATGTTTGTAGCCTCTGTTGGCCCTGTCAGTCAGTAGTGTCAGTGAGGGAAAGAGTAGTAAACTGAGGACTACTACTGGAAAAACATATCCCATTGACTCATTGCCTATGAATTTGAATTGGTCTTATGTAAAACTGCACTTCATAAGTAGATCCAACATTAGTTATGCAACATTCTGAGTGCTTCAGGGCTTTTGGAAAAAGCTACTTTAAAGCAGAGAAAGGAGTGATGGTTTTTAAGAGAGATTCCCCTTTCTTTGATGGATCCACTTTTTATTTGGGTGCAGTGGATATTGCAGTAGTTTTATTTGTTAAGCGATATGCTGGGATGTATTCTACCTCGTGTGATGGCTGTGGTTTTCCCCACATGAGCTGGGTAGGGAAAGAAGAATGAGAAGTCGGTAGTCTTCACTGGAGCATGGGGATGTGTTTCATACCCTACATCACAAATGCAAGTGGTAGGTGAGGCATACAGGACAACCCAAGAAATACAGTTTGTATCTGTTGTAGGGGAAAAATATCACAAAGTTTAGTAAAATAAAAAGGAAGTTTTATTTGGCATATATTCAAAAGGACAAAAGTGGGAAGTGGACAAGCATGCTGCCAGAGCTAGAATGTCTGGCCAAATCCAGAATAGGCAAGAATGGGAAAATGGACAAGCATGCTGCCACAGCCATGTCTGCCCCAGTCCAAGGAAGGTTACAGAATCATCAGTATGTATCAACATCACAAAATGGGTAGAATCATTGAAAGCATCACTTTTTCACTGATTGGCTAGAAATTGTAATCTTACATTTTGAATCATCTTTCTTAACAATCATTGGTATGGGTTTCAGTAACTAAAGTCAGGAGGGTCTTCATTGGTCCAACAAATTTCCTATTCACTAAATGCTAATAGAAGAAGATAAGAGTGGAAAGTGTTTTGTGTTGTGTTTGATCGGCTTTATGTGAAAGTTTCCCTAAAAGATATTTTCCAAGATTATCTTAGCTATTGTCTTTACACCTCAGGGCCCAGTTGATGTGTCCTTGTGAGTCCTTGTGAGTCCTTCTGAGCTCAGCTCCAGCGGGGTCACATTCTGTATGCTCAACGGGAGGGAATGGTAACGCCAATATTATTTCCTAAATCATATCGCAGCCACTTCTACAAGTTTTTCCCAGAACCCCAAAGTTGACAAGGAGTTCTGCATGTGGTTGTTTACAGGGCAGTAGCACCCCTGTATCAACACTAATATTTCTTTCGTGAGAAGGCTGAGAGGCCATGTGTACAATGAGGAGGTGCTGCGATGCTGTGGTTTCCAGGGGCCGTCACAGAGAACTTCTCAAAGACACGGATAGTTAACACAAGCCAAAGGGCAACTTCAGCAGTTCTATGTGGAAGTCCTGCCAAAACAGTGTTCTGAAATGATTATGTAACAGTTCTTACAATTAAAAAGTTACAAAGGAGACCAAAGATGAGAAGGCAGGGAAGGATAGGGAAACTGGACAAATGGATACTGGGAACCCAGGGAGGAAGTGGGGAGAATGCTGACACATTTCAGGCATTGCAACCAATGTCACGGAAGAATTTGAATATGAATTATTGATTGGAAATTGATTTGCTATGTAAACTTTCACCTAAGCCCAATAAAGTGTTCAAAAAAAAAAAAGTTGTCAAGGAACAAGTAACTTATATGTCATTATATGTCTCAGGCAGATACTGTTTTGATGAAGGAAGTGAAAATACAGGAACCTCTCTGAGATTTGGTTTGTTTTGGTTTCTGTGCTAGGAATCCATGATAGTCGAGATACAGCTCCCAAAATAAATCTTGTGTTTACTCTTGGTGACCTTCCCTGTTCTCATACCTTCCCGCCTTAGGATATCCTTCCTCTGCTGCTTCTCTTCGAATCCAAGCTTCTTAAGTCTCACTTCAGACCCCATCCCCTCCAGGGATCCTTAGAGTGCTTCAACATTACCTTCCATGAACGCGTCTTAAACACTTATTTGATGTTTACTTATTTTCTTTCATTATGAAGTTCTGATTTTCTTTTGTGTATGTTTTTTGTTGCCCCCAGCCAAATTATGAGCTCCTCTTTCACGTTCACTGGGCCTTAAGAGTAGATTCTAATGAATAAGTAGCTATTGGTTGATTGGCAGCTGGTCATTGACAGATAATGTGAAGCTTGGAATTTTTCTTTGTGAAGACCTTGGTCCCATTTTAAACTCTCTTTAACTAAATGAGGAAGGGTAGGATGGAATGAGAAAAAAATAATAGGATTTTTTTTTTTTTTCCATCGTTGGCCCAGGTTAAGGCACCTAATCTTTCTTACTCACTGAGATAATTTATTGAACAAACATTTACTTTGTGTCATCTCTGTGTCTGGCACTGGAGAGATGCTGCAGATGGAGAGATAAAAAGGCCTGGACCTCCCTTTGTGAAGTTAGTTCTTAGACGAGGGCAGGAATTGACATGCAAACACGTAGTGTGTGGTGAACAGACAAAGCGCTTGGAGTTGAGAGAAGAAATCACCCAGTTCTACCCAGAGGTATGCTGACTGTGCCTCCCAGTTTCCCTGGGGCATCCTGGTTTATGCCCATTGTCCAACATAGTTATTAACGCGCTCCCTTTACTCTCAAAAGGAGCCCTGGTGGTGAAGCGGTTAAGCACTCAGCTGCTACCTGAAAGGTCAGTGGTTCAAACCCACCAGTCGCTCTATGGAAGAGAGATGTGGCAGTCTGCTTCTGGAAAGATTATAGCCTTGGAAACCCTATGGGACAGTTCTCTGTACTGCAGAATCGCTATGGGTTGAAATCGACTTGATGGCAATGGGTTTAGTTTTGGTTTACTCTCAAGGAGTCCTTGGGTAGCAAAATGGTTAACACACTGAGCTACTAACTGAAAGTTTGGAGGTTAGAGTCTATCCAGAGACTTCTTGGAAGAAGGGCCTGGTGATCTACTTCTGAAAGATCACAGCCATTGAAAACCCTACAGAGTACAGTTTTACTCAGACAAATGTGGGGTCACCATGAGTCGGAATCAGCTCCCTGGCAACTGGTTTAGTTTTTTTTTTTTTTTTTTTTAACTCTCAAAAGAGTCACAGTTTGGACAATTAATTATATGGTTCCTCAATATAGAGAAGTTGTAGAAGATGTCACAGAGAAGGAGATGTTTGGGCTGACGTTTGACAGATACACCGGAATTCTCTAGAGTAGTGGTTACATTTCGAAAAATATTGGGGTATTAACATTGGTGGCATAGTGGTTAAGAGCTCGGCTGCTAACCAAAAGATTAGCTGTTTGAATCCACCAGCTGCTCCTTGGAAACCCTATGGTGCGGTTCTACTCTGCCCTATAGGGTCGCTATGCTTCGGAATTGACTTGAAGGCAGCGGGTTTAACATTGGTTTAAGGAGCCCTGGTGGCACAATGGTTAAGTGCTCTGCTGCTAACCTAAAGGTTGGCAGTTCGAACTCACCCAGTGGCTCCACAGGAGAAAAACCTGTTGATCTGATCCCATAAAGATTATAGCCCAGAAAACCCTGTGGGGCAGTTCTGCTCTGTCACATGGGGTTGCTATGAGTCAAAATTGACTCGACGACACCTAACAACAACAACAGCATTGGTTTGCTAACTTTTTACTTTTCTCATTTTATTGTGGCGTCAGTGACAGTGTCACAGTCCACAGGCTAGTTCACAGACTGGCATTTGGAGATGAAAGGGTTTGGAGACAGATGGAAGATGAAGTAGGGCATTTCAGGCGGATGATGCACAATGATGTGGAGGCGTGAATATGGATCAGTGTGTCTGGAGTTACAGTATGTGATGGAGCGTGGTGGGAGATGAGACTGGACAAACTATGCAGCATCTTATAGGTCATCTTAAAGAGTTTGGATTTATTGCCCAAAATGTAAGCAGTGGGAGGCATTGAGAGATTACAAACAGAGGAGAGACATAATTTTCATGGCCGATGATTCTTGTATGCATGTGCATAAGTGACTAGAGGGGGACAGAGGCTAGAGTCAGAACAAGTGAACTCTAGAACCAGCTCAGGTGAGAGATGCTCAGTGCTGAATTAATACTTGGAAAATGGAGAAAAAGGACAAATAGGAGAGGTATATAGGAGGCAAAAATGACAAGGGTTGGTGACAAATTAGGCATGGAGAGTGACAAGTGGGTAAAGGATAATCCCCAAATTTCTGAATGGATCATACCGTCACTCTCTGAGATGGGGAATACAGGCATTGGGATGAAAGACAATTAACTTGGTTTAGGGTATGTCATGTGGAAAGGACTCAGAAGCCTATTTAAAAAATTTCCTACTGGCCAAAAATGGGATAATTTAAACTTCAGAAATAAATAAGCAAGCAAGTAAGTAAATAACTACAAGGGATCGAAACACATCAATTGTGTTAAAATCTGTGAGTACATAATGATACTTAAAAAGATGTCGAAGAACCAGCTCGTTATTCTGATCATTGGTAAATAAAAGGAAGAAAGCCAAGCATTAACATTCCTGTACAAACTGTGGAGTCGTGGCGCAGTGGTTAAGAGCTATGGCCGCTAACCAAAAGATTGGCAGTTTGAATCTACCAGCTGCTCCTTGAAAACCCTGTGGAGCAGTTCTACTCTGTCCTGTAGGGTTACTGTGGGTTGGAATCGACTCAGTGGCAGCTGGCTTGGCTACTGACTGGCATACAAACCATACCTCAAGGTAACCAAATAGTTGATATGGCTAAGTTTCTCTTGATAGAAAAATTCCAGCTGTTATGCAGAAGAGATGATAGAATATCATCATTTTGCAACCATTACTATGAAATAATAGATCTAGGTAATGATCATCAATGAATTTTGGCTGCTAACCAAAAGGTTGGCAGTTTGAATCCACCAGCCGCTCCTCAGAAACCCTATGGGACAGTTCTACTCTGTCCTGTAGGGTTGCTATGAGTTAGAATCGACTCGACGGCAGTGGGTTTGGTATGGTTTTTTTGGTAGGGAAACTTTACGATAGAAAAATCAGGCTGACAACATTTGAATCTGCTGATCAATGTAAAATTAACCTGGTCAGGGGGCGGGGGGAAGAAGGCATTGTGGACCCCCTGACGTGATGTAATAGGAAGTACATAATAATACCTATGATGTACTCTTGCCAGATTACCAAACCTGAATCTGATCAAACTTCTCCATGATCAAACTTCTAGTCTAGATCAAACTACCAGTTCACAGGAAATACGGGAAACCATGGAACATGATCAAGAGCACTAAGAAGGAAGATGCAATCAGCAAACTACAGAATGCAGGAAATATTATACAACAAATCCCTGTTTCTTTGACAAATAAACAGCTAGGAAAAAATAACTTATACTAGGCCCCTGGGTGGTGAACAGTTTGTGCTTGACTATTAACCTAAAGGTTGACAGTTCAGACCCACCCAGCGGCGCTGCGGAAGAAAGCCTTCTGTAAAGATTACAGCCAAGAAAAACCTGTGAAACGGTTGTACTCTGTAACACATGGGGGTACCATGAGTCGGAATCCACTTGATGGCAGTGAGTTTGTTTTTTCCGGGGGGATGCTGTGCTATTTTGCGTCTGTGGGTACTATGCTATTTTACATTTTCGCTAGCAGTGTATGAGAGTGCATCTTACCCCATGGCCTCACAATAGATATGTTGTAAAACCGTTGGGTCTTTGCCATCTAATAGGTAAGAAATGATATTGTTTATAATTTTAATTTCCATTTCTCTTATTATGAACTAAGTTGAACTCCTTTTCATGGGTTTAGGGCTGTTTGTGTTTCTTTTTCTGTAAAGTGTCTCATACTTTCTGCCCATTTTTTGAGATTGTAGGTCTTTTTTTTCCATTTATCTTTTGAAGCTTTTTATATATTGTGGATATTAGCCCTAATATTTGCCAAAATTGTGCCTAGTGTATCATTATGTATTTTTTTATTCTGATTATGGTTTTTTTAAAGTAAATTTTTTTCTTTGATGCAGTCAATTTTATTGATCTTTTCCCTTATTGCCCCTTAGTTTTGAGTCGTGGTTGGAAAAGTTTTTCTTAGTCCCAGATTGTAGAGCAGCACTGTCCGATAGAGCCACATATGTAAACTTTTTAGTAACCACATTAAAAAAGTCAAAAGACACAGGTGAAATTAATTTTAATAATATATTTTATTTAACCCAGTATATCAAAAATATTATCATTTAAGTTAGTGATCAGTATTTTAAAATTATTAATACCATATTGTGCATCCTTTTTTAATGCTACATTTTCGAAAACTGATGTGTATTTTATACTTTTAGCACATCTCAATTCAGTCACTAATTTTCATCATAAGTACTTCATCTGCATTTAGAGTTGATAAAATTTAGAGTTGAAAAGTAAATGAACTTATCCAAGTTCTTCTAGGCATACTTGAAAGTTTTCCAATAGCTGAATTGAGTATCACTTTTTCAATTTCAATTTCAATGAATTAAAATTAAATGAAATTAAACATTCAGTTCCTCAGTCTCACTAGCCACATTTCAAGTGCCCAGTAGCCGTATGTGGATAATGGCTATCCTTTTGGACAGCACAGTTATTGTAGAAGTCACCCATATTTTCTTTTAGCACTCATGTGGTTTTATCATTAACATTTAAATCTGTGACCCATTTGGAATTTATTCTGGTGTATGTGGTATGAGAAATGGATCCA
Organism: Trichechus manatus latirostris; assembly: GCF_000243295.1. Classification (NCBI taxonomy): domain Eukaryota; kingdom Metazoa; phylum Chordata; class Mammalia; order Sirenia; family Trichechidae; genus Trichechus; species Trichechus manatus. The sequence goes on from NW_004443957.1 coordinate 21,777,168, forward strand.
GATTTGTTTTTTCATGTGGTTATTTGGGTATCACAACCACTTACTAACAAGTTCATCTTTTCCCCACTGATTTGAGATGTGCCCCGATCATATACTTAATTTTCCTAAGTAATTCACTGTATTTCTGGATTTTCTATTCTGTTTTATTGGTCTGTGTCTTCATATGCCAGTACCCAGCTGTTTTAATCATAGAGGTTATATAATATGCTTTAATATTAAGACTGTGATGAGATACTGTTTCCCATCTATCAGATTGACAAACTGTCCGTTAATGTCAAGAGTTGGGCAAGGACATGGAGCAAAGAAAGGGATTATGCATACATTGCTGGTGCAGGGACTTTGAGAAGAAGTTTGAAGTACCCCATAAAATGGTACTGATCTCCTTAGCTTTCAGGGTAGCAGACTGGTCTGGGTGGGAGCAGTCTTGTCCAATAACTTTAGTTTGCCACACCAATATTATCATTTTCTGTGTAAGTTCGGTTGTGGAAAAGATTGGTAAGAACTGCCTGAGAGAAGCTCTTGCTCATGTACAAGAATGCTCATAGCAGCACCAATACACTGGAAACAACAGTGTATTGAATTAAAGAAATTGCAGTACATTCATACTAAACAACAGTGAGACCAAACTGGTACTATGTGTGGGGTCAACAGAGATGAATCTCAAAGCAGAATGTGGAGTGGAAAAGCAAGGTAGAAGAATAATACAGTATGATTCCATTGATGTAAAGATCAAAAAATGCTAAAAGAACGTATCACTTAGGGATGGATTCACATATAAAGAAAAGCAAGGGAATAATTAACATAAACTCAGGGGGATAGTAGTTACTTCTGGGGGTGAGTGGTAGGGTGTGATTGAGGAGGGCTAAAAGATGCTTGTAATATTCTGGGGGTGGGTACATAGACATTCGTTTTGTTTTTATACATTAAACTATATGGTGTGTTGTGTGAAAAAGAGAAACAAAATAACAAAAGTCTATATACAGGGATGGGCTAACCAAAGGTCAACTAATTAAATTATGCTAGAGAAAAACTTCTGTTAGATGTGAAACACTTGGGTCTTTTCATTTCTTATTTAGTGGCAATGACTTAATTGGATGTATGAAGGATTAGAGCCAGAGATTGGCTCATATTATCTGAGTGAGGTAGCAAGAAATATGTTATTTTATGGTATGTACACACAAGTGACTGTTATATCACCAGACACAGCTGTAAGTAGAGGCGTGGGTACTTTGATGCTAAGTAATTTTGTTTGTACCATTTATGTAAAATATCATTATGGCCAAATTTAAAAATTATCCCGAGAGAAAATTTTTAAAGGAATAACATCATAAATAACAAATGTTTATTGAGCATATATTATATGCCAGATGCAGCTTGTACATTAACTCCTTTAATCTAGATAATAGTCCTATGGAGAATTAGATATGGTGTCCATCTTACAGATGTATAAAATAATTCTCAGGGAGGTTAAGTAACTTGTCCAAAGTCACATAGGAAGTACGTGATGGGATGTTCATGTAGATTTGGCCGCAAAATCCATGCTCCCAACTTCTGTTCCAGACTATTTTGTAAGAACTTCAAGGTGCTGATCTCTTTGCTCAGTGGACGCCTATCACAGAAAGTTAGTATTTCTACCTTTTTCTTAAAATTTCAGGGAAAGAAATCCCTGAATATATCGTGGGAGTTCTGCACAAAGTCTAAGTGAATTTTTAAGATCAGTTTTAAGCTTGCTTCTCTTTAGTTATATATTCGTTTCCTAGGGCTGCTGTGCCAAAGTACCACAAATTGGTTGGCTTATAAAAACAGAAATTTAATGTTTCACCCTGCTGGAGTCCAGAATCAAGGTATAGGCCATGCTGATTCCTTGGAAGTGCTCCGAGGAAGACTGTCCCATGCCACTCTCCTAGCATCTTGTGATGGCTGTGTTCCTTGGCTTTAGATCACTCCAGTCTCTGCCTCAGTCTTCACATTGCCGTTCCCCACTCTGTGTCTGTCTATGCCAGTGTCCCTTCTCTTATAAGGACACCACTCAGATTGGATTAGGATCCACCCCACTCGATTATGACCACCTTAATTTAACTGATAATGTCTTCAAAGACCCTATTTCCAAACAGCGTTTAACATTCACAGGTACTAGGGTTAAGATTTCAGCATATCTTTTTGGGGTACACAGTTCAATCCATAATTAGTAGCATTAAGTGGTTGCTCTCTACCCTTTTGTGTGATTTGTTGTTTCATACACTTGATGGCCTTGAGGAGTTTGATTGACTGGGTGGTGGGAGACATGCTAAGTTTTCTGTTTGTTTGCTTTCTGATACGAAGTGGTCCTTAGTTTTCTTCCCTCAAGATTAGCCTAACGCCAAAACCTGTCTTGGCTATGCATGTACTAAAGTCCTTTGCAGCCCATTTTCCCTTTTTGCATTAAGATTATATGTGTCTGTGCCTCCAGCTTGTCAAAATTTAAAAATCTTGTTTTCCCTTGATTCTTTAAGAGTTACCCTATGTATCTCATATTGTGATAACAGCAAATGAAATGTTTATACAGTGGCCTCTTATCTGAGTCTTTATCTAGCATGTTATTATCAGATCCTTGTTGTTGTTGCCAGGTTCCTACTCATAGTGACCCTTTGTACAACAGAACGAAACACTGCCTGGTCCTGAGCTATCCTCACAATCGTTGCTTGAGGCTGTTGTTGCAGCCAATGTGTCAATCCATCTTGTTGAGGGTCTTCCTCTTTTTGGCTGACCCTCTACTTTACGATGCATGATGTCCTTCTCCAGGGACTGATCCTTCCTGATAACGTACAAAGTATGGGATATATAGTCTCACCATCCTTGCTTGTAAGGAGCATTCTGGCTCTACTTCCAAGACAGACTTGTTCATTCTTTTGGCAGTCCATGGTATATTCAGATGTCTATTCAGATCCTGTGTTTCCCAGATTGTGATATTGGTAAATATAACATTTATTCCCCTGGTCTTTTATCTGACTCTTTATCTGGAATGTTATTATCAGATCCAGAACTAATAATTCTCATTAGGGTTTGAAGTTACTTCGTGTTTATCTTCTCAATTTCCCCATTCTTGCTACCCTTTCTTTCCACTGGTATTTTCACCAGAGAACACAGTCCATGAACAGAATAGGGTGGGAAGGAGTATTCAAATGAGTATTTGGTTGCTAGGGAAACTGTTTTACTCAGGAATTGTGACTTCCCAAAGTTGTGTAGAAATTATCACAGAGCTACTTGGAATCTCTGTCTAGTCATGCATGCCTCCCTAGGTTGGTGTGCCTCTGCCTTTGGAGCTGCCTGAAGCTCTTAAAGCTGTTCAGCCTCCTTCCCTAGGGGCTGTTAGACTTGCTGCTTCGGGAAAGTATATGTGGCAAAAAAATTTTTTTTCTAATAAAAGTGTGAAGGTCAGTGTAACGGTGAAGGTGGTGACTCCTCAACTCACCTTCTGATCTCTAGGTGTATGTGTGCCTCTTCAAGCCCCAAGAGGACAGTTTTTGTAATGATACTGAAGCGATTTTTATGTCTTCCTTCTGTTTTCATTATATTTGAGTTTCTACCAAGTTTGCTTAGGGTTCAGAAGTCAAGGAAAATAATTTCTCTTCACATAATCTCAAATGAGAGTTTCATGATGCTCTATCGGATGATAAAAATCCAATAAAGGGTTTGGATTGTTCACTCATCTCATAATATCTAAGACTACTCAAGTTAAAAATGAATCAGAATCAAATAAACTCCCATGATTAGCAAGGAAGTAAAATGAGTATATCCATAAATGAAATGTGTATGAGACTCATCTCGGTTTTCTGCTACTTGGTGAGATTACATCTTTCACAAATAACGTGCCCACATAAATAACACCCCCCCCCCCGCCCCGTGTATAGCACACCTAGGAAAATAACATGAAACAGGATTGTGTGGCTGGCAAAAAAAGGTACAAAGTGCAGTTATTTGCATAAAAATATGGTATATAATAACTATTTTTCCCAGCTTTTTCGACCTTAAATGTTGTCATAAATGTGAGGATTGGGGATTAGCGTGAAGCTGAGGGAGTAATGTCCATGGAAGAGAAACACTGATATTTAAGATCAAGTGTTGTTCTTAGGAAAATGAAAATTTATAGTAGATTTGTAGCAGATTATTTGTTCAGTGGCATAGAGGATCAGACTTGTAAGGGAAATTCATCTTGTTTAGAACTGATTGTCTTCTCCGTACAGCCTGAAGACGGCTTTGTAATTTATAGAAAAACATTCAGGATGTATTTTCCTGATTGCGCCTTTAAAGGGCATTCGGTAAGGCCTTGGGCCTCACTCTGTCCATTATACTGTGCATTAATGGGCCAGCTAACGGGTCAGCTGCACCTCCACCGCCGCTACCACCACCAGATGCCGTGGAGTAGATGGAGACTCACGGCAACCCCATGTGTGTCGGAGCAGAACTGTGCTCCACAGGGTTTTCTTTTTTTTTTTTTTTTTTAAATATTTTGTTGTACTTCAGGTGAAGGCTTACAGAACAGATAGTTTCTCATGTAACAGTAACACACATGCTGTTTTATGACATTGGTTAACAACCCCAC
>NW_004443957.1:21781920-21820292 GCF_000243295.1 Trichechus manatus latirostris
TGTACCTCGTTACTCTCATGGTTTTACTGGGCTGTCCACTCGCAGGCTGAACAGTGAACCTCAAAGGTAACTTCACCACTGAGCTAAAAGGGTGTCTGGGGGCCATACTCCATAGGGTTTTCAATGACTGATTTTTCTGAAGTAGATTGTCGGGCCTTTCTTCCAAGGTACCTCTGAGTAGACTTGAACCTTCATCCTTTTGGCTAAGAGCTGAACGTGTTAACCATTTGCACCACCCAGGAACAGGCCAGCTGCATGTGTGTGAAAGGGTAAGGAAAACTTGTAGTGTTTATGGCCTAAATTTGGATGCATTTGTGAGGATAAGTGTTTTTTTCCCTCCTTTCTGCATTGCCCCCCACTCCCAGTTCTCCATGGAGTTGAGCCTTTGATGTGGAACTAACCGTGGCTATACCATTTTACATGCCTAAAATGAATGGGAAAGAATTAAATAGGTGCCTGAATGGCATTTCTCGTAATTGAATGAGTATACAACTACATTCACGTAGTAACGTTTAATGTGAAAACCTTCTCTCAGGTAAGATATTCTTTCTTACCTAAATAAAACTTTACCCATAGGTCACATCCGGTGCTCCACCACATCCACTTAGTTTAAGATATGCATCTGTTACAACAAATTAATGTACCTTGGTTTAGAAATCCACACCCCCCGTCCCCCTTCTGCGAGCAAATAAAATACATCGTCTTGGGTTATTTTGAAAGCTCTAGTAAATTCTTACCTGCTTACCTTTGAAGCAGTGTGCATTTTTTTTTTTTGACTGCAGCATGTAAGGAAATCTGCCAGTTCTTTAGCAAATCATTGGAGACAAATGGTATACAAAATTAAAATGGTGTTTGACACGGCTATTTTTTTTTTAAATCGAGTATAAAGAAGTGAAAAACAGAAAGTTTCATAACTTCGTTGCACTGATAAGCAGTTTGAATGGACCCTGGGTCTGGTTTTTACAGTGCTTGGGCATAAGCATTTCATCCCAGATGTGCTGACAGATGTCAGGTGAGAAAAAGGGACTATAATCCTCTGTCAGCGTAGAAATCATCACGTGGGCCAAGAGAAGTCTGGGTTCTCAATTGTCTTTTTACTAACGTGGCCTCTAATTTTCTTACCTGGGGTGATAGACACAAGAAAGGGCAGCTGGAACATTAATAACTCAATAATAATGATTTTAGGCAGGTAAGAATGAGAAAAGTGTTGTGTAAATAGGAATTGTAACAATTGATTTCCTTGCTGAGTAGGTAGACAACTTAAAGACCTTGGCAGAATGTTAAAATTGCGCTGTTAAAACTGGAAAGTGGGATGTATTACTACTATTACACTGCAGTGGGGAATAGTTTAAAATTTTTGTTGGTGGTGATTTATTTGCAAATCAAATGTAAAGACTGAACCGCAACATTACTTTTCAAGTTGAATGCACAGAGAATGCACGGAGTGATTCATTCTGAGCAGCAGCCATGGGTATGAGGGTTTGTGCTCGTAGCAAACCCTACTTCTAAAGAGATTTCTGTGACCTGATACTCTTCCTATCAGGGAGAAATCACTGCTCTACTGGATATTTTTATTGCCTCAATTTTTTTCATTCATTATTTTGAATCCATATCAACAAAGCACTATTATTTGAGTCATTTTGTAGGTAGGGCTTGCAGTGAGTTTAAGTCCCTTTGGTAGTACAAATGGTTTGTGCTTTGCTACTAACCAAAAGGTTGGCAATTTGAATCTACCCAGTGGTGCTATGGAAGAAAGGCCTGGCAATCTACTTCCATGAGATTACAGCCATTGAAAACTCTATGGAGAGCAGTTCTACTCTGACATATATCAGATTGCCATGAATTGAAATTGACTGACTTGATGGCAATGGGTTTGGATTTTTAAAAAACTTTTTTATTTTGAATGAGCTTTGCTAAGTTGAGCTCCAAGTTAAAATGTTTATCATTAAGGAGGAATTCTTTTCTGTGTGTTTAGGTTATGTATGAGGAATGAGGAATCTGTGATTAGCATTTAGAATTAGTTACTGGACTGCTGAATAATGATGGAGTGTGAAGGCATGTTCCCTGAAGGGTTTGCCATCCTTTGAGGATAGTCTGACATTTGAAAAAGCAGTTGTAAGGCTGGTCAGGTTTCACTGTCTTTTCTCTCTCATCCTAATCTGATAAAGTCTCATGCATAACAAAAATGGCAAATTAGGGTCCTTTTATGTAATTCTAATAATGCTCCACCAGAAAATTTTAGAACAAAGTCTGTGTCTTAATAACACAGCTGTTCTCACAGTGACCTAGTGACTTTAGATGTCCGCATTCTTTCCGTACTAGACGACTGAGTTATTTCAGCGGAGAAGGTGAAATATGGGTAGTTTCCAATATTGCCATCTCCTATTCAACACTCTTTTTGGGTTCATTCTTACTTAATTTTGAAAGAACGTTTCCTTTGGAATGTTTTATAATGTTGGGACGACCTCAGGCCAGTAGTTGCCCAAACTAGGGTGGGATCTTGCTGTAGTTTCTTTTTGGTCCAGGTGAGTCAGAGCTGAGGGGGCCAGAAATAAATCTGCTCCATTTGTGCTTTTCAGTGAGTAGGTTCCTTTTACGTTTGAGGGATTCTAATCTTCAGCTTTTATAGAAAAAAATCAACACACAGTGTAAGGGAGGAAGTCAATGAAATGAGGTAATGATGGAACGTATGTGGAGGTGTGGGAGCGTGAGCTTGAGGTGGAGGGTGGTTTGTTTGTAGTTGCTGTGGAATCGATTCTGACTCATAATGACCCCAAGTGTGCAGAGTAGAACTGCTCCATAGGGTTTTCAAAGCTATGACCTTTCAGAAGCAGATTGCTGGGTTTGTCTTCCAAGCATCTCCGGGTGGGTTCAAACTATCCACTTTTCAGCTGGTAGTTGAGCACTTAACTGTTTGCACCACCCAAGGATGGGAATACTGCAGAGTATGTCAGGCAGGTGGGTTTTTAACACAAGCCCGCTTTCAGATGTTCTACTAGACTAAGTGGATTCGTAATGAATCTTGGTAAATTAAAAAATAGAAATAAGAAGAAGAAAGAAAGCAGTGTTTGTCAGAGGAACAGAACTTCTCTGTCGTGAATTAAGAGCTCCTTCAGTCAGTTGCTGTGCAGTGGACTCCGACTCATGACGTCCTCGTGTGTCGGAGTAAAACTGTGCTCCACAGGGTTTTCAGTGGCTGATTTTTCAGAAGTAAATCGCCTGCCCTTTCTTCCAAGGTGCTTTTGTGTGGACTCAAATCTCAAACCTTTTGGTTAGCAGCCAAGCGCACCATCCAGGGACTCCTAATAGCTCCTTCCTAAAACCAAACCAAACCCGTTACCGTTGAGCCAATTTCAACTCATAGCAACCCTATAGGACAGAGTAGAACAGTCCCATAGGGTTTCCAAGGCTGTAAATCTCATGGAAGCAGACTGCCGCATCTTTCTCCCATGGAGCGGCTGGTGGGTTGGAATTGCCGACCTTTCGGTTCGCAGTAGAGCGCTGTAATCACTGCGCCACCAGGGCCCCTAATAGCTTCTTAATCAAACCAGAAAAACCAAACCCATTGTTTTTGAGTCGATTCTGACTCATAGCGACCCTTTAGGACAGAGTAGAACTGTCCCATAGGGTTTCCAAGGAGCGGCTGGTGGGTTCAAACTGCTGACCTTTTAGTTAGCAGCCAAGCTCTTAATTACTGTGCAGTTAATAGCTCCTTACAGGATACAAATTACCAACTCCTTGCAGAGTGAGGACTTTGGTCCGTATGCCCTACCCTGTCTTTGTAACTTCATTATCTACTTAGTACACCGTGGTGGTGGTGGCGGTGGTGGTGTGTGCCATAGAGTCGATTCAAACTCATAGCAACTCATGTGACAGAGTAGAACTGCCCCATAGGATTTTCTAGGCTGTAATCTTTACAGGAGCTGATCTCCAGGTCTTTCTCCCACAGAGCCGATGGGTGGGTTTGAACCACTGACCTTTCAGTTAGTAGCCAAGTGCTTAACTGTTGTACCACCAGGCTCCTTAGTACACCATAGGCCTCAACAAATATGTGCTGAATTGAATTAAATGTTACGGTGACTTCAGGGGCTCTGGGTATTCATTGTTTCATTTCCCTTCTCTGTGGGTTACTGGATAATATCTTACGGTTCTAAGATGTAACCCTGGTGGCTTTGCTTTTATTTATGTCCTTCCTCAAGTAACACCGTGGAGTATCTACCAACAGAAGAGAATCAAAACACTTATGTAACTTTGTATAATGTCAGGGAAAGACATATAGCAGAATAGGTATAAAGTATGAATAACAGGCCAATTTATAAGAAATAAAAGTGATAGATTAGAAATGCTGAATGGAGAAGAAAACGTAGGGACCGTAGGAAATTTATTTTTTCAATATAATGGAAATAAAGTGTCTCTTCTTATATTTTGAAATAATATCTAGCAGATATATTGCATGGTTTTCATTGAAAAATTTATTTTTCTGGTAAGTAAAAGAAAAACCAGAGAACTGTGTTAGATACAAGATCTATGAATCATTTGTTTATCCAGGAAGTATGACTTTGGAAGCAATGTCCTGATAATTAGCTGTGTCTCGATAAGCGAAGAAGGAGCCCTGGTGGTGCAGCTTCTTATCCAAAGGTCGATTGTTAAAACTCACCAGCCGCACTGCAGGAGAAAGATGTGGCAATCTGCTTCAGTAAAGATTATAGCCTTGGTTGAGAAGGGAGAGTGTTGACATGTTGTGGGGTTGGTAACCAATGTCACAAAACAGTATGTGTACTAATTGTCTAATGAGAAGCTAGTTTGTCCTGTAAACCTTCATCTGAAGTACAACAATTAAAAAAAAAAAGAGATTATAGCCTTGGAAGCCCTATGGGGCAGTTCTACTATGTCCTATAGGGTCGCTGTGAGCAACAGTTGACTCAATCGACTTGATAGCAACGGGTTAGATAGGTGAAAGGAACCCCAGTGGTGTGATGGTTAGGCACTCGGCTGCAAAACAAAAGGTTGGCAGTTCATACCCACTCAGCGGCTCCGCAAGAGAAAGCCCTGGTGATTTGCTTCCGTAAAGATTAAAGCCAAGTCAGTTCTACTATGTCATGTGGAGTTGCTAGGTGTCGGAATCGATTTGACAGCACCTAACAATAGATGAAGGTGTTTAGGAGTTTAGGAATTTATCTTTGGAGGAATGGTTTTGATGAGATAATGATTTCCAGGTGAATGTCTTGGATTTCATACTTTGATCATAACGTTTGAAGATGTTGACTGATTGTGGCCAAATTTGTAATAGTACAAGAAATATCTGAGATTCAATCTGCGGTTTAATGTGCGATGTTGGAGCAACAGTTTCAAAATGGCTTTCCATGCTACTTTCAAATTAGGGTGTGGACAATTTAATGCTATCTTTTCCTTAAGCCAACATAACTAAAAGTTATGTGCGCTTCTTTTAGAATGTCTCATTCCGAGTTTATTAGGAAAAGTCACAAGGTTCTGAATGTTATTTCTTTCATAAGCTAAAATGTGACTCTGGTTCACCAAGTTTGCCTCGCAGGGTTCTGGACCTGTGTGAAAGATACAAAACTTATTTGATCCTCACTTGGTGCTGATGATATAGTTAGGATCCTTAAAATTATGCAGACATGATTGTGTATTTAGAAAGTATTTGATTATGGCTGGTCATCATCCAGTAAAATCGCAAGGAGAACTAAGACAGAAAGCTTTTTCAGTCTACTTCTGTCTTCCTTTATCGTAGAAGTACAGGTAGCTTTTTAATGTAATGGATCCCTTGGTGAAGATTATATCATTGAGTGCTTTTTTGTATTTCCACTTTTTAGTTTAGTTATCTTACTTCCTTGATCCCATTTTCCATGATTTCCGTCAGATAGAATAAGGATTTTCCTGGGAAACAATGAAGCCAGGTTTATTTATTGCTTGAAAAAAAGACTGCATTACCACCTGTCTTAGTTAGCTAGTTCTGCTATTAACAGAAATACCACAAGTGGCTGGTTTAACAAACAGAAATTTATTCTCTCACAGTCTAGGAGGTTAGAAGTCCCAATTCAGGACATTGGCTCCTGGGGAAGGCTTTATCTCTCTGTCGGCTCTGGAGGAAGGTCCTTGTCATCAGTCTCCCCCGGTCCAGGAGATTCTCAGCACAGGGACCCCAGGTCCAAAGGACACGCTCTACTCCTGATTCTTCATTCTTGGTGGCATGAGGTCCCTATCTCTCTGCTCCATTCTCTCTCCTTTTATCTCTTGCAAGATAAAAGGTGATGCAAGCCACACCCCAAGGAAACGCCCTTTACATCAGATCAGGGATGTGACCTGACTTAGGGTGTTTCACCCCACCCTCATCCTCTTTAACATAACCTAATCTTGCCTCTTTAACCACAGGCAGAGATTAGGATTTACAACATTTAGGAATATTACATGAAAATACAAAATAGAGGATAACCATACAATACTGGGAATCAAGGCCTAGCCAAGTTGACACAATTCAGTCCATAAAACTACCCCACTGGTAGGTTGAGGGAGCCTTTGTGGTGCAGTGGTTAAGAGCTCGGCTGCTAATGGAAAGGTCGGCAGTCCAAATCCACCAGCCGCTCCTTGGAAACCCTATGGGGCAGTTCTACTCTGTCCTATAGGGTCGCTAAGAGTCGGAATCGACTAGATGGCAACAGGATTGGTTTTTTTTGGTAAGTTGAAGGGACATCATCCATCATGACTGTCAGCAGACCAACAGTGGGTTTTCTAGTGTAAGGGACTTGTGCTTGAAGATATAAATGATAGATTCAGGGTAATGTGAACATGTTTCCATGCTTGGGAATGTCCTCACAGATGGTGAACATCCGTTAGGGGAAGATTCATCCAGGATAAACAATGCCTAGGTGCTCATATATGGGGGCAGTGGTGGTTCAGTGGTGGAATTCTCACCTTCCATGCTTGAGACCTGGGTTCTGTTCCTGGCCAGTGCATGTCAGATGCAGCCACCACCCATCTGCCTCTCAGTGATGGTTTGCAGACTGACTCGGTGCACCTAACAACAACCTTTATTATGATGTTTCCTGTTTGGGACTTTGAGATGGACCCCTGATGGCCCAGACAATTTGGAGTTCTTTCGAGCGGTGCAAGGAGCCCTGGTGGCACAGTGGTTAAGAGCTGGCCTGCTAACCAAAAGATCAGCGGTTCGAATCCACCAGCTGCTCCTTGGAAACCCTATGGGGGCAGTTCTATTCTGTTCTACAGGGCCACTATGAGTTGGAATCAACTTGACAGCAGTGGGTTTTTTTGGGAGGTGGGGTGGGGTTGGCTGGTGCAAATGGTTAAGTACTAGGCTGCTAACTGAAAAGTTAGAAAAATCTGCCCTTTAGAACCCTATGGAACACAGTTCTACTCTGATACATATGGTGTCACCACGAGTCAGAGTCAGCGTGACCACGACTGGTTAGAAACTTACTTATTTGCTTGTTTCTTAATGAAGCACAATAATAAAGACAAAGAAGTGAAAACAAAAATGGCATATGCATCAAACAGATGAAACAAAAGAGAGTTAATATTCAGAAATATGTTATGTAAGTCCCTGCCTAATTATATTAAAGGTAGTCTGCAAATCTGGCCCTGAGTTTCCCTGTAGCCATACGAAAGGAAGAAACACTGTAAGTTATAAGATTCAGTTATAAGATAACTGAATAAGTACAACTGTTTCTGCTCTTCAGTACAGAGAGAAATTTCTCCTTATGAAGAGGACATCGAGTGATGGCAGTCTAACTTTGCTTAGGAAAATCCAAATTTCTTCCCGAGCCCTTTCTAAGAAATAATTATGTTGATTACTCCAGGCAGGGAGCAGTGGCGGCCATCTCATTTTATACTGTCCAGAGGAGTTAACTCTCAGGATACAACGATTCTAAGACCCCAAGAGCAAATGAAAGAAGATCTAATCTCTGCTGTTTTCCCCATTATCTCTTCAGTGGGCTCATGTGGCTGGGGTGATCCCGTGGTGCTCACCTTGAGCAGTTTCTTACATTCTTTAAGGGAAGGAGTGATAGGGGCTTCACACATGCTGCAGTGTATATGTATGTTCATATATAACAAAATGTATCTGGGAGATAATTTTAAAATGCCAGTCTTTGTAATCACACTCCAGAGGTGAAGTTCATCCTCAATCTTAATAAAATTTTTACACTATTTTTGCAGTCAGCTCTAGAATTTATTTGAGTGAAACCTCACAGTAGTAATGATGACCAAAATAACAGAGTGAGTAGTTGTGTATGATCAGGATAACCTGTTGCCATCAAGTTGATTTCTGACTCCTGGCAACCCCATGCTTGTCATAGTAGAGCACCCTGTTTGTCATAGGGTTTTCAATGACTGATTTTTCAAAAGTAGATCACCAGACCTTTCTTCCCAGGTCCCTTGAACCTCCAACCTTTTGGTTAGTAGCTGAGTGCATTAACAATTTGGACCACTCAAGGACTCCCTACAATCAGGATAAAAAACCAAACTAAACCCATTGTCTTCAAGTCGATTCCGACTTATAGCAACCCTACAGGACCGTGTAGAACCGCCACATAGGTTTTCCAGGGAGCAGCTGGTAGATTCAAACTGCTGACCTTTTGGTTAGCAGGCCAGATGTTCTATATTAACATGTTAATGATGCCAGAGTTGATTTCTGGGAAGCTAAATAAAGCTATGCATAAGAGAATAAAAATAATACACCACGCAATTGAAGCATTTCCTGCCAAATCCATAGTTTGGTTAAAGTTTCTAATTTTGCCTTTCTAATACCACTTTTTCCATTCGACGGGCTCTGCCGTTTAGTTCAGATTCACATACTCAAGCTGTGGTGTCCACAGACAGTCATTTCTGTAGTATAACCAGTACTTTATGGGTACTCCGCTGAGTCATGTTTCTCCTCTCTTCCAGGCCCAAAGATGCTTTTCCCAGGGTCTACAAGCAAATTAATTCAACACACATTTACTGAGCCTCCTATTAACTTCTGGGCCCAGCGTTAGGCTTTAGGGGAGCAGGGAAAGATGTCTAGGCCCTGCAATTCTCAAGTCACATTTTTTATAGCAATAGCTCTCAGTGTGTCTGTATAATGTTATTATTATAAATCACTCAGGAAGGTGCACAACAGTCAAGAGATTTAACTGTGAGGAAGGAGACAGCAACTGCAATGTATGCAACCCGTTGCCATCGAGTGGATTCTGACTTATAGCAACCGTACTGGACAGAGTACACCTGCCCTGTAGGGTCTCCAAGGCTATCAATCTTTATGGAAGATATACAGACTGCCACATCGAAGCAGCTGGTGGGTTCGAACTGACCTCCTGGTTAGCAGCCATGCACTTTAATCACTGTGCTACTGGGGCTCCTAAGTATGGTATAAAACCAAACCCAACCCATTGCCGTCGAGTTGATTCTGACTGATAGCAACCCTATAAGGCAGAACAGAACTGCCCTATAGGGTGTTCAAGGCTGTAATCTTTATGGAAGCAGATTGCCACATCTTTCTCCTGTGGAGCGTCTGGTGGGTTCGAACCACCACCGTTTCCATTAGCAGGCGAACACAATGTATATGCAAAGGGGACTTTTATACGGGGAAATAGGCAAATTTGGAGGCCAAGTGACTTTCTCTTACTCCTCATCTCTAAATTTGGGACTCCTCCATCTTCCCTCTCCTTTCGAGTTTTCTGGCAAAGTGTAGGTAGAAAAAGAAGATTGAGGATGCCCACACACACACACACATACACACACACATGCGCGCGCACACACACACACACACACACACACGGGCCATATTTTCAGGGACAGAGACAAGTCTCACAAGGTTCTAGGAATAAGGGCAAAGCTGGCACACCCTCTCATTTCATTCCTGCATCCCTCTCCAAGATCCCCACTGTGTTCTTGGTAAACTAGCGGTCAGTGAAGACAGCCAAGCATGTCCACAAAGTCCATGCCTCCCTCAGGTTACTGGGTGTTTTTCAGAAACATACTCCCTGGAAACTCAGGTTAGGCCATAGCTACTTCAGAGCTTCACTGGCAGGCTCTGTAGCTAGTCAAAACAAGAAAGAAACAGTCTACAGATTTCAAACACATTTATGCTTTTTGTTGTTATTGTTTCTTTATTAAAACCTGGGAAAACTTTTGTAGGTTTTATAGTTTAGGAACCAAAACAGATGCTTCTAATTCCGAGTTTGCTGGTTCTCTTGACCACCTTTGGATCATTTTTGTATGTTCCTTCTTTGTGGAGGGGAAGCTAAGCATCTTTGCCTCCATTATTGCACTTCTCAGCCTTTTAGATAATTTGTTTTGTTAGGTCAGAGGTGCATTTGATGAAGGTCAGTACTTATTAAACAACGTGCTAAGTGTTGGATTGGCTGAATGTGTGATTTGACTCCTATCTTCTTGGAACATTTATTTTAAAATGATAAGACGTACAGTCTTGTGGTTCTTCCTAGCCCTCATCCAGACATGAGCCTGTTCTAGGCACTGGAGATACAGCATTGAGCATGGCATTGAGGTGCCTGCGCTCATGGAAGTTACAATTTGCTTGGTTGCTTCAGGATTTCTTTACTTGTTATCAATTGCTTTTAAATTTACTGAGTCAGGAAAAATATTTAGAAGGTCGTAGACATTTTGAAGGGAGTCCTTGGGTGGTGCAAATAATTAAGCACTCAACTACTAGCCGAAAGGTTGACAGTTCGAAGCCACCCAGAGGAGCCTTGGAAGACAGGCCTGGCAATCAGCTTTTGAAAGGTCACAGCCTTGAAAGTCCAATGGAGCAGTTCTACTCTGCATACACGGGGTCGCCATGAGTCAGAATCGACTAGACGGCAGCTAGCAACAAAAACAATAGACATCTTGATGATGGAGTAAGGTGGAATAATGGGCAGTAACCCGGGAGGCAGGAGGCAAAGATCCATTGTCAGCTTTGCTACTAAATAGCAGTATGACCTTGAAAAATCACTTAGGCTCTTTAAACCTGTTTTCTTACGACTTATCACCAGATAATGGTAGTCTAGTACTTGGTTTTCTGTAATTTAAGTAGCATCAGAATCACCTGGGAAGCATATTGAAATGGTGATTCCTGGGCCCTGCCAACAGGTATAATGTAGATCTGGCCTGGGGCCCAAGAATTTGCTTTTCTTGCCTTTTCTGATGGTGGTGGTCTTTGGGCCACACTGTCAAAAACGTGTGGTCTCGGGCAATGTTTTGCAAACTGTGGGAGGTGACCCATTAATGAATCATGCAGACAATTTAGTAGATACTGAAAAGCCTGTAGAAAAAAATGAAACAGAGGAAAGGAGAAAATATCAGAGGCATCATGGGGTGAAGATAAGTAAAGTTAGAAAGCCACCTTCTACATTTTTAGGTATTTGTTACAGCAGCACCCCACTTTCTGGTACCTAGAAAAGTCTGTTATGCCTACTCACTGCCAGTTGACTTGAGTGTGCTAATAGGAGGTTTGGAATTCATCTTTTTCCTGAAGCACTGGTTATTTCAAGGAGGTGAATTTATGGTAGGGGTAGGGGTTTTAATACTGAGAATGTTACCGGAACTGCCCCAGGATATTGTCTCTTGTTGTTGGGTACCATCAAGTTGATTCGGACGTATAGCAACCATATGACAGAGTAGAAGTGCCTTACAGAGTTTTCTAGGCTATAATCTTTACAGGAGCAGATTGTCAGCTCTTTCTCCTGTGGAGCCACTGGGTGGGTTCAAACCACCAACTTTTTGGTTAGTAGCTTAGCACTAACCACCACCAGGGCTCCTTAGCACTAACCACCACCAGGGCTCCTTACCCCAAGATAGAGTATTGATCTCACCACTGCAGAGGAAACGTTTTCTCAGTACAGTCTCTTAACACAGAGTAAGAAGATCATTCCTAAGTCTTTTCAGGAATACAACAGGAAGCAAGTCCTGCTCCTTTCCGCTTATTGAAGACAACCTGGAAAATATATAACTGTCAGTCCCAGTTCAAAGAGATTGAAAGGCATAAACTCCATTTTTGCAGGAGTAAAATCATCTTCCTAAAGAGACCATTTATTGAAAGGAGAGCTAGATGGTTAGTCCTACCAAGCTGAATGCCTCTGTCTTTGCTAGTATTCACTCAATAAATATTTTTTGGATGAATGCTGTCTAAAGCCACTTAAAGTCGAAGATGCTACAAATTTTCTTTCATTCATTCAGTTATTTGTTCCTTGAAGGAATCATATATTTTAATGTTTTGTTTTCATTTTAGTGAATGATTTTAATTTTGAGAATGACAGTGGGAAGAAGTGTAAAGTTTTGTAAA
Organism: Trichechus manatus latirostris; assembly: GCF_000243295.1. Classification (NCBI taxonomy): domain Eukaryota; kingdom Metazoa; phylum Chordata; class Mammalia; order Sirenia; family Trichechidae; genus Trichechus; species Trichechus manatus. The sequence goes on from NW_004443957.1 coordinate 21,794,219, forward strand.
AATTAATCAAAATATTATATTAGGAGGTATTCGGCAGAAATCATTAATTTTGTTTTATTTTATATTTTTCTCTCTCCTCTCTTCTTCCTTTATCCTCTGGTAACCACTAATTTTCTCTTGTCTTGGTGGATTTACCTGTCCTAGATATTTCATGTAAGTGCTTTTATGTCCTTTTGTGTCTGATTTACTTCGCTTAGTATAATGTTTTCAAGGTTCATCCATGTGGTGGCAGGTATCAGAACTTCATTTCTCTTCATTGCTGAATAATACTCCATTGTATGTATATACATTTTGTTTATCCATTCATCAGTTGACAGATGCTTGGGTTGTTACTACCTTTTGGCTACTGTGACCAATGCTGCAGTGAACATTGGTGTACGTGTGTGTGTTTGAGTTGTTGATTTCAAGTCTCTTAGGTATATACCCAGGAGTGGAATTGCCGGGTCATATGATAATTCCATGTTTAACTTTTTGAGGAACCACCACACTGTTTTCCATGGTGGCTGCATACCAGTGAGGTATAAGTGTTCCAGTTTCTTCAAACCCTCACTAACACTTGTTATTTTCTGTTTTCTGATAATACCCATCCTAGTGGGTACTAAGTGATGTCTTATTCGGGTTTTGATTTGCATTTCCCTAATGACTAATGATCATTAATTTTATTTTATTTTTTATTATGTATACACATATGTGTGTATCCAAATGGGAAATATTCTCTTGGAAGTAGCTTTAGTGATTTTGTACTTTTTCCAAAGATGCTGTCATTATTTAAAAATTAACAGAAAACACGACTATCCATCACCAAACACTTTTGGAACTCTTTAAAATGTGCCTTTAGAGCCAGCTTATGACCCTCATTTTCATGACAACTACGTTATCCAACATGATTACCCACCGTATTTGCTGTACTTCGCTCTGAAGGCCTGTTGGTTGCTCCCCAAAATCAAGTGCATCTTCAGAGAATGACAGTTTACTGTCACTGGGCTATTGGAATGGGACACAGACTCTGAAAGCAATTCAGAAAGAAGACTTTCAAACATGTATGAACAATTGCCATTATGGTGTTATTGGAAGAAATGCTTAGCTTCTAAAGATAACCACTCTGAAAGGCCAATACTCTTAAATGAAAAATTTCTGAAGCATTTGTTAAAAACAAACAAACAAAAAACCAAAATCTGGTCACACTTACTTGATGATTTTGATTGACAAGTTGCCAATGAAAGGTCTGGGAAAAGGGAGGTTGGAATTAGGCCAATTTAACTAGTGACAAGGACCTGAATAGGCCTTGTCTTTGTTCAAGGAATGAATGATTGAATGAGTGAAAATCATCTTTTTTTTTTTGTGAATGCTGACATTCTGGCTGATTTCTACTCTACCTGCATTTTTTTGGCTCTTCAAAGAGAGAAGTGCTTGAACTGTAAGAGGGAAGGGTGACTGTCTAGGCAAGGCAGGGCATGCTACAAACTAGGTGGGCTATCGTCAGAGCTCTTTTCAGTGAAATGAGAAGCTGCATACAGAGAATGTGGCCTTTGCTAGCATAAGGAAAAGCAGTCAAAATTTAGAGCTGCTTCCATAGCGACAATGCTATTTTTCAAGTACAGTTAGAGTACACCACTCCCCCAAAGACATCCGTGTGTCAAGACAGCCCTCAGAGTGGTTATGGAATACTTGTGAAGCCTTTTAAATTAGCATTTTTCCTAAGGATGGCCTGTTTATTTTACATTACTAATAAAGTAAAATTTCTGCAAATTATAGACCTCAACAGTTAAGACCTTAGGGTTGACATCTTGATTAAAACAGCTTAAGCAGGGCTTTTAAGTTTGGGGGTTTTAACAGATACCACAAAAAGAATTCTTGGCACTTATGTTTAATCTAATTTTGGATCTTTGAAATCAAAATATAGAATTATCAAGTAAAAGGAAAAGACCTCAGCTAGCCTCATGATACTTTGAAGTTTCATGTATTTCATCTGAATCAGGCAATTTCAAGCATCAAAATGCTGGATTCTCTTTTTACCTCTGTTCTTAGTTACCAAGGTTGCCAACTCCCATCTCAGAAAGGTGAAAGCAAATGTTTTCTTATGTAGTCTGTGGTTGAATACCACCAAAAGAATTGGGATGAAAAGAGCTAATGAACTGTGCTGGAATGAGGACAGGTCTGACAGGTGACTAAGCATTGTCTTCTTCCATGTGGGGGAGTCTGCTGACCTCTTGGCTGGCCCTTCTCTTTTCTTTCAGTACCTTTGGCTCAGGTGTTGGTTAAGGTGGTGAAGTGGCCTCAGTGGGGCATTCCCAGTCTTGTCTAACCACCTAGACTAGTCTAAGCCAAACCAGTAGATGACTGGACTGTTTTCCCGTTTTCAGTCTCTGTCTGTAGAGAAGCTGACGCTTCCAGGTTCTGTCTCCTTTGTGGCTTGGTGTCAGCTGAGACTTTGGTCAACTGCTAAGATGATTCAGGAAAAGAGTCTCCAGTAGAATTATCATAACTCTTTTTGCAGCCCTCCGGGGAACTGCTGGACTCAGGTTGAGCTTAGATTTTGCTCTGCTGGGCTTGTAAAATGGCTCTCAAACTGCTCCTACCAACCTCAGAAGTTGTTTGTGATCAAGAGATAATTGTGTTTACAGCATGCCTTCCTGCTATAGATTCATTTATTTTGCACATAGATTTTTCTCATTTAATCTTGACATCTGCAGGTGATATGTAAGGCTAGGTTTCATTACTCCAGTTTGTTGAAGTTCAGAGAAGGAGCTAGAGACTATCCTGGCCACATGGCAAGTCTTTAGGGAGACCAGTGCTGAATTCAGTAGGTCATGCCTTACGTGTTCCGTATAGTTAGTTTAATTATTACATTATCAGAATGATTTTATTGGGATGACCGTATACTTTATTATGAAAGTACAGCTTCTTTCACAAAATTTTATTGTGTTTATTTTTTTAGTTCAGATTTTCTCTGTGTAATCGAATGCACCCTGGAGTCTGTCTCTAACATGTCTGCAGGGTCTGTCTGTTGCCTGGTCCTGCTGGAGAGGTGAATCGGCTTTATATAGGAAGGGGACAGAATGAGGGTGTCGGCAGCCCTGGATTTGCAGAAAGCCCCACACAGGACCTCACCAGTAGTGTAACCTTGAGTTATTTAATTGATCTTTGCGAACCTAACTTTTCCCCTCTGTAAAACTGGAATAATAATGACTTCCTCACTGGCTTATAGTAATGGTTAAATGAGAAAACACGTAAAACACAGTACCTGGCGCATAGTAACTTCTCAATAAATGATAGCAGTTAATCAAATGTTTTTGTAATTTAGTAACTCAGTTTCTCAGGGTAGTTTTTGTGGGGGAAGTAACTTGTTAGCAGTTTGCTAAGAAGGTAGTACTGGATGCATCATGGAATCATAAGAAGTTAGAGCAATAAAAGATCTTATTCATTCATTCTACAAGTGTTTATTGAATATCTACTATATACCAGGCACTTGAGAGACATCAGTGAACAAGACAGACAAATCCTGCGCTAAAGGAGTGTACACTCTAACAGGGGGAAACGGACAATAAACAATAAGTAAGTCAACTATGCAATTTGTTGAACAGTGATTAGTACCATAAAAAAAGAAAATAAATAGAGCTTAAAGAGTATGTAATTTTAGATAGATCTAATTGGGAGGGAAACATTTAATCAAAGATTGAAGATGATAGAGTTAGCCGCACAGCTATTTGGGGGAAGAGCATTTCAGCAATGCCAACAGCTATGCAGAGACAGGACCTGGGCACCTGATGTGTTTGTGAACCTCATCAAAGGCCAGTGTGCCTGGAATGGATGAACAAAGGGAAGAAGACCAGGAGGTGAGGGCGCACGGGCCAGAATACGTAGGGCCATGGAGGCCATTCTAGGGCTTTGATTTTCACTCTGAGAAGGATGGCGAAGGGAGGATTTTGAGCAGAGGCTGTTATTGTTGGTGTGTGCTGTCGAGTCGATTTTGACTCATAGTGACCCCATGTGACAGAGTAGTACTGCCCCATAGGGTTTTCTAGGCTATGATCTTTACGGAAGCACATCCCCTGGTCTTTCTCCTGCAGAGCTGCTGGATGGGTTCAAACCAACAACCTTTTAGTTAGCAGCTAAGTGCTTAACCATTGCGCCACCAAGGCTCCTATTGAGCAGAGGAATGACCTGATTTGATGTAACCTTAATAGGATCTCTCTGGCTTCAATCTGGAGATAGCAGTGGCGATGGGGAGGGGTGGTTCTTGGCAGTGACCCAGTCCAACCCCTTCCTGTTAGTTAACACAGAATTTGAGTCAAGGTTCAAATTCTGGGTCTGCTACTGTGAGACCATGGACATCAGAGATCCAAAAATAAAGAAAATCTTCAGGGAAACCTTGAAAATATCCTACTGTTCTCGGAGAGTGAGGATTTAGGCTGTGCAAGAAAGAAAAAATACTGATACCATTTATTTTTATTAACAATGTATCTTTGGGGAATAAAAGCTGAGGCATTTTTGTATCCTAAAATTACTTTAGGGGTATTTGTTCATATAGCTTTGGTTTTATAGATGGATACTTAAGATAAGAGATGAGATTTCATTAGGTTGGCTGTGACATTTTATTAGACTTGAATTCTCTGGGTCTGGTTAGCTATGAAGTTAGCTGTCAAGCAGTATGCAACCAAAATACTTGGTTGTGTTGTTCGGTTCTGACTCATAGAGACCCCATGTACAGCAGAGTGAAACACTACCCGGTCCTGTGCCATCTATGTTTGAGCCTACCGTTACAGCCGCTGTGTCAGTCCATCTCATTGAGAATCTTCCTCTTTTTCACTGATCCTCTACCGAGCATGATGTCCTTCTCCAGGGAGTGGTTCCTCTTGATAACATGTCTAAAATACATGAGACAAAGTCTCTCCATCCTCACTTCTAAGGAGCATTCTGGCTGTACTTCTTTCAAAACAGATTTGTTTGTTTTTCTGGCAGTCCATGGTGTATTCATTTTTCTTCACCAACACTGTAATTCAGACGTATCAATTCTTCTTTGATTTTCCTTATTCATTGTCTAGCTTTCACATGCATATGAGGTTATTGAAAATACCGTGGCTTGGGTCAGGCACACCTTAGTCCTCACAGTGACATCTTTGCTTTTTAACACTTTAAAGAGGTATTTTTTAGCAGATTTGCCCAGTGCAGTATGTCGTTTGATTTCTTGACCACTGCTTCCATGGGTGTTGATTGTGGATCCGAGTAAAATGAAATCATTGACAACTTCAATATTTTCTCCATTTATCATGATGTTACTTATTTATTCGTCCAGTTGTGAGGACTTTTTGTTTTCTTTACGTTAGGGTGTAATTCGTACACTAATGCTTTAGTGGTGTTAAAAAGTAAGGTTTATGATAATATATCATTTTACCTAAAGAAAGACAGCATTGCTAAGATATCTAATTTTAGTCTGTTAGGAGGAAAAAATGACTTAGTTTGGTAGGCTTGCCTTCCCATTGGGCTTTTTCATTTTTAATCATGGTCAATATTTGATACCCCCATCTTTCTGCCTTATCTCTGCTCCGCAGAAGCCCCCAAAATGTCTTATTTGGCATCAGAATGCCTGTTGCTTAACCTGAAGTTGCTAAAAAAAAAAGCTAATGCCTAAAAATGAAATTAATCCCTCCCCAGTTATAATTGTCCAAGTATTTTTAAACTTTTTTTTTTTTTTTCTCCTAAAATAAGGGGATCTGTAACAAATAAAGATTAATCAGCGCTTGTATGACAAGCTGGGGAATGAGTGATTATCTAATTTTTTTTATCATCTTGGTCTTTTTGCTTCTTTTAGTCACTTTGTCTACCTTGTAACCACAATTCCATCTACCGCTGTCTTGTTGTTAGCTGCCATTGAGTTGATTCTGACTCGTGGCCACCTTATGTACAGCAGAACAAAACATTGTCCAGTCCAGTGTCGTCCTAACAGTTGCCATCATGTTTGAATCCATTGTTGCAGCGATTGTGCCAGTCCATCTCACCGAGGGTCTCTCAGGCTCTCATTAGCCCTCTACTTCACCAAACTTGACGTCCTTCTCCAGCGACTGATCCCCCATGATGATCTACCCAAAGCAAGCAAGTCAGACAATGTTCTGGTAAGATACATAAGGGTTTCATTGGCTAATTTTCAGAAGTAAATTGCCAGGCCTTTATTCCTAGTCTGTCTTAGTCTGGAAGCTCTGCTGAGACCTGTCTATCATGGCTGACCCTGCAGGTATTTGAATGCCAATGGCGTAGCTTCCAGCATCAAGCAACACAAAAGTCACCACGGTATGACAAACTGACAGCCCTCTATACTTGGGCTGAAAGAAGGAAAAAGAGATGAAATTAATATTTGTCCATTTTCGTCCATTAACTTCACAGTTTCACCATTTGTTTGTGCATTTTCTCTGCCCTTCCGCCATCCTGCTATTATATTTCTATTTGATTGCGTTCATGAGGTATTTCATCAGAAGTTGATCATGAGAAAAATAAAATTCCCCCAGGCTTTAAAACAAAACAACAATAATATTTGACATATGCTGGCACTGGGAAAGTTTTTATTGTATTTCCGATAGCTTTTATTTTAAAATTTCTTCCCACTTTCTGCCATCCAGTTTTACAATTAAACCAGGAAAGCAAATGTGTTAGTTTCTGATATGTATGTATTTGGGAGGGTGGAGACCTTTTTATCTCAAGTTCTTTTTTTCTGTGTTTTAACTACTTAGATGGAGTTGCAGATTTTAAATATTAAATCACAATTTACTTCCCCCATTCGTGAGTAATTCAAGGTGATGAGTTAGGATGAGTAGGAAATATTGTTTACAGTGGATCTGTTTGTAGTTTGGGGATGGTTTCTAATTTCAGCTTTGGAACAGTAATTAGTATAACAAATATCTGTGACTTGAGCTGATGATCATTGTCTGTGGCACTTTAGAAAGTACATGGGTACATGAGCGTGAGGCATTCTGGAAACCCTGTGTCTGTTCTTATGCATGCATGTGTGTGCATACTTCTGTGGATGAAATTGTGTAAATACCGCCTGGATGCACAAGACTGACCCTGACAGGAGCCACAAGAGAGGTATCAACAAGTGCGTGGGAGAGAGAGCAGGGGAGTATTCATGAAAGAAGTGTGATGGGATGGCTTTGTTGGCTGATGGATGGGATTTCAGTGGATCAGGATTGCTGGAGAGGGGATATCAGGCAGAGAAAAGAAAGATCAGTAGTTTAGCAGTGGGGCAGTAGGAATGCTGGCTGTTTCCATTGACCAGGGTGTCCTCTGTCACTCTCATCCTTTCATTTGCTTTTCAAAACCCAGTTCAAGCATCATCTTGTTTTAGGTGCATCCCTGAGGAAGGCTTTGTAGCTTAGTGAGATAGACATTGGAATCAAACTCTTAACTTGTGCTCTTTGGCAAGTTACTTAATAAGTGAAATTGATTTAACTCTGTATGTCAGGCAGTATTCTGGTGCCTTATATAGGTTTAGTCTTTTAATCATTGCAACATCCCGATGAGGTAAAAACCATTATTATTCCCATTTTACAAATGGGGTCATTGAGATGCAAAAAGGATAGGTAACTTGCTCAAGGGTGCACAGCTAGAAAGTAGCAGTACTGGGAGTTGAACTTGGCACTTTTGACTCCAGAGGCTATGCCTACAAACACTACACTATAACCTTGCTAAGCCAGTTTATTTGTAAAGCCTTATGATATGATTTTATAATACATGCAGCACACTCTTCAGCCTTCAGTATGTTCTCGGTAATTGGAAGTTATTGCACTTATTCATATTTCCTGTCTCCAGTTTAATTGAGATGTTTTTCTTCTTGTGCATACCTCTCTGATAGCATTCGTCACACTGAACCAATATTAGACTGTGACTTCTTAAGGGCAGGAATCAGGGGCGGATCACTCAATAAGCAAGGTAAGCAGGAATTTACTAATCTGTAGTGAGCAATTTCACATGGATTTCACCATACTGCATCAAAGTGTAACCCTTGTAAAACTGTTGACTACAGATTAGTAAGTAAACACAAATAAACCTGTGCTTACTGTCTTAGTCATCTAGTGCTGCTATAACAGAAATACCAGAAGTGGATGGCTTTAACAAAGAGAAATTTATTTTCTCACAGTCTAGTAGTCCAAATTCAGGGTGTCAGCTCCAGAGGAAGGCTTTCTCTCTCTGTTGGCTCTGGAGGAAGGTCCTTCGCGTCAGTCTTCTCCCGGACTAGGAGCTTCTTTGCGCAGGAATCGTGGATCCGAAGGATGTTCTCTGCTCCTGGTGCTTCTTTCTTGGTGACATGAGGTCCCCCACTCTCTGCTTCCTTCCCTTTCCTTTTATCTCTTGTAAGATAAGAAGTGGTGCAGACCACACTCCAGGGAAACTCCCTTTACATTGGTTCAGGGATGTGACCTGAGCAAGGGTGTTACATCCCACCCTAATTTTCTTTAAACCACAGGCAGAGATTATAACACATAGGAAGATCACAAAATGGAGGACAGCCACACAATACTGGGAATCATGGCCTAGCCAAATTGATACACACATTTTTTAGGGGACATAATTCAGTCCATGCCACTTACATTGCTTACTGAGTCATCTGCCCCTGGCAGGAACTCTGCACACAATCCTCTGCACACAATGCTTGTTGAATGAGTGACTAAATAAAACGTTTTAGCCGCCATGGTTGGTCTTGCTGCAGGAAAAACAGCATAGTGGAGTGGTTCCTATCCAGGACTGTAAGCCATACAGTAAGGAGCTCTGGTTGTACAATGGTTAAACACTTAGCTGCTTAACTGAAAGGTTGTCAGTTCAAACCTTCCCAGCGGCTACACGGGAGAAAGACCTGGCAGTTTGCTTCCATAAAAATTACAGCCTAGGGAACCTTATAGAGCAGTTGTACTCTGTCACATAGGGTTGCTGTGAGTCTTAATCAACTCAGCGGCACACAACAGCAGGCCACACAGTACAAGGCTGAATCCAGCCCCTACCACTCACTGCCTTTGCGATTTGCGCAAATTATTTATCCTCCCTTAAGCCTACATTTCTTTGTTTCATGGGGGCAATAAAGTTGTAAAGATCCAAGGAGATAATGCAGGAATTTAACACAGTGCCTAGTCTGTGGTAAACAATAAATAAGTCCTATTATTAGTATTGAATAACTGCTGGAAGTCAGGTATTCTGCTCCTTGGTGGGGTACAGAGATAAAGACGCCTCTCTTAATCAGGGAGCCCTGGTGGCATTGTGGTTAAGAGCTCGGCTGCTAATCAAAATGCCGACAGTTCGAATCCACCAGCTGCTCCTTGGAAACTCTATGGGGGCAGTTCTACTCTGTCCTATAGGGTCGCTATGAGTCAGAATCGACGGCAACTGGCTTGGTTTTTTGGTTTTCTCTTAATCAGGGACTTCACAGTCTCATGGAAGAGAACTGTACCTAAATGCATTATAAATGTGTGCAAAAATATGCAAAATAGACACAGCTGAGATGGACTGTTTGTGGGGGGGGGGCGGGGGGGAGATGAAGAGTGGTCAGCTTCTTAGTGAAGGAGAAATCCAGATCAGGTTTTGAAAAATGAGTAAGAGTACTTAAGGCAGAGCAGGAATGAAGTCCTCAAATGCCAGGATTGTGGACTTAATTGAATAGGCAATGGGAATCCATTGAATTTTTTTGAGTAGGAGGGTGACATCAACAGAACTGTCCTTTAGGAAGATTAATCTGACAAAAATATGTAGGATGAGTTAGTGGGGAGAGAAGTGAGGAAATAAATATCATGTAGACTTTTAGTAGAACCACCTACACCGGATGGAAATCTATTCTGCAGCACCCTTATAGATGGTCATCCATCTGATGCTGGAACACACCGAACAATGGGAAGTCCACCGCCTCCTGAAGCAACTCCCTCTTTATTTCCTCCTGTCTCCTTCCTTTCCTCCCTGCCTCCCTTTCTTCTTCCCTGCTTCCTTCCTTCCCTGCCTCTCTCTTCTTCCCTTCCTTCCTTCCTCCTGTCTCCCTCTTTTCCTCCCTCCTCCCTTGCTACCATCCATAATTTCTTAAGAGTTTTCTGTGTGCCACCTAGCTGGGTGGGCTAGGTTCGAGTGTAACATTGAGTACGATATAGTCCTGTCCTTGAATATCTCACAATCTAGTGGTCACATTTGGTGTCTATTATTGAACACTTTTTATTGTTGGAAAGTTCGTTTTTCCATAGCCTGAGCCAAAATCTGCTTCTTTTTAAGCCACTCTCCTACTGTTCCTAACTTTATTAAAACAGAACAAGTGTACTCTTCTTTTATGTGACTGCTTTTATCATATTTACACACAATATCATGGAGCTCTTTAATCTCTTAGGAAACCACCCTGGTTCACTAGAGTTCCTCATAAAGCAAGATTCACAGAACTTAAGGCCTTTGGGAGCTGAATGGGACTTTAGAATTCATACCTCAGTTCTCATCACTTTACAAGTAGGATCTGAGTCACAGATAAGTTGTGACTTGCCTAAGATCACAGAGCTAGTTACTGACAAAAGTAGGACAAGAACTCCGGCTTTCCGGTGTCCAGACTTGCAAGACTAGTGCTTTCTTGAACCTTCTATCCTGATAACCCTTCCCAAACATTCTGTAAATTTTCAGTATCTTTCCTAAAATGCAGAGCCAAAAGTTGTGTGTGGTATCTCATATGTGCTTTGACCTTGGCAGAGGGCTGTGATGAGAGTTAATAAAGCCCAACATTAACAGAATGTGCCGGGCCTCATGCCAGCCTCGTCACCTGCATCTTCTCATCCAGTCTCGTGAGAACTCTCAGAGGGTGTGTTTAATTCTCTACTTTAAAGATGAGGAAACTGAGCCTCAGAGGACTGAAGAAATTTCCAGTTCAAGGCCACACAGCTTGTAAGTGGAAGCTCTGGAAATGAAACTGAGAGCTGTCCAACCCAATGTCAGTGTGCTGACCTTCTCCCACAGAAGGGCTGTTATTCACCGTGATCTCTAACTGTATGTTAATGAAGCTTGCATTAGCCGAGCATAGTATTTGTTAGCATGTGTTGAATTTGTGGTGGTCATAATGCCCAGCCCTTTATTACACGATGGGGCACAGTTAGGTGTTCCGGGCCATGGTTTTCAGTGGTTTGCCGTTGAGTTGATTCCGACTCGTAGTGACCCTATAGGACAGAGTAAAAACACCCCATAGGGTTTCTGAGGCTGTAAATCTTAATGGAAGTGGACTGCCACATCTTTCTCCTGCAGAGTGGCTGGTGGGCTCAAACCACCAACCTTTTGGTTAGCAGCCAAGCGCTTAACCACTGCACCAGCAGGGCTCCTTTTTAACCTAAATAGAGGTCTTTATATTTATTTCTCTCTGGGACATTGGTGGTTCAGTGGTAGAACTCTCACCTTCCATGCAGGAGACCCAAGTTTGATTCCCAACCCATGTACCTCATGTGCAGACACCACCTATCTGTCAGTGGAGGCTTATATGTTGCTGTGATGCTGAACAGGTTTCAGCAGAGCTTCCAGACTAAGACGGACTAGGAAGAGAGACCTGGTGACCTACTTCCAAAAAGCTACCAGTGAAAAGAAAACCCTATGGATTGTAAAGCTCTGATCCCCAACCATTGTGGATCCAATCCCCAACTGATTATGGAGCTAGTGCAGGACTTGGCAGCATTTTGTACCATTGTGCATGGGATCACCATGAGCCAGGGACCGACTAGATGGCAACTAACAAGAACATTTTTATTTTTATTAAACGTCACACTGTTAGTTCTGCTCAGTCTCATTGGCTGAGAGTGGAACAAGGCTCATGAATTAGGTCAGAACGCTTGGGTGTAACTCACATGGATTGGATGAGTGGAGCAGCAGTGTTCTGAGATGTCAGTCAAGATCAGTTGTCCTGACCTGTGTGGAGGTGAGACTAAGTGAGACAATATACATGGAAGGATTTTGTATACTGGCAAGTCAATGCCAATCCTGATGTTTAAAGATGTGGACTGTGGCCTGCCTTGCCCCTGGGCTCCAGCAGACTTGCTCTTCTCTGTTCTTGCCATACTCAAAATCTTCCGGTTACTAGGAATGGCCCTTCCTTCCCCTCCTCCACCCCTCAAAGTGTTAGCCAGTCTGAAAGGCCAAGAAGAAACCTTTCGTTACTTCCATGCCAGAGTTAATTTTTCTTGCCAGTGCATGTTCATATAGCTTTTTTTTCCAGCAGTGGTATAGACCTTATCTCATTCTGCCTTGAATTAATACTTGTTATGCACAGGCTTCTCCCACTAGCTTGAGAGTTCCTTGAGAATGGAGACCATATAGTTTTGTGTCTTTGTGAACCTTCTCTCTCCCAGAACCTATAAAGAGAGTCAAATGGTGTGGTTCAGTTGGGTCTTTCACATTGGCTATCCCTCCTGTATTTATGTAATCTGCAGCTTTACTCATTTACCTACTGGCATCATCCCCATCAAAATAAAAATGTTGGAAAGGACAGGGACCCAGGGCTGAGCCAAGGAGAAATTTTCGCCCTGTGCTATGAAGTCCTTCCTCCAAATTGTTATCCAGGCAGGAGTTAACTCTTGGGTTATTGTTATGTAATGGTGACTCCTCAGAACAGCCTTACCCTCCATTCTTCTCTACATTCTTCTTTCCATTCAGAATTTGCCAGGATGACTGCAGGAGCCTCCTAACTGGTGTTCTTCTGGTCTTCTACTTTTCCATTCCAGTTTATTGTGTACACACAACCTGAGTGGTCTTTTTAAAAAACCTGTCTGATCATGTCACCCCCCCACCCCAACAAAGCCCTTCAGGCATGCCCCATTGCTCTCATGGTTGACTTTCTCACCAGCCCATCTCTGGCCATATTCTGCCTTATCCCTAATCTTGGGCTTTTAAAATTCCATGAATGCTCCTTGCTTTTTCCTGCCTCAGGGATTTTACATAGGCTCTATTCTTCTTTCAGACATAATCTTCTCTCATCCTTTAATTTGCTAACTTCTACTTGGTTCTTAGCTTAAATGTCATTTCCTCAGAAAAGTCTTCCTGGATGCCCCTTCTCATAGTGCAGTGCAGTAAATTACTTAATATGGCCCTTGTAGCCATAGTCTTTGTGACTCCCACACAGTGATTGGGTGGGACGATGCAAAGAAGGTGTGTGGAAACTGTGATGGTTAAGGTTGTGTGTCAGCTTGGCTGGGCCATGGTTTTCAGTGGTTTGGCAGTTACATAATGATGTATTTTGGCAGCTATATAATGATATAGTCATTCTCCATTTTGTGATCTGATGTAATTATCCTCCATTTTGTGATGTGTTATAAATCCTAGCCTCTGTGCCTGTGGTTATGGTCCCATTTGGGAGTGAGTTGTCTGTTATGTTCATGAGGCAGGATTAGGACGGGATGTATCGTGAGTCACCATCTCACTAGAGAGTGTGACTCAAGTCACCACCCTTACCACACTTATTCAAGTCCTGCCCTTACTTGAGTCACACTTTTTATCTTACAAGAGATAGAGAAGCGAGCAGAGGCGGGGACCCACTACCCCCAAGAAGAAGAGCTAGGAGTAGAGCACATCCTTTGGACCCAGGATCCCTGTGCTGAGAACCTCCTAGACCCAAGAGACAGAGAACTGTAACACTGGAGATGGCACAAGACGACGAGAAGCAGTGGCAAGTGTGACAGAGAACCGGAAGCAGCAGAACCAGGAGACCGGTGCAAGATGGCACTGTGGGCTTCCTGGCCTACAGAACGAGGCAGCTACAGTGGGTGTGCTGACCCACTGAGCGAGAGAGCTGAGCACCTCGGCCAAGGCTTACTGGTGGAGTGTGGTGCCCCCAGGCACTTATTGGTGGAGCTGAAGAGCTTTGTAACACTTGCCTGAGCGAGGCAGAGGCTGGGCCAGCCCAAGAAGCTCGAGGGGCCAAGGGCTGAGAGTCTGAGGACCAGAGGGAGGCCTGCCTGCACTCATGGCTGAGAAGAGGCTGTCCTGATTGAAGAACTGTATCATGAGTTGTTTTCTGATCTTGAATCATAACCTATTATTTTCTGTAATAAACTCCATAATCATGAGTATTGCCTGTGAGTTGTGTGGCCATTGCAACAAATTATCAAACCCAGCAGAGAAATGAAGAGTGTTGTGGGAGGGGAGGCTGGTGTCAGAATTGATAAAAAGTTTGGAGAGAGGAGGTATGTCTGACCTCTGCTTCTTGGGCTGATGCTAATAATGATTCTCCTTCCCCTTGTGAAGTTAGACAGGAGGTTACCACGCTGTTTTAACACATAGATCTGGTACTTTCCCTTCAAATCACTTCAAATTATTTGTATGATTATTTGCTTAATGCCTGTCACTCCCACTAGACTCTAAGCTCCCTGAGGGCAGCAATATGTTAACCAGACACCCTAGGTGCTTAGCAAAGTGCCTGACACATTGTAGATGCTCAACAGATAATGGCCAAATAAACAGAAGTATGAATTCATTCACTGCCCGATACTTCTGAGCTCCTCTGTGTGCACGGGGCTAGGGCTTCATGAACTCCCAGTTTACTGAGGAGATTCCAGTAAGTAAACAGACTTCAGGAAGATGTCATTTTGCTAGCAGAGTAAGTGCATAGCCTTCTCAGAGTGGAGATGATGGGTTTCCAGTTCTGCCTTGGGGCTGGCAAAGGTGTCTTAAGGTTATGTTTGAACTGAATCCAGCTCTTGTTTTGCTGTTTTATTCACCAGGTCTCAGACTGCCAGCTCCACTGCCAAAATCTTGACACCCTAAGTAGGCCAGACTTCTCCTGCTCACCAAGAACTCTGTCAAAAACAGGATATAAAGTTAACTTGACATGATATTCTTAGTGAATTCTTGTTAGTGCCTAGTGGTTACAAGAATCTGTTAAAGCCGCTTTTCAGTGTTGACAGAAATCTGTCTACTGGTTTAGTTTTCTGGATCTACCCCACCTGGAAAAAAAAAAAATCTGACATGTCTTCTTTTGTTTGTAGGAACTTCTCTTATTCTTAGTGGCTCCCCAAAGAGTTCTCAGAGAGTCTTGGAGGTCAGGATCTCCTTACCCTGCCAGGATTGCTTTTTTTTTTTTAACTCTTAATTATTTTCCCTTTCACTTCTCACTAACTGCTCTGCCCTTTTGGGTCCAAAGACCATTTGATGGAACAGGCCCAGGGAGGCAGTTAGGAGTTAAGACGATGAGCATCAAGTGAAATCTGGAGACGTGGAATACTCTTCAGCTGGGTAATCATGGGCAAGTGATTTAACCTTTCTTGGCTTTGGTTCCCCCATCTGTTCAATGAGGTGGCTCAAATGAATGTACTCAATGGCTCCCTCCAGCTCCTGGCATTAGGAAGCTCCAGTTCCTAATATTGTGATCCTCTAGCTTCAAAATATAGACTCAGTAGCTCTGTCTTCCTTTGAGGGGTGCATCTTACCTTTCCCATTGTTTCTGTCACCCTTGCTTAGAAAAATCTCTTTTAGTTCTCTCCTCTTCCCCTAAGACTTAGCTCATTTTGGGTATGGCCATGTCAACATTCTTACAGGTTTGAACCACTCTTGTGTAGTGACCCTATGACCACGTGACTACTGCTGAACTGCTCGATTAGTTATCTGACACAAGATCAGATTGCCCAAGTTTAAGTCCTGGCTTCAGTACTAGCAGGCTGTGTGACCTTAGGTAAGATATTTAACCTCTCTGAGTCTCAGTTTCCTTGTCTCTAAAATGAGAATAATAAAAGAGCCCACTGTGTTGTGAGGTGTCTGTACCTCACTGAGCACAAATTTTCCGTGTGGTGAGCACTCTTTAAAAGTTAGGCATTTTAATTTTTGCATCTCTTTTCATTCTCCAACCGACGAACTTTTCCCAGCAGACCTACACTGCATTCTTTAGATATCCCATTCGGTGTATCACTGAGCAGGAGATGGTGTTTAACACTTTGCAGGTAAACAAATTTGCTGCAGAAAGAAGCATTTTGAATCAGGTCGTTACTGCAATGAGCACCTTAGAAGAAGAAGAAGGTATGAGACTGGGAGGGGCCAGAAGACACGATTCTTTTTCTAAATGTTGCGAGAGGTGGTCTACCAGCTCAGTCCCTTTGTGATTAGAGCAGCATCTAATGGCAGGGACAAGTCCACTGGGAATGTGGAGAAGGCTGGTCACATCTCACGTTGTGTCAAAATTAATAAAAGGTACTCATACCTCTGGTTAAATATGATTTATTTTTAATGATTTGGGCATTGAGTTGCAGTTGATTATTGACAGAAAGTAATGTTTTGTAGACATTTAAGCGATCACATGTTAATTTTGATAATTTTGATTTCCTTTTGTATTCTGGAGCCAATTGTTTTTTCCTCTGGTTGTGAATGTTCCTATTAAAAAAAAAAAAAAAAAAACCCATTGTCATCGAGTCAGTTCCGACTCATAGCGACCCTGTAGGACAGAGTAGAACTGCTCCACAGGATTTCCAAGGAGCACCTGGTAGATTCAACTGCCGACCTTTTGGTTAGCAGCTGCAGCTCGTAACCACTGTGCCACCAGGGTTTCCAGTGTTCCTATAGGTGACTGAGAACTTGTGGGCTCCTGGCTCTGGGCCTGTGCCCCTGGCGGCGAATAAAGTGGGCCCTGAGAGTGGAAGAAGCTTGGTCTGAGCTGAACCTGGGCTGAGGTCAGGTTACTTGCCTGAGGACCCCAATATAGGAAGTGATGGCTTCTCTGCATCATTATTAGGAATGTGACAAACAGAAGGATCTGGTGAGGAAAGTGGACTGAAGGTAAAGGCTGAGGTCACCCTACCTTTCCCTGTCACCTTACCTTCAAGCTTACAAACTCTTTGAAGCGGTTGCCCATCTGATTCTGCCCTCCGCCACCAACATACACTTAGCCTCAGTGACTCAAGAGCAGAAACACTGTCACTCATTCATTCACCAAACATTCATTAGGTTCCCACTGAGTGTCATACGCTTGGGTCACATTTGACATCCATTCGGTCCTTGAGGAGTTCACAGTCCTTTTCTTTTCTGTTTATATCACCACTTGTGAAGATGGCCTGTAACAAGTTGCTGACATTGAAAGAATAAATAGATTCTGGGACTGGAGAGACACTGGCGTCTTTTTAGCTCTCCTGCCATTACACGCGGTGCTCACGTCACTCTCCTTACCTGCACGTTGGTAACTGGTTGTAGAAAAGTTCTTTGCGTTAGCAAATGACGTATTTTTTTTTCCTTTAAAAAAAGAATCTATGCAAGTCTCCAATTCCGAAATTCTGTGGTTGTATGATTCTAAATTAATTTAGGAAAGCAGGCAGATAGCTTGAATGTGTCTCCATGGACACTGTGGATGCTGTGCTGAGGGGCCTGCTTAGTCACATTTGGCACCATCTGGCATAAAAGAACTACTGGATGCTGGTCCAAGGGTAACTCAAGTACTTAGAGGGATCTGATATTACTCTCACATTCAGTTGAAAACGGTTCTAGCAGCTTAGCATAACCAGTAGGCAGCATTAGATTTGCCAGATAAAATACAGGACACCCAGTTAATTTGAATGTCAGATAAACAACACATTTTTTTTAGTATAAATATGTCCCATGTTATATACTGTGGGACATACTTAAACTAAAAATTATCTATTGTCTACCTGACATTCAGATTTAACTGGATGTCTTAGGTTCTCTGGAGGAATAGAACCAGTATATATATATATATAGAGAGAGAGATTTTAAGGAATTGGCTCACATGATTGTGGGGGCGCTGGTAGGCTCAGAATCTGTAGGTCAACAGGCAGACTGGAGATTACTGCAGTTTTGCGTCTCAGAATTGTAGGTCAGGCGATGAGAAGAGTGAAGAGTATAGGAGTTCTGGCAAAATGTCTATAGTCTGGAGGCAGGATACAACCTAAGGAAAACTTCCTTTTTGCTTATAAGCGCTTCAACTGATTGCATGAGGCCCACCCACATTATAGAGGGTAATCTGAGTTACTTAAGGCCAACTGAATTATGTGTGGTTAAGCGTTAGGCTGCTAACCAAATGGTCAGCAGTTTGAATCCACCAGCCGCTCCTTGGAAACCCTATGGGGCAGTTCTGCTCTGTCCTGTAGGGTTGCTGTGAGTCAAAATCGACTCAGTGACAGTGGCTTTGGTTTTTTTGGTTTTAACTACTTCATAATAGCATCTAGACTAGCGTTTGACCAGACAACTGGGCACCATAGCCTGGTCAAGTTGACACATAAAGTTAATCATCACGGCATCCTTTTTGAGGAGGGAGAGGGGTTAAATGCAACCCTAGGCAGCATCCATCTATAATCTGTGGTCTTGGGAATATATCAGTACAGGCAGTAATACTGCACGTAAGTGTCTATCAAATGATAAGAAACTTCTTTGGTCAATTAAACCTGCTTGATGTTCCACGGAATCTCTAAGCTCCCATTCTCAATACAAGGAGTTGCTATTTCAAACATAAACATTTTACTGTTTGTAAGATTTTGATTAATGTTTTTCTTTCTTTCACTATTAACGAGGTAACAAAAACAATTCTATTAAAATTCTTAAAATGTTCGTAAATACTGTTTGTATCTAAACTAGCAGTCACTTTCATTTTGAAAAATAAGATTTTTTCATGAAATAATATTTGGTGAAATCTGAATTTACAGCAATTCATGACTGCTTCTTTGGCTCTGTTTTCTTATCTGATAAAATAGCTCTGTAAATTTTATGGGGTCAGGACCTGTTAACTCAAGCACATGCCAGGATCTTTTCCCAAAATACCAGGTTTTGTACGGTTCATCTTTGGTTCTCATTAGCCTTGGAGTATTTATAAATATACCCATTCATCATTCCTTCTTTTGAGATCTGGTGCCTTTGTGAGGAGGAGGGAAAAATACAGCCCCACATCCTTGCAAAATTTATAGATGTTTGGTGAGTTAAAATATTTGCTGAAGTCCTAAATGGAGAACATGAGAGGGTTGCAAAATCCTTAATATTGTTAGGAACTCCTCTGCTTTGCTTTTGCTGTTTTTAGTTAAAGAAAGGAGAATAAAACAAAACAAAACAACAACAAAAAAAACAGACCAGCTGCTGTCAAGTCAGTTCCAACTCATGGTGACTCCATGTGTGTTTCAGAGTAGAAATCTGATCCATAGCATTTTTGGTGACTCTAACCTTTTGGAGGAAACCCTGGTGGTGTAGTGGTTAAGAGCTCGGGCTGCTAACCAAAAGGTCGGCAGTTTGAATCCACCAGCCGCTCCTTATAAACCCTCTGGGGCAGCTCTACTCTGTCCTGTAGGGTCATTAAGAGTCGGAATCGACTCCATGGCAACGAGTTTGGTTTTTTAGGGGATACCTTTGGAAGTAGATTGCCAGGCCTTCCTTCTGAGGCATTTCTGGGTGAATTTGAACCACCAATAAGGAGTATGAATTTACTATTTTTTATTATTGTATTTGCTATCAAAAGACAAATCCCAGAGTCTTTTTTTCAACCTTCACTTTGTCACAGAGTTTTTGATACTGAAATACAGAATTCATAGTATCAATCCAGACCTGGAGCCATGGTGGCACAGTGGTTAAGAGCTCAGGTTACTAACCAAAAGGTTGGCAGTTCAAATCCACTAACGCGCTCCTTGGAAACCCTATGAAGCAGTTCTTCTCTGTCTTATAGGGTCGGTATGAGTTGGAATCCACTCGATGGCAGTGAGTTAATCCAGACCCAGGAGGTGCACATGATTGTTCTTATAAGTTTGTAGAGTGAGGAACCCTGTGTAGTGCTTTTTTCTGAGCTGTCCTCAGATACAGGTGGGTGGACTTTTTTCAGGGGTCTCAGGGGGTCACCCTTAGGCAGGTGTCTGCTGTGGCCCAAGGGTGCAGTGCGTGGCCAGCTTCTCTTGGCCTTAGGTGGCATGGTAGGTCTGGCAGCTCTTTCCCTGGTGGGAGGGTAAAGGGTGTGTGTGCAGAGTTGTCACTCATGCCCTGGAATCTTCCTGCTCTGGTCCAAAACCATAGCCATGGGAAATCCTTTCTCCCTCTGCTCAGGCTGCCTACAGAGGCACTCAGGGCTCTCTGTGGGGTGGCAGCAAGAAGAATAAGTATGCAGAAGATTTTCTTCCCCAATCCCCTATTTCCATGGGACCAAGGGAGGACTAGTTTAAAATATGCAGCGCGTATGTGGTATCACCTATATGCTTATCTCTGTAAAGTGCAGACTTGAACATAATTACTTGCCCACATAGATGCCTCCAGTGGCTCTCATTACCTAAGGAAAGAATGTCCTTGGAATAAACTCAAGTTTCCTAGTATAATATGAGAGCCCTTTATGATCAGTCTCTTTATCTTTCTAGACCATTGCTGTCCAATAGAAAGATACCATAAGCCATGTATGTAATTTTAAAATTTCTAATTGTCACATTATAAGATGTAAAAATAAGCAGATGAAGTTAGTTTTAATAATATATTTTATTTAACCCAGTATATCCAAAATATTATCATTACAGCATGTGGTAGTAGCCACACTCCATGTGCCCTATAGCTGCATGTGGCTAGTAGCTACCATACAGGACCAAGTAGTTCTAGTCTCCTGACCTTCAGCTCCCCTGTGGTCGCTGCTTCCCATCGTCCCTTTAATCCCACTAACAGTACCTTCCTGTTTCATACTTGGCAACGTTTGCACAAGCTGATCCTCTCCCCTACCTGAGAAATTCCTGTCCTTTAAGACTTCTATTACTTTTTCTAAGAATCCTTCCCTAGTGGCCCCCGGACGTGTTTTTAACTCAGTACTGAAGTCACTTCTGAAGTTCACCCTTCAGCTGAAGATTAGACAGGTCTATAAAACAAACAATAACACATGTGAGGAACGTACTTTGTAGTTCAGTCATGTATAGGAGAGTGGTTTTAGCTGCATGGTGGGGACCAAAGCCTAACGGGTGTGAGAAGAAGAGACTAGGCTGTACGATACGATACTTGCAGGAGAGAATTCTTTGGTGTAGGTGAGAAGGAGTGGAGAGGTTGGCCCAAGAAGCAGGAACATTTTTTGCATTGTAACAGGTCAGAAGGTAGAGTGTGTGGAATAAATGCAGCTAGTTTGGTGGGATTATTGTTGGCAAGATAGAGGAGTTCTCATTTTATGGCACCTATTTTCATTATAAGGAGCCCTGGTAGTGCAGTGGTTAAGCACTCAGCTGCTAAATGAAAGATCAGTGGTTTGAACCTAGCAGGTGTGGTAGTCTGCTCCCGTAAAGATTACAGCCTTGGGAATCCTATGGGGCAGTTCTGCTCTGTCCTGTAGGGTCATTATGAATCAGAACCAACTTGATGGCACACAGCACATCAGCATTTTCATTATGTGTGTGTTATGATATGGGCCTAGGGCGCGGGGTACAGTCTTTGAGGTTTGAGGACGCAGGAGCAGTCAGCACAGAGAATGGAAAGTGCACGTATGGGGGAATGTCGTAGATGTGTGGCAAAAGTGAGTGCCATCAGGAACGCTGAGCATATTGTCTGGGTTGGAGGCAGAGTGGCCTTGGAACCCAGTTCTCCCTAACCACAAGAAGCCCGTGGCTTAGCGGCATCCTTCCCCAAAGGTCAAAAGGTCGTTTTGATCTGTGCCATACTGCTTAGCTCCCCCACTGAACTGACTAGTTGTTAGAATACATGTTACCTTTTCCCCCCTTTTCCCCTTTCTGTAACTTTTCCCACCCTTTCACCCCTCCAGCTTTCCCTTACTCATTCACTCCACAAACGTATATTAAACACTTAGCAGTGGCAGACTCTGCCCTGTGTGCTGGGAATGTAGCTGTGACGAGGCAGACACGGTCCCTGGTCTCGTGGAACACCAGTTCTAAGAGGGGGCGGCAGCTAGAACCAAGTAAAGAAATAATTCACGTGATAATTTCAGATACTGTAAGTGCCCTAGTGGCGTAGTGGTTAAGAGCCTCGGCCGCTAACCAAAAGGTTGGCAGTTATAATCCACCAGGTGCTCCTTGGAAACTCTCTTGGGTAGTTCTACTCTGTCCTGTAGGGTCGCTATGAGTCGGAATCAACTCAACGGCAACGGGTTTAGTTTTTTTTTTTTTTTTTTTTAAGTGCCTTAAAGCCTGTAAATAGAATGTGAAGGAGCGACTGGGATGGGGGGAAGGGCACTTTAGAAGGTCTCTACGAAAACATGACATTTGAGTTGAGACTTGACGGATAGGAAAGTCAGCCATGAGGAATGTATGAAAACCAGGAGCCCTTTCTCTCCATTATGGAGAAGAGGAGACTGGATGAAAGAGAGAGCCCATTGGGGGTGGGGTGAGAAAACCTTCTTGACATGTTTTTTGTTCAGATGACTAAAATGTTAAAATGTTTAAATCTCATCATGAAAAAAAAAACCTTTTTTTTTCCTCCTCTCCTACATTTCAACAGCTATTCATTTAGGGAAACAAAATCATGCTGGAAACACAAAAGGGGGTTTGGTATGCGGATCAGGCCTACTCCAAAACAAACTCAGAAAATGGACCTGAAACACAAAATTTCTTTTTTTTTTTCAGTAAAGCAAACAAACAACAATAAACAAGGAAATCTTTCTCGAATAAAAAGGTACACCCAGACCTCTCCTTAGCTCTTGTTTTTCTTCCTATCTTAACTCTGTTTTTGGTTCCTGTCTTAGCCAGAGAAATCTGTTTTCTTCAGATGCCACACCCTGAGTGTAAAGATGGCAAGTCGCTGTGGCATAAGGGTGGGCGGGAGGGATCCAGGTGTTTGCGCGCTTGCTGGGTGGAGCCGAATAAGTGCTGATATTTAACCTGCAGCCATAACACCATTTTATGGACCTTTCAAAAAAGAGGAAAGCTAAAGAGTTCAGATTCCCAGGAGCTCTCAAAAATCTTACTTTCCTCATTCCTGATGAATGCAATATAGGATTTAGCTCAATTCCAAGCTTTCTGTTGCCCTGGGAGTCCTGAGTAGGTGCCATTTGGAGGAAAAGAGTTTCATTTGCCGATTATATTTCCAAGTGAGGAATTTGAGCATTGGAAAGCATCTTCGAGCTCGTCTGGGAGGTCCTGTAGTTCCCTCTCCTGTGGGAGTGCTTTATCTGGATGACTTGGTGCCAGAAGAGAGAGCAGACTGGCTTTTGTGCTTCAAAGCACAGGTAGAAAATGGTAATACTGGCGAGGCACACTGGGGTGCACAGATGTGATTGCTCAAGGCCAGGAGGCAACTGGCTAGGAGGTTCAGGAGGGGCACAGGGCAGCGGGGATAGAGTCTCCGCACACTTAAACAATCCATTGGTGGCCTTCTGGCTGGGAAGCTTTGCTGAGGCTCCTACTACTTCAGTAGATTGTGTGCTCCTTGCGGGGAGAAGCTGTTTTTAGTCATTGTTAAATACCTCACATGCCCTGGAAAAGTTCTTAAGGGGTACTGAGTCTGTGTTAAGGGTGACGAAAAATTTGGAAAGGGATGGTGGTGATGGTTGGATAACAGTGTGAATGGAATTAATGTCACTGAATTTTACATGTAAAAAACACTTAAGTGGCAAGATGTTCTGTTATACATATTTTTATCACAATAAAAAATTTTTAAAAATTAAAAAATAAAAGGTTCTTTATAGCTGGTACAGAGTCTATGAATATGGTTGCCTTAAATGCCACAAAGATATCTTGAGTGGGAAATAGCTACAGAGAATTCTTTTTAAGCTTCACTGATAACTAAAGACACATTGTTGGGCTGCCTGCTGTTCTTTTCCTGTGTCTATGTTTGTGTCATCCCTGGGTGATGCAAATGGTCATCAGTGCATTCGGCTGATAACTAAAAGGTTAGAAGTTCTAGTCCACTCAGAGACACCTCAGAAGAAAGGCCTGGCAGTCTATTTCCAAAAAATCAGCCATTGAAAATCCTATGGATCACATTTCTACTTAGACACACCTCGGGTTACCATGAGTCCAAGTCAACTTGACGGCAACTGGTTTTGGTTGGTCATGTTTGTGCAGTTAGGCTCAGAAGTCACACTTATCAGGTTTGAATCTTGTTCCTGCCACTTACTGACTCTTTCACCTTGAAAAGACTGCTTCATTTCTCAAGGCCAGGATTTCCTCACTTGTACTCTGAAGATAGGAGCCCTGGTGGCGCAGTGGTTAAGCATTCAGCTCTTAACTGAATGATCGGCAGTTCGAACCCACCAGCTGCTTCATGGGAGAAAGATGTGGCAATGTGCTTCTTAAAGATTACAACCGTGGAAACCCTATGAGGCAGTTCTACTCTGTCCTATAGGGTCACTATGAGTTGGAATCGACCAGTCGGCAACCAGGTACCCTGAGGATAATAGCATTACCTAATATGTGATAAAATCTGAACCCTACCCGCAGGCTATCAGATTCCAAAGCTCTTGCCCTAAAACTCCTTAAATTCCCCACGTAGAAGGCTTTTATCAACATCATCAGATTTATAAAACACGGGAGAAGCCAGAAATTACATTCTTTGAAAGATTTTGTGATTTAGTTAAAACAGGTATTGGCCAACAATGCCTAGATTTGTAAAGCACTTGAGATCAATCAGTCAACATACATTCCTGGGCATTAATCTTGTGCTTTGGAGTTACAATGATGGCCAGAAACAAAGATGGTGTGAAAGAGTGGGATACAAAAGTGAACTTCATGATTTCCTAAAGTTTTTGTGGTTGTTTGAAATAATAAAAATGAAACGAGAATTCAGCTTGGAAATTAAATTTCTCTAGAGAAACTGAATCTAGAAAAATACTAGACTCGTTTCTTGCTTGTGCGTCTTCAGTTCTGACTGGAGCTGAGTCTCATGAGAGTGAGGAACAGGGTTAAAATCTACTAAGCTGGAATTTGAGTTCCTGGGTGGTACACACGGTTAAGTGCTCAACTACTGACGGAAAGGTTTGCTGTTCAAATCTACCAGAGATGCCTTGGGAGACAGGCCTGGCAGTCTGCTTCTGAAAGATCACAGTCTTGAAAACCCTATGGAGCACAGACACGTTATGGGGTCCCCATGAGTGGGAACCTACTGGACAGCAACTAACAACAGCAAATGGCTGTTAAGAAGTGATTTCCCTCTTCACAGCAGACATTGATTGCTTTGTAGAAATTAATATGATTGAGGTTTGCTTTTAGATGAATTGTTCTCGTTAGCTGTCCTTGAGTTGGCCCCTGCTCAAGGTGACACCATACACAACAGGATCAGACTGTTGTAATAGGATGAATAGCACCAGAAAATACGTCTGTTTCCCTCTCCCCTTTTTTTTAATATTAGAGGAACCTGTCTGAATATTTGCCTTGGGGAAATCTGATGATTCTGAAAGCTTCTTTGAAAGAAGTTTGCTAAGAAGTTGAATAAACGTTTCAGTATAGTAAATTTGGAAGAACAGTTCTGACAGTTTAAAAGGCCACAATATGAAAATCAACTATATGTATACACGCACACAACACGCGTAAATGAACATGGAGATGCATATATGTGTGCATAGGTGTTTGTGTGTGTTTTGTAGAGCTTGTGAAGTGTATGCTGCTTGAAAGTATTAAGTTATGCATTCAGCCTTCATGTTAAAGAAATATTAGGAAACCTGGTTTACTTTTTCTAATTAAAGGGACCCCAGAGGCTGGCCAGATTCTGCGTTTTCTGAGAAAATCAAGTCCTGGGAAGATTGTATTTCCTTTTGAACGTTGGTACCAGAGATACATCAAAGAAAGGGGAAAAAAATCTTACCCTGTTCTCTCCATATTTTGAACTGAAGGGTCCTATTTGATGTTTTTTTTTGTTAGACTCAACATCCTTGGTAAACTGAAATTCCACCTACTCCCTTTGGAGAGGTGTTGACGAAATACCTTCTTAAGATTCTAAGTCTTCTGATAGAAGAAAGCTTCCCCTTTTGGTTGCTGGAAATTTCTATTTCCAGGATACATATGCATTTTTACCTCAATACATCTTCCTCTTGGTTTTTGTGATTTCATTATTTTTAATGAGTTACCAAGTTTTTCCTCATTCCCTATTTAAATACTATGTCTTTTACTTCTCTTTCTCCGTTAAATAATTCCCACAACTCTTTTCTTAAACCTTTCCTACACTAGAGGACATTTTTTATTGTATAAAAATTTTTATTTATTAAACAAATGTTTTTATAATG